>NC_081301.1:76953244-77259994 GCF_030435805.1 Mustela lutreola | reverse complement strand
ATTTTTAGTTTTTCCTCTTTCCTATTTTTGCCTTTTTAAACTATTTTATCTTATCAATAGTTTTTAAACATATTTTCAAATTTTCATTGTTATAGTCATATCCTATCCCTTCATTGTATTTAACCTTATTTTTTGTATACATAAAGTTTTTCTTTCTTTAAAATTTTGAGATATAGTTTCTTCTAACAAATTAAAATATACCCTAAATCTGGCACATGGCTTTGTTCTCATCTCCAATCTGATCACATTATCTTCTTTTTTTTTCTTTTTTCTTTTTTGACCAACTTTTTATCAATTACTTTTTTAGAATCTTTTAAAATTTTCATCTTTAAAATCTTATTCCATCCCTTCATCATGTTTACCCTTATTTTTGTGTATATATATATATATTTTTTCTTTCTTTAAAATTTGGGGATACAGTTTCTTCTAACAGATCAAAATACACCCAAAATCAAGTGTGTGGCTTTGTTCTAATCATATATACATACACATATATGATTATATATATGATTGATATTTATTTATTTATTTATTTATTTATCCTTTCTTCTCCCCCCAGTTTTGAGAATCTTCTGATTTGGTTAGTATATGTTTTCCTGGGGTCATTGCTACCCTTTTAGTATTTCATTCTCTCATTCATCTATTTGTATCTGGATAAAATGACAAGTCAGAAAAACTTCACCTCAAAAATAAAAAGAACAAGAGGTAGTACTGATGGCAAGGGACCTAATCAATGTGGACATTAGTAAGATGTCAGAGCCAGAGTTCAGAATGATGATTATCAAGATGCTATAAAAACCTCATTAGAGTCTTTTCATTTGAGCTCTCTTGGTTTATTGTTTCTTTCCTGGATCATGATTATATAATTGGTGACTAAACATCTGTTAAAAGCAATGTTCCAACACATTTCTTAGAAAGAACAAGAATGGGGAAAAAAACAAGAAAGGCATTTTCTTCTTAACTGGGGTGGATGGACCCTATATATATATTTTTTTTAACTTATTTTCAGCATAACAGTATTCATTATTTTGCACCACACCCAGTAATATTTTTAAAGCCAACAGTTTTCTTGGGCACCTTTCCAGCTTTCATTTTCACCCTTACCATTTAATCAGATTTTGCAACAAATATTTTCCCAAACATCCAACTGCAGCACCTATGCTGGGCAATCTGACTAGTAGCAGAAGTGCCATGGGGTGGCTTTTGGTGGTGGAGAGATGGTGTTAACCTCTTTGATAATCTACCTCAGCCTTCCCCTTCTTGATAGAGATTTGACATTTGCTTAACCTATGGAAATCCACAAAACACAGCATTTTTGACTTCCAAACTGACGCCAAGTCTAAGTCCCTCCTATGTAGTAATTGTTGAGCTGCCTCTGCCATTGTGTTTTCTCTGTCCCACCTAAAATCAATCAGAAGAAATTGTATCTGTAACATCATTAGTAGGATCATGGAATGGGCCACATGCCAGCCTTGTGCTGTAAGTTCAGGACCTTCTACATACCCCAGAATGCCAGTGCAGATGAAGCTGTAGGGCAATGCACAAAGTGAATTAATCAGGACAGTTGTGCTTTATAAATTGAAAATACAGTACACAAATATAAATCAATAAATTATTAATTAAATACAAGTGAAGTTACTGTCATTGGTGAGCTCATTTGGTAGGGTACAAAGAGCTGTTTGTCAAATATAATTACCACCATTCTCCCAAGAAGAAACAGAGGCTTCCTCAAAAAGAACCATGGTGTTCTTTTGAATCTAAGAGGTATGGGGAGGGAACTTACCGAACTAGGGGGTGAAATTCTTCAGGGCAATAAATACATAGAGAGTAAAAACTTAAGGCTGATGTAAGATGAAGAGTCAAAATGCCTGAAACAAAAGGAACAGAAGAGCAATAGCAATTTTTAAAAGGACATTGGCAAATAAACACAAGGAATGATCCTGAACACTGATGTTTTATATTTTAAGTTTATAAAGAAAAAAACTTTAAAGAACACAAGATACTTCCAGTAACTCAGCAAGGGTTTTTAAAGCAAGGGTGTTTATGGCCCTGAATTCCATGGGATTTAAATGTAGTGACAAGATTTTAACAGATTTCAGGACAAGACTACCACCCACTGCTTTTGATTATCTTCCTTCTGTAATTTCCCCATAATTCCATGAACTTTTTAAAAAAATTTTTTGTTTCTTTTCAGCGTAACAGTATTCATTGTTTTTGCACCACACCCAGTGCTCCATGCAATACGTGCCCTCTTTAATACCCACAACCTGGCTCCCCCAACCTCCCAAACCCTGCCCCTTCAAAACCCTCAGGTTGTTTTTCAGAGTCCATAGTCTCTCATGGTCCATATCCCCTTCCAATTTCCCTCAACTCCCTTCTCCTCTCCATCTCCCCTTGTCCTCCATGCTATTTTTTATGCTCCACAAATAAGTGAAACCATATGATAATTGACTCTGTCTGCTTGACTTATTTCACTCAGCATAATCTCTCCCAGTCCCGTCCATGTTGCTACAAAAGTTGGATATTTGTCCTGGGCTATCATTATTGGTTAAATTAACCAGTAATTTCTAAACCTTGATGTCATCTTGTTTGGTGTAGACACAGTTTCATAGCAGGTATGTGTGCCTCATGGGTCTGAAACACCAGCCTGTATCAGGAAAGCCTGGGAGGAAGGCTCCAACCTCCCAGCAATATTAGTGTGTCTTTGGACATCTGTATCTTTGGGGTAAATACCCAGTAGTGCAATTTCAGGGTCATAGGGAAGTTCTATTTTTAGTTTCTTGAGGAATCTCTACACAGTTCTCCAAAGTGGCTCCACCAACTTGCATTCCCACCAACAGTGTAAGAGGGTTCCCCTTTCTCCACATCCTCTCCAACACACGTTGTTTCCTGTCCTGCTAATTTTGGCCATTCTAACTGGTGTAAGGTGGTATTGCATTGTGGTTTTAATTTGAATTTCCCTGATGGCTAGTGATGATGAACATTTTTTCATGTGTCTGATAGCCATTTGTATGTCTTCATTGGAGCAGTGTCTGTTCATACCTTCTGCCCTTTTTTTGTTTTGTTTTTTTTTTTTATGATTGTCTGTTTTGTATGTGTTGAGTTTGAGAAGTTCTTTATAGATCCTGGACAATGGAACAGAGTAGAGAGCCCAGATATGGACCCTCAACTCTATGGGCAAATAATCTTCGACAAAACAGGAAAAATATACAGTGGAAAAAAGACAGTCTCTTCAATAAATGGTGCTGGGAAAACTGGGCAGATATATGTAGAAGAATGAAACTTGACCATTATCTTACACTGTACACAAAGATAAACTCGAAATGGATAAAAGACCTCAATGTGAGACAGGAATCCTTCAGAATCCTAGAGGAGAACATAGGCAGAAACCTCTTTGATATCAGCCACAGCAACTTCTTTCAAGATATGTCTACAAAGACAAAGGAAACAAAAGCGAAAATGAACGTTTGGGACTTCATCAAGATCAAAAGCTTCTGCACAGCAAAGGAAACAGTCAACAAAACAAAGAGGCAACCCATGGAATGGGAAAAGATATTTGCAAATGACAGTACAGACAAAAGGTTGATATTCCATGAACTTTTTAAATAAAATTTAATATTGTTTAAGGAAGTATGACTTTATCTATGTAAATTTGCTATGCAGAAATATTCTAATGCAGACTAATTGGTAAATCATAGTATATAAGATCATCTTTACCAAAGCCCTAATTTTTTCCCTATTATTTATATATATGTAAATGTACTTATTTTCTAATATTTTAGAGAAAATTTTAGGCACATGAAATTGAAATAAATAATATAAAATTTGCCCTGGGGTGCCTGGATGGCTCAGTTAGTTAAACCTCTGGCTTCCAGCTCAGGTCCTGATTTCAAAGTCCTGGGATCAGGCCTCCATCTCAGCAGGGAGCCTGTGTCTCCCTCTCCATCTGCCCCTCCCCCTGCTCTTGCTCTTCCTTGCTCTTTCTCTCTCAAATAAACAAATGATATCTTTTAAAATAAATAAATAAATAAATATAAAAATAAAAGTTGCCCCATCAGCACTGCCCAAATTTTATATACACTAACACTCTATCATATTTTAAGTGTTTTTAAATAAAATAAATAAATCATTACAAGAAAAAATGGTGTTCACTCATGTTCCCTTCTCAACCCTATTCACTTCCTTTCTCCACAAAGTTTATGGCCATCCTGAATTCAATATCCACCTTTCTGTTCATGTTTTATTTACTGTCTTATTTTCATTTTTAGCTTTCTTACATTCATATATGAAAGTAAGCAATAAAGATATTTTCTTTTTTAAAAAAATGCAATATTGATATGCCTAAACTTGTTCAGTTACCTTAACAGCTGTATAATAGTACATCATGTGATTGCATCATACTTTACTTACCCATTCTTCTACCATTACTATGAACCCCTTTGGGCATATAGCCTTATCCATAGGTGAAAGAATATCTCTTGGGTATTTACTTCAATGGGAAATTATTGGGTCATATAAGCATTTTTTATTTTGCTAGATACTACCAGCTTGTTTCACAAAGTGGTTGTGCTAATGAACATGCCCTCTATGAGAATATAAGAATTCAAGTTACTGCCTTCTCTCCAACCCTTGCTATTGTGAAGCTCCTTAAATTTTTTGACCAGCTAACAGGTGTGAGATACAGTTCTATGTTGTTTTAATTCATCATATATTGATTTCTAGTGAAGTTGAGTATACCTTCACATGGTTATTTCCCATATGTTATTTCATGTTTGTCCTTTTCTAATTGATTTATAAACTTTTTCTGTATCTTCTGGATACTAACCTATTTGCCCACCATCTACATTACAAAAGTCTATTGCAATATTTTAGCTTCTACTCTGGTTCTTTTACCTTACAAAAGTTTTTAATTTTCACCCAGTTATATCTATCAGTTTTGCTTTCAAGGGTAATGGATTATATGTGGTGCTTAAGAAATTATATCCTATGTTTTGATCATGAAAATAATCTCCAAAATTTGATTCCCAGTGATTTTATTTTTCCAGTTTGGATCTTTATTCTACCCAGACTTAAATTTTATGTATGAGGTAATATAGTAATATGATATTTTTTCTTCCATATAGAAAGCAACACGTCCTAATTTTAGTTAGGGAACAGTGCTCTCCTTTGCACTGATTTGAAATTGTCATTTTCATCATCTAAGAATTCTCAAATATCCCTGGGTCTTTCTGGACTCTTGCTTCTTTCTTATTGAACTAAATCAACACTTGATGACACTATGTCATTTTCACATTACCTAGATGCCATGGCTTTATTTTAAGTCTCGAAATCACATGGGGCAATTTCCTCCTATTTTCTTTTTTTTTAAGTCTTAGCTATTCTTGGGCTCACACACTTCTACGTGAATTTAAAAATTGTTTTTTTGACTTTGACTAAACAACTTTGTTGGTATTTCAGTTTGATTAGAATTTATAGATTAGTTTGGGTTCTTCCCGTATTTTAAATCTGTTTCAAATATCACCACATAAAATAGCACAGACACTCAGGAAAGTACAAGAGGTCAACCAACCCATATACTGTGATTAAATTACAAATTTAAATTCATTTTAACTGAGATATGTTGAAGAGAAAGAGAGGAGTAGAATCTTTTTTGTAGTTAACAGATTTTTGCAGTTATTCTAACAGTCTGGCTCAATTAGACTAGACATGTGATTCCAAGTGTTTCCATCATGCTAGATCTGTCAATGAGCTGTAAACAGAGTCAGAATAATATGACTGATAATAGTTAGAAGAAATAATGATTGGGCACCTTGTTGGCTCAGTTGGTTAAGGGTCCAACTCTTGATTTCAGCTCAGGTTATGATCTCAGGATCGTGAGATGAGCCCCAGGTCTGGCTCCCCACTCAGCAAACACGCTCCCCTCTCTCTCCTATCCCACTCAGATTCATGCTCTCTCTCTCTCTAAAATAGATAAATCTTTAAAAAAGAAGAAATAATAATGAAATGATATAGGCTTACTGAACAACTACTTTATTTCCAGCACTGCCCAGTTCTACAATACACAGAAAGTAGTTTCAGAATTGCTAGCCTATACCACTTATTTGTGCTTCTCATTTGTGAGAAAACATTTAGACTCAGCAGAGTTAAGTATGTTTTTATAGTTCTTTTTTGTGAGTTCTTTGTTGTGAGCTGGGTGTATACAGTCAAAAGATTGTGCTTAGGGGCACCTGGGTGGCTCAGTGGGTTAAAGCCTCTGCCTTCGGCTCAGGTCATGATCCCAGGGTCCTGGGATCAAGCCCGGCATCGGGCTCTCTGCTCAGCAGGGAGCTTGCTTCCTCCTCTCTCTGCCTGTCTCTCTTCCTCCTTGTGATCTCTGTCTGTTAAATAAATAAATAAAATCTTAAAAAAACCAAACAAAAACATTGTGCTTAAAAATCACTTGACTGTTTTTTTCCTTTGGGATGGTTATGTTACAGGAAATACAGTTAATTCTCTTTTTTTTTTAATTAAAAGATTTTATTTATTTATTTGACAAACATAGACCACAAGTAGACAGAAGAGGCAGGCAGAGAGAGAGGACGGGAAGCAGGCTCTCCACTGAGCAAAGAGCCCGATGCGGGGCTCGATCCCAGGACCCTGAGATCATGACCTGAGCCGAAGGCAGAGGTTTAACCCACTGAGCCACCCAGGCGCCTCAGGAAATACAGTTAATTCTATTTTTTCTGTTTTATATTTTCTTTTCCATCATGTTTGTTCATCTAGTTTTGTTTCTTTTGTTGTTTGTTTGTTTGCCATGAATGTGTGAAACATTAACATGACTCCATTAAAACTCGACCAAAAATTATATTCAGAGAAATGTCACCTCGTATCCCTTTCACCCCATTCATACACATCCCTCCTAACAATCACATTAGTTTCTGCTTTAGTATGTTTCATTTTACAAAGATAAGTAGATAGATGTTTGGTTATTTATTTATTTATTTCTAACACAAAAAGAAGCAAGCTTATATCTCTTTTGCTCTTTAATTTTTTCACTCTCCAAAATATCCTGAAATTACTTCATACCAGTTCAGAGAGACTGTCATTCTTTTTTATGCCTGAACATTACTCCATTTTGCGGATAAACCATAGCTTATTGAACTAATCTCCTATGTTAGATATTTAAGACATTCCCACTAATTTGCAAATACAAATAATGCCACAATAAATGATCTTGTACTTTTGTGTTGTTGAAGAGGGATCTTCAGGGTAAATTCATAGAAATGGATTACTGGGTCAAAAAGCAAATGCATATGCAGTTTTCTCAGTAATTGCCAAACTTCCCTTCAATTTATATTTCTGCCAGCAATGTGTGAGAGTGCCTATTTTCCCACAGACACACCTCTGATGGGTGAGAAATAGTATCCCAATGTAGTTTTAATTTGTACTTATCTTATTATGCGTGAAGAGGCTTTCTCTGTGATGTTGTTACTCAGTAATTGCTTGCATCTCATACGTCTAAACTTACATGGTCATTCTTAGTTGCAAAGGAGGCCGTGAAATATAGTCTCTACCTGGGTTGCTTTGAATCTAGCTAAATCTTGGATGGGGGTGGGATCTAGAAGCAAGAGAAGTACTGGGGAATAAAAAGGGATAATAAGCAGTCTTTCTGACAAAGTTCACTAAATGATAGCTAGAGATCTATTAAATATATTGTACTTCTGAGGAGTTAGTTGTTTATAAAGTAATCACTCACATTATTCCTACTTAACACACATCTACTTAGTAGTACTTTTTAAAACATATGGGTAAGGTAATAATTGCCTCACCAGGAAATGAAATTTTAGTGGTAGAAAATTAATATGGCACAGAAGTGTTATAAGATTAAATAGAACATTCTAAGAAAACACAAAAAATTGTAACCAAATTTGGGAGGTTAAGGAAGGCCCTTAACCTCTATTTTTTTGAAAAAATAGAGTTTAAGTAGAACATTAAAAGTTGTTTCTAGTGAGCAAAGAAGAATGGAGGATTTCTGGGAGAAGGCTCTAAATATTCAAAGGCCTGGAGCTGAGAAAGAGAGAGCATAGTTCAATATGTGTCCAACACTTTGTGCAGCAAGGGGAGAGGCTAATCTCCAATTAGCTTCTGGGCTCTGCCAAGAAGTTTGTCTTCTATCATTCTATCTGAGGGCAGTGGGAGCCATGTAAGAGTTGTAAACATGAGAGACAAGTCAGATTGGTGATTAAGAAAGACTGCATTAAAAAAAAAAAAGAAAGAAAAACTGTATCATATAGATGATGCATGACAGAGGGGCAAGACTGAGCTAGGGTTACCAGAGAAAAAGACAGAGAGTGAGAGAGAGAGAGGAAATGAGGGAAGAGAGCTCTCAGAGAGCTGACTCAGGGAGCTGAGTCAGGTTACAAAACCTTGATTTCTAATCATCCTACTAAATAGGTACCAAAAATTCTTAGTTTAATTATGAGTAAATTGGTTGAAGTCAGAAGTCTTCTAAACTAGGATAAGGGACATCATGTGGGGGAGGGGGACTGGAGTGATTTCATAGTTCTACCCTCACAGAGATGTAAAATTCTATGTTAATGTCCTATTTCTACAAAAGGTATACCAAGAAAATGGATGAAGAGGAAGTGTTTTGAATAAAGTATAAGGTTATTTTAAGATATTGTTCCTATCACCAAAGGACTCAAAATAATAGAGTCCATTGGAAAATGAAAAAGTTCAAAATCTAATATAAATTTGTTAAAGGAATCTTCCAAAGGACAACCTTCTTATTGCAGTGTAGATTTAAGTTAACTGATCTGTTGTATGGTGCGAATTTTTAATTAAGGCCAAACGTATATTCTCAAGATAAATGGAGGATTTCAGCAATTATCTAGTTATTTGAGGCAAATTAACTTCTTTTCTTGAAAACATCTAGTTAATTATGGTAAAAACATTGAATTTTTTACTAGCATTACCTGATGATTGCCTCACTTTCTTCTTTCATTTAGTATCTGCCAATATAATCTCAAAGTCCTTCATAAAGCTCAAAAGTTAATAACATCAAAGACTTTTCCTGGAAATTTAACCTGCTACTGTTTTTATAAGCATAGCCCATTCATTGACTTTTCTAGTGGGAAAGGGTGGGAAGGGTGGGGTGGGGGGAGCCTGCTGCCCTCAGAAGCTAACTGGTGCTTATATGTCACACATACCACAGTCCAAATCTTTCTCATCCTGAGCATTGTGGATAATCATTTCTATTTCCCAAATAATCAACCATCCTATTAACCCTTTAATCTCTACTGTGACAGAAATGACTTGGTATATGTCAAAACCGTATCACTTAGCAGAATTGTGGCTTAAACACATTTAAAAGAGATAATCATTGCTATACTGTGGTGTTTGGAAACTCTGGCTTTCTCTTTTGTTATCCAAAGTTTAATCTTTTGAAAAACTAATAAAGAGAGTAATTTTTTATAAATGAGTCTATACTTTTTCTAGTAATGAGGAAACTAAGGTTCAGTCTGCAGTGTGCCAAGAAAGTTAGGAGCTAAGAATTTTTGTCCAGTTTTCTCTGTAGTTAAAACAATACAGGGGTGCCTGGGTAGCTCAGTCACATTGTGATCTCAGGGTTGTACGATCAAGCCCCATGTCAGGCTCTGCACTCAGCAGGGAATCTGCTTTTCCTCTCCCTCTCCCTCTGCCCCTACCCCCACTAGTGCATGGGCTGGTGCACGCTCTCTTTCTCTCTCTCTAAAATAAGTAAATAAATCTTTTAAAAATCCCCAATACATTTACAATGCTTAACATTCCATTTTACATGGATTACATATTAGTTGGGCTGAAACTTTAAAACTGTATCACTAATTCTGAGTTATCAGAATTATGCAAATAATATCTTGACAATTTCACATCTTTCTTCTTCATGAATTTCCAGGAATTTGAGGTGTGATGGAATAGGAATGATTTCTTTGTATTCTGGAGGTCAAGGTAGAGGATTTCTCTGATTTTTTTTCATGCTAGAAGAGTCAGTGGTTTGAATGCTGCCCCCTAATGAAGATTTTTATACATTTGTGCAACTTACATGTATGCGCTCATTTTTTCTAAATATTTTATTGTTTTAGTCAATGGATTGATGCCACAGTGGTTTGAATCAGCATCCAATTGCTTGATTTCCATTAGTAATTCAGTTACAAGAAATTCCCACGTAATTGTCTGATAACTTCACATAAGACTGAATCCTGTTTCAGGGTTACAATTAGACTGGCTATCACTGCTAAACCTTTTTTTTTTTAATTATTTTTTTTAATTTATTTTTTATTTTCAGCATAACAGTATTCATTATTTTTGCACCATACCCAGTGTTCCATGAAATCCGTGCCCTCTATAATACCCACCACCTGGTACCCTGACCTCCCATCCCCCACCTCTTCAAAACCCTCAGATTGTTTTTCAGAGTCCATAGTCTCTCATGGTTCACCTCCCCTTCCAATTTACCCCAACTCCCTTCTCCTCTCTATCTCCCCATGTCCTCCGTGCTATTTGTTATGCTCCACAAATAAGTGAAACGATATGATAATTGACTCTCTCTGCTTGACTTCTTTCACTCAGCATAATCTCTTCCAGTCCCATCCATGTTGTTCCAAAAGTTGGGTATTCGTCCTTTCTGAGGAGGCATAATACTCCATAGTGTATATGAACCACATCTTCCTTATCCATTCGTCTGTTGAAGGGCATCTTGGTTCTTTCCATAGTTTGGTGACCGTGGCCATTGCTGCTATAAACATTGGGGTACAGATGGCCCTTCTTTTCACGACATCTGTATCTTTGGGGTAAATACCCAGTAGTGCAATGGCAGGGTCATAGGGAAGTTCTATTTTTAATTTCTTGAGGAATCTCCACACTGTTCTCCAAAGAGGCTGCACCAACTTGCATTCCCACCAACAGTGGAAGAGGGTTCCCCTTTCTCTACATCCCCTCCAACACATGTTGTTTCCTGTCTTGCTAATGTTGGCCATTCTAACTGGTGTAAGGTGATATCCTTTCACAGTAAATGTAGTATCATATATCCATGCTTTTCTCTATAATTATCAGCCTCTTTTGCAGTTAGATTGGGGCAAGGGGATTGTGCAGAAGCCATAGGATGAGAGTGGAAGTGATAAAAGTCATTTCCAGGCCTGGACTTAAAAATCTTTTTTTTCAGTTGATCTTCCAGTCGGTGTATTGGTCATGTATGTTGTGCAAAGAATTATTGCAGAATTTAGGGACTTAAACAATCTTAGTTTCTGTGGGTCAGGAATCTAGGTATAACTTAGCTGGATGCCTCTTGATCAGAGTCTCTCAGAAGATTATGTTCAAGTTATCATGGTGGCTGCAATAATCTTAAGACTCAACTTGGGGAAATTTGCTTCCAGTCCATTCACGTACCTGTTGGCAGGACTCAGGGCATCCCTGAAACTTGGCTGGAGACTTTAGTTCTTTATATGTGGGCCTCTCCATAAGGCTTCTACCCACATTATGAGAGCCTGTTTCTCCCAAAGTGAGGATTCCAAGAAGAGGAGAGAGTGAGAGAAACAGTGAGAGGGAGAGAGAAGGAGGAACAGAGAAAAAAGATGAGCAAGATAGAAGTTAGTCTTTTCATAACCTAATCTCAGAAGTGACTCCCTATCATTTTTCAGTATTCTGATTATCAGAAGAATGTAGTTAGATCCAGTCCATACTCAAAGAAAGGGGATTGCACAAGAGAGTGAATACCTCGAGATGGGGATCACTGAATCCACTCTAGAGGCTGTCTACCACACATGGGGATCCACAAGGTCATGTGTCCCAGCTGGTACATCTACAAGATAGAAACAGCCTGAGTGAAGCACCACATTTACACTGAGAACATCAACCTTGCACAAGGGACTTGGTTGCAGAAAGATAATCCCTGAACTCTGAAATCCCCTGCTCCAAAAAAGCACCTGGGAAGTCTGTGCAAGTGCAAGTACACCTACTAAGAAGACAGAAAGCTTATTTTCATCACCCATATCGAATGACTGGTATCTTTTGTGAAAGTTTTCTTATACATAAAAGTGGAGATTATTCCTATCCAATATATTTGTTAAGATAACTAAGAGATAAGTGAAAACATTTAGTAGAATCCCACTTAAAATAGCATCAAAATGAAAAAAAAAAATCCTGGAAATAAATTTAACCAAGAAGGTGAAATATATGTACATTGAAAACCATAAAACATTGAAAGAAGTGGAGGAAGACCCAAATAAATGAAAAGATATTCTGTACTCATGAATTGGAAGAATTAATGTTATTAAAATGTCCATACTACTCAAAGAAATCTACAGATTCAGTGCAATTTCTATCAAAACTCCAATAGTATTTTTCAAAGAAAAAAGGAAAACAATCCTAAATCTCATACAGAACCACAAAAGACCCAAGTAGCAAAAATGAAGAAAAAAAGGAAGAACAAATATATAGGTATCACATTTCTTGATTTTTAAAACAGTATGGTATTGGCATAAAAACATACAAATAGATTAGTGGAACAGAACAGAGAGAGCCCCCAAATAAACCCAGACATATATAGCCAGTTAATTTTCAATAAAGGAGTCAAGAATATACAATGGGGAAAGGATCATTTCTTTAACAAATGGTGTAGGGAAAGCTGGACATTTACCTGCAAAGGATTGAAACTGGACCCCCATATCTTACATTGTACACAAAAATCAACTCAAAATGGATTAAAAAATTTGAATGTAAAACCTAAATCTATAGACTCTAGAAGAAAACAGAGAGTAAACTCCTTTACACCGACCTCAGCAATGATTTTGAAGAAAACAGGGAGTTAACTCCTTTACACCGACCTCAGCAATGATTTATAGGATATGATTCCAAAAGCAAAGGCAACAAAAACAAAAACTGACAAATCAAACTACACCAAACCGAAAAGCTTCTACACAGTAAAGGAAACCATTAACAAAAAGAAAGGCAACCTATGGAGTGGGAGAAAATATTTTCAAACCACCTATCTGTTAAGGAACTAATATCTAAAATATGCAAGGAAGTCATACAGCTCAATAGCAAATAATAATATAATAATCCAATTAAAAATGGGTAAAGGACCTGAATAGTCTTTTCCCAAAAAGACATATAGATGGCTGATAGAAAGTGTGCCCAACATCAATAATCACCGGGGAAATGCACATCAAAATTACAAAGAGATATTACCTCACACCCATTAGGATACCTATTATTAAGAAGATAAGAGATAACAAAATGTTGACAAGGATGTGGAGAAAAGGGAACCCTTGTATGCTGCTGAGCGGAATATAAACTGGTATAGCCACTATGGAAAATTGTATGAAATTTTTAAAAAAGGATATATATGTGTGTGTGTGTGTGTGTGTAGAGAGAGAGAGCTATCTTCTCTTTTAAATATAATATAAAATATATATACAAAATAATGTAAAATATATAACATACAATAATATATATTAGTTCTTTGTAATACATATATATGTGCAGTATATATTTTTATACATATATATGTGCAATGGAATATTAGCCTTAAAAAAGGAAATCCTGCAATTGATTATGCAAAGTGAATTAAGCTAGACAAAGACAAATACTGTATGGTATCACATATACGTGAGATCTAAAAAAGAAAAAAGTTTAAACCTAGGCTACGGAGTGTGGCAAATAGGGAGAAGATGGAAAAGGGCACGAATGTTCAGTTATGAGATAAATAAAGTCTGAGGATCTGATGCATAACATGGTGACACTAGTTGACAATATTTTATCATATAATTGAAATTTGCTAAGAAAGTAGAACTTATCCCTCCAAAAAGGTAATTGTGTGAGGTGACGAATGTGTTAGTTAAGTCAATGATGGGAGTCCTCTCACAATGAATGCATATATCAAATCAGCACATTGTACATTTTAAATATATTACAATTTCATTTCAAAATTGTTCCACAATAAAGCTGGAAACAGCCTAGATTCACAATTCTCTGTTAATTGGAAAGACATGAAGGAAATCTTCCTAATTCACATCAGATTATGATATGAGCAAGTAATAAACTACTGTTGCATGAAGGCCCTGACATTTCAGAATTTATTTGTTCTGGGAGCATTTAGGTGAGGTTAACCCGACTAATATATTGCTTTCATTTTATGACACCCTAAATATATACATTTCTTCATTTTTTTACAGATTCTTTTTTCAAGAGCCAGTTTTCATTTTTATCACTGTGAGGATTATTACTGAACTAGTGTTGAACAATTGGTCTGTGTTGGTCTTTTTGTAAGTGCTGAAGGTAAAAAGGAGCAACATGTTGAGTCTGCTGTGTTAAGTCAGCTCTAGAGGCTGACTGGCATGGGCTGGAATGTATTTATTCATTTAAATATATTAACTTTACATGCATTTTCATATACTTGACATTTATCTTCATGGACCCATAGTATTTTACTCAGAGTAGGTGGAAAATTAACTTTATTAAATAAATCCACTTAGAATCTAAGGAAATATTTGTTGAATTATATTCACCTTTATCCTTATTCCTTCTTATCACTTATCTCCTACTCACCCTTAGGGTTTGGACTTAGATGACATTTTTTTCAAGAAAGCTTTCTGCAAATCTCCAATTCTGAGTTGGATATCTTTTAATTGCTTCCAAAGTACCACATGCTCTTTCCTGCTGTAACCCTTATCATGCTCTATGGCAATTGCTGTTTGTTTGTATGACTTTCCTAGCACGTGAACTACTGTCTTAAGAGCATTACTGATTTCCCAGCAGTTACTACGTAGTACATAGTAAGGATGCAATCATAAGAAAAACATGGATAGTAGAGGCATTAAAGCTTTCTAACAAACCTTTGTAAGTATCTCAAATATGAGGACATTGAAACACCATGAGTTTGACCAATTGATGACTTACTTGGCCAGGCTACAAAGACATGATTTTTCTCATCAGTCAAGGTGAGTAAAGGGAACTCATGTCTCTACAGTCCAAGCAGTAGAAGAAGCAGGCAGAATGAGAGAAGAGTGAGAGATATTAACTATTAAGATGCACTGATTCAAAGGATGAAAGCCAAAGCTATACAACATGATTCATAGTGCTCTGCAAGACAGGATAGACATGCATGTAGAGATTATTGCCTGGGAAGAGATACTTCTAACTATAGCAGAAAAAAATAGCTCTGAGGGGGAGGAGTCAAGATGGCAGAGAAGTAGCAGGCTGAGACTACTTCAGCTAGCTGGAGATCAGCTAGATAGCTTATCTAAAGATTGCAAACACCTGAAAATCCATCGGCAGATCGAAGAGAAGAAGAACAACAATTCTGGAAACAGAAAAACACCACTTTCTGAAAGGTAGGACCAGCGGAGAAGTGAATCCAAAGCGACGGGAAGATAGACCCCGGGGAGAGGGGCCGGCTCCTGGAAAGCAGCGGAGCAACGGTGCACAAAATCAGGACTTTTAAAAGTCTGTTCCGCTGAGGGACATCGCTCAAGAGGCTAAACCAGGGCAAAGCCCACGCGGGGTCAGCGTGGGCTCAGGTCCCGCAGGGTCACAGAAGGACCGAGGGTTTCTGAGTGTCGCAGAGCTTGCGGGTATTGGAACGGGAAAGCCGGCTACAGAGACAGAGCGGACAGTAAGCTCGCAGCTCGGGGTGACCTTGAACCGGTCGCAGGCTTGGTGAGCTCGGAGCGCGGCTGGAGGTCAGGCAGACGGGAGAAACTGGGCGCTGTTCTCTGAGGGCGCACTGAGGAGTGCGGCCCTGGGCTCTCGGCTCCTCCGGGCCGGAGACCAGGAGGCCACCATTTGTATTCCCGTCCTCCGGAACTCTACGGAAAGCGCTCAGGGAACAAAAGCTCCTAAAAGCAAACCCGAGCGGATTGCTCACCCCG
The DNA here is from genome assembly GCF_030435805.1 of Mustela lutreola. Classification (NCBI taxonomy): domain Eukaryota; kingdom Metazoa; phylum Chordata; class Mammalia; order Carnivora; family Mustelidae; genus Mustela; species Mustela lutreola. Next base: position 77,244,110 of record NC_081301.1, on the reverse strand, counting down.
GCTCCGGGTATGGGCGGTGTAATTCCGCCTGGGGCAAGACACTTGAGAATCACTACAACAGGCCCCTCCCCCAGAAGATCAACAAGAAATCCAGCCGAGACCAAGTTCACCTACCAAGGAGTGCGGTTTCATACCAAGGAGAGCAGCAGAATTCCAAAGGAAGAGAAAGCCAAGCACGGAACTGATGGCTTTTTCCCTGTGATTTATTTTAGTCTTGCAGTTAATTTAATTTTTTTCTTTTTCATTTTTTGGTTTTTTTTTCTCGCCTTCAGGTAAAATTCTTTTTAATTTTTTTAACTGTTACCTTTTTCTTTTTTAACGATTTTTTACTAGTTTATCTAATATATATATTTTTTCTTTTTTGTATTTTTCTTAGGTGTTTTCCTTTTTTTAAATTCTTTTCTTTTCTTTTCTTTTTTTTTTTTTTTTCCTTTCTTCCTTCTTGAACCTCTTTTTATCCCCCTTTCCCCCCTCACGATTTTGGATCTCTTCTAATTTGGTTAAAGCATATTTTCCTGGGGTTGTTGCCACCCTTTTAGTATTTTAATTGCCCCTTCATATACTCTTATCTGGACAAAATGACAAGACGTAAAAATTCAACACAAAAAAAAGAACAAGAGGCAGTACCGAAGGCTAGGGACCTAATCAATACAGACAGATCTAGAGTTCAGAATGACAAGTCTCAAGGTTCTAGCCGGGCTTGAAAAAGGCATGGAAGATATTAGAGAAACCCTCTCGAGAGATATAAAAGCCCTTTCTGGAGAAATAAAAGAACTAAAATCTAACCAAGCTGAAATCAAAAAAGGTATTAATGAGGTGCAATAAAAAATGGAGGCTCTCACTGCTAAGATAAATGAGACAGAAGAAAGAATTAGCCATATAGAAGATCAAATGACAGAGAATAAAGAAGCTGAGCAAAAGAGGGACAAACAGCTACTGGACCACGAGGGGAGAATTCCAGAGATAAGAGACACCATAAGATGAAACAACATTAGAATAATTGGGATTCCAGAAGAAGAAGAAAGAGAGAGGGGAGCAGAAGGTATACTGGAGAGAATTATTGGGGAAAATTTCCCCAATATGGCAAAAGGAATGAGCATCAAAATTCAGGAGGTTCAGAGAATGCCCCTCAAAATCAATAAGAATAGGCCCACACCCCGTCACCTAATAGTAAAATTTACAAGTCTCAGTGACAAAGAGAAGATCCTGAAAGCTGCCCGGGAAAAGAAGTCTGTAACATACAATGGTAAAAATATTAGATTGGCAGCTGACTTATCCACAGAGACCTGGCAGGCCAGAAAGAGCTGGCATGATATTTTCAGAGCACTAAACGAGAAAAACATGCAGCCAAGAATACTATATCCAGCTAGGCTATCATTGAAAATAGAAGGAGAGATTAAAAAGATTCCAGGACAAAAAAAACTGAAAGAATTTGCAAACACCAAACCAGCTCTACAGGAAATATTGAAAGGGGTCCTCTAAGCAAAGAGAGACCTACAAGTGGTAGATCAGAAAGGAACAGAGACCATATACAGTAACAGTCACCTTACAGGCAATACAATGGCACTAAATTCATATTTCTCAATAGTTACCCTGAATGTTAATGGGCTAAATGCCCCTGTCAAAAGACACAGGGTTTCAGAATGGATAAAAAAGCAAAACCCATCTATATGTTGCCTCCAAGAAACTCATTTTAAGCCCGAAGACACCTCCAGATTTAAAGTGAGGGGGTGGAAAAGAATTTACCATGCTAATGGACATCAGAAGAAAGCAGGAGTGGCAATCCTTATATCAGATCAATTAGATTTTTAAGCCAAAGACTATAATAAGAGATGAGGAAGGACACTATATCATACTCAAAGGTTCTGTCCAACAAGAAGATTTAACAATTTTAAATATCTATGCCCCCAACATGGGAGCAGCCAACTATATAAACCAATTAATAACAAAATCAAAGAAACACATCAACAATAATACAATAATAGTAGGGGACTTTAACACTCCCCTCACTGAAATGGACAGATCATCCAAGCAAAAGATCAGCAAGGAAATAAAGGCCATAAACGACACATTGGACCAGATGGAAATCACAGATATATTCAGAACATTTCATTCCAAAGCAACAGAATACATATTCTTCTCTAGTGCACATGGAAAATTCTCCAGAATAGATCACATCCTCGGTCCTAAATCAGGACTCAACCGGTATCAAAAGATTGGGATCATTCCCTGCATATTTTCAGAGCACAATGCTCTAAAGCTAGAACTCAACCACAAAAGGAAGTTTGAAAAGAACCCAAGTACATGTAGACTAAACAGCATCCTTCTAAAGAATGAATGGGTCAACCGGGAAATTAAAGAAGAATTGAAAAAAATCATGGAAAGAAATGATAATGAAAATACAATGGTTCAAAACCTGTGGGACACAACAAAGGCAGTCCTGAGAGGAAAATATATAGCGGTACAAGCCTTTCTCAAGAAACAAGAGAGGTCTCAGGTACACAACCTAACCCTACACCTAAAGGAGCTGGAGAAAGAACAAGAAAGAAACCCTAAGCCCAGCAGGAGAAGAGAAATCATAAAGAACAGAGCAGAAATCAATGAAATAGAAACCAAAAAAACAATAGAACAAATCAACAAAACTAGGAGCTGGTTCTTTGAAAGAATTAATAAAATTGATTAACCCCTGGCCCAACTTATCAAACAGAAAAGGGAAAGGACCCAAATAAATAAAATCATGAATGAAAGAGGAGAGATCACAACAAACACCAAAGAAATACAAACTATTATAAGAACATACTATGAGCAACTCTACGCCAATAAATTTGACAATCTGGAAGAAATGGATGCATTCCTAGAAACATCTAAACTACCATAACTGAACCAGGAAGAACTAGAAAGCCTGAACAGACCCATAACCAGTAAGGAGATTGAAACAGTCATTAAAAATCTCCAAACAAACAAAAGCCCAGGGCCAGACGGCTTCCCGGGGGAATTCTACCAAACATTTAAAGAAGAACTAATTCCTAGTCTCCTGAAACTGTTCCAAAAAGTAGAAATGGAAGGAAAACTTCCAAACTCATTTTATGAGGCCAGCATCACCTTGATCCCAAAACCAGACAAGGATCCCACCAAAAAAGAGAGCTATAGACCAATATCCTTGATGAACACAGATGTGAAAATACTCAACAAAATACTAGCCAATAGGATTCAACAGTACATTAATAAGATTATTCACCACGACCAAGTGGGATTTATTCCAGGGCTGCAAGGTTGGTTCAACATCCGCAAATCAATGTGATAGAACACATCAATAAAAGAAAGAACAAGAACCATATGATACTCTCAATAGATGCTGAAAAAGCATTTGACAAAGTACAGCATCCCTTCCTGATCAAAACTCTTCAAAGTGTAGGGATAGAGGGCATATACCTCAATATCATCAAAGCCATCTATGAAAAACCCACCGCAAATATCATTCTCAATGGAGAAAAACTGAAAGCTTTTCCGCTAAGGTCAGGAACATGGCAGGGATGTCCATTATCACCACTGCTTTTCAACATAGTACTAGAGGTCCTAGCCTCAGCAATCAGACAACAAAAGGAAATTAAAGGCATCCAAATCGGCAAAGAAGAAGTCAAATTATCACTCTTCGCAGATGATATGATACTATATGTGGAAAACCCAAAAGACTCCACTCCAAAACTGCTAGAACATGTACAGGAATTCAGTAAAGTGTCAGGATATAAAATCAATGCACAGAAATCAGTTGCATTTCTCTACACCAACAGCAAGACAGAAGAAAGAGAAATTAAGGAGTCAATCCCATTTACAATTGCACCCCAAACCATAAGATACCTAGGAATAAACCTAACCAAAGAAACACAGAATCTATACTCAGAAAACTATAAAGTACTCATGAAAGAAATTGAGGAAGACACAAAGAAATGGAAAAATGTTCCATGCTCCTGGATTGGAAGAATAAATATTGTGAAAATGTCTATGCTACCTAAAGCAATCTACACATTTAATGCAATTCCTATCAAAGTACCATCCATCTTTTTCAAAGAAATGGAACAAATAATGCTAAAATTTATATGGAACCAGAAAAGACCTCGAATAGCCAAAGGGATATTAAAAAAGAAAGCCAACATTGGTGGCATCACAATTCCGGACTTCAAGCTCTATTACAAAGATGTCATCATCAAGACAGCATGGTACTGGCACAAAAACAGACACATAGATCAATGGAACAGAATAGAGAGCCCAGAAATAGACCCTCAACTCTATGGTCAACTAATCTTCGACAAAGCAGGAAAGAATGTCCAATGGAAAAAAGACAGCCTCTTCAATAAATGGTGCTGGGAAAATTGGACAGCCACATGCAGAAAAATGAAATTGGACCATTTCCTTACACCACACAAAAATAGACTCAAAATGGATGAAGGACCTCAATGTACGAAAGGAATCCATCAAAATCCTTGAGGAGAACACAGGCAGCAACCTCTTCGACCTCTGCTGCAGCAACATCTTCCTAGGAACAAAGCAAAAGCAAGGGAAGCAAGGGAAAAAATGAACTATTGGGATTTCATCAAGATCAAAAGCTTTTGCACAGCAAAGGAAACAGTTAACAAAATCAAAAGACAACTGACAGAATGGGAGAAGATATTTGCAATCGACATATCAGATAAAGGACTAGTGTCCAGAATCTATAAAGAACTTAGCAAACTCAACACCCAAAGAACAAATAATCCAATCAAGAAATCGGCAGAGGACATGAACAGACATTTCTGCAAAGAAGACATCCAGATGGCCAACAGACACATGAAAAAGTGCTCCATATCACTCGGCATCAGGGAAATACAAATCAAAACCACAATGAGATATCACCTCACATCAGTCAGAATGGCTAAAATCAACAAGTCAGGAATTGACAGATGCTGGCGAGGATGCGGAGAAAGGGGAACCCTCCTACACTGTTGGTGGGAATGCAAGCTGGTGCAGCCACTCTGGAAAACAGCATGGAGGTTCCTCAGAATGTTGAAAATAGAACTGCCCTATGACCCAGCAATTGCACTATTGGGTATTTACCCTAAAGATACAAACGTAGTGATCCAAAGGGGCACGTGCACCCGAATGTTTATAGCAGCAATGTCCACAATAGCCAAACTATGGAAAGAACCTAGATGTCCATCAACAGATGAATGGAACAAGAAGATGTGGTATATATACACAATGGAATACTATGCAGCCATCAAAAGAAATGAAATCTTGCCATTTGCGACAACATGGATGGAACTAGAGCATGTCATGCTTAGCGAAATAAGTCAAGCAGAGAAAGACAACTATCATATGTTCTCCCTGATATGAGGAAGTGGTGATGCAACATGGGGGCTTAAGTGGGTAGGAGAAGAATCAATGAAACAAGATGGGATTGGGAGGGAGACAAACCATAAGTGACTCTTAATCTCACAAAACAAACTGAGGGTTGCTGGGGGTAGGGGGTTTGGGAGACGGGGGTGGGATTATGGACATTAGGGAGGGTATGTGCTTTGGTGAGTGCTATGAAGTGTGTAAACCTGGTGATTCACAGACCTGTACCCCTGGGGATAAAAATATATGTTTATAAAAAAGTAAAAAATTTAAAAAAAATAGCTCTGAACTTAAAAGCTTAAAAGCATTTTAGGCACAAGCCACAGATGTGAGGATTCATGTGAAATGTCTAGAATAGCCAGATCCATAGAGACAGAAAGTAGATTAGTGGTTATCAGGGGGTTGGGGAAGGGAATGGGGAGTGACTGGTATCAGGTATGGGGTTTTTGGGGGGAAGGATGATTAAAATATTCTGAAATTAGATTGTAATAATGATTTCACTACTTTGTAAATATAAATCTAAATGCCACTGAATTACAACACATAAAGACATAAAGTGGTGAATTTTATAGTATGTAAATTATTTTTTATTTGCATATATGGTTTTTTAATTACTGTTCATGATTTCTTTAGGTCAATAGCCAGTAGTGGGATTATTGGATCATTTTTAATTTTGTGAGGAATATCCATATTGTTTTCCACAGTGGCTACACTAATTTACATTCCCACTAACAGTGCACAGAGATTCCTTTTTCTCCACATCTTTACCAACACATGGAATTTCTTATCTTTTTTATTTCAGCCATGCTGATAGATGTAAGGTGATTTCTCATTGTGGTTTTCATTTGCATTTCCCTGATGACTTATGATGCTGAGCATCTTTCCACACATCTGTTGGCCATCTGGATGTGTTTTTTGGGAAAATGTCTATTTAAGTCTGCTGTCCATTTTTTAATTAGACTGTTTGTTTTGTTGGTATTGAGTTGTATAAGTTCTTTATATATTTTGGATATTAGCCCCTTATTGGATATGTCATTTGCAAATATCTTCTCCTATTCAGTATGTTACCTTTTTGTTTTGTGGGTAGTTTCCTTCACTGTGCCGGCGCTTACAAATTATACCTTAATACAAAAAGCTACTGAAATATAAGATAGTGGGTGGTAAATAGAGAATGCAAATTTTCAATGTTATAGCTTTTATGTTATAAAAATGAAAATATCTGAGTTAAATCCAAAGACTAAAGTGCTCTCTGGCAACACTCCAATAGCTAGACAAGTTTTAGCAAGCTCTGGATTATTTAGAATACTAATTGGAAATAATAGGAATAATACTTTGAATTATTTTCCAGAGTAATATTTGAAAATTAGAATGTTGGCTAGATATTTTATAACATTACAAATTTTTAAATTTTTTCCTGTGATCATAATGGTATTATGGTTGTGTTGTGTTTAACACAGTCCTTATGTTTTAGAGATACATATGGAACTATTGAGAGATGAAACAGTATCTGGGGTTTGCTTCAAAATAATGCAGAGGAGGGAATTTGATGGAGGAAGAGAGATGTAAAAAGATTAGCCATAAATTGAAAGAAGTATGAAATCTAGGTGGTGGTACATGTGAGTTTATTATAATTTTGTTCTACTTCCTTATGTGTTGGCAGTTCTCCATGATAAAAAATTAAAAAACAAAATTATATAAAGTAAATTAAAGCGTACTTCCAGGAAAATGTGAATATGAAAGGGAAATTTACAAATACCAGGGTATTTACCAATGCTGTAATAAATAAAATAAATAAATAAAATAAATAAAACTTTGTTTTTACAAATTGCTATTGAAAATCTACAGTAGATCAAGTCACTAAGGCAGGCACTTGAAACATTTGGCTATGAATAAGTTAGAAAGTTTTGTTACTCAGTTTTTCCCTCAAATACTGCTGGTACTGGCTTGGAGCCTAGAAAATTGACTTCTAGTCTTATCTGCCTCTGAATATCCATGTTAACCTGAACAATTACCTACTACTCTGAGCTATGCAAACATCTAGAGGTCTTACCAGTACAATGAACTGGCCTTTATTTGAATAAGTAATCTCATTTTTACTCCATCCCACTAAAAGCTGGATGAAAAATAATAAAAATTGAGGTAGCAATACATGTCCTAAAAGCAGTGATTGTGACAGTTTTGTTCATTGATATATTCCCAATTCATATCACATTGTCTGGTAAATAATTGATATCCTAAGAGCTGTGAGTGATTGAAAGGATGCAAAGATAGATGGATGAATTTTAAAATAAGTGGATTCTACATAAGTATAAGTAAATCCCAAAATATCATCTTTGTGAATATGTATAACTAAACTTCAATAAAATTTTTAGGCTACAGTTGCTTTTCTCTACTGTCTAGAGTAGTGGTTCTCAAATAAACATCCATAAGAATCACCCAGAAGGCTTGTATGTAGATTTCTGAGTCCCATTCTGAAGTTCTTGAATTTGCCTTCAAAAAAGCTCCTGAGTGAAGCTAATACGTCTGGTCTAAGGAACACACTTCAGTAGCATTAATAAAGCCAGACTTTGTCACCAGCTATCTCCATCAGAATTATCTGGGGAAATTTTTAACTGTTCAGATTCCCATGACTGCCCCAACACTGGCTGAATCAGAATTTCAGAGAGCGAGTCTCAGAAATAAGAATTTTAAGAAGTTCCTTGAGTCATTCTTATGAACATTAAGGTCTGTGACTGGTGCTGTTCAATAGAACTGTCTAACGTGATGGAAATGTTATCTACACCTGCTCTGTCCAGCGCAGCAGCTGTCAGGCACACGTGGTTATGGGGCATCTGAAGTATGGCTACTCTGCCTGAGAAACTGAGGTGGGTTTTTTTGTAATTTTATTTTAATTAATTTTACTTTATTTTTTAACATTAAAGCTAAAATTTGAGAGAAAACTGACACCTTTATGAAACTGAAAGTGATATGGATTTTCTTTTGCTTAAGTTTCTCTTACCTAGAAGTGTGTATATATATATATATATATATATATATATATATATATATATATATATATATATATATTCTTTGCATTTTTTTCAGTGTTCCAAGATTCATTGTCTATGCACCACACCCAGTGCTCCATGTAATACATGCCCTCCTTAATACCCACCACCAGTCTCACCCAACCCCCTCCAAAACTATTTTATTAATTTTAGCTCACAGGCCAATTGCCACTCACATTAATGGCTACCATGTTGGATCTCAAAGGCTTAGATACTCAACTTTTCCTTCTTAAAGTAGAATTTCCTTCAGTCACAGCAGAAGGGGAGACCAGAGTAGGAGGTTCCCAGGATCCCATCCCTTTCTACCAGATCCCTTTGGTTACCTTGAGCTTTCCTTTACTAGTAAGGTTTTGCTGCCAACTAGAGGCCATGGCCATACTGAGACATCCCTAAATGGCCTGGGAAAGATAAGCCTAAGTGCTCTGACACATTTTCAAATGAATGGCACATAGTTAGCCTGATGGAATCATTATATATCAGCCAAATAATTATGCTTTGAGTCTGTTTTAATGTCAGCTTCTTGAGGGATTCCAAGTGCACTCACCAACTTATTATCTCATTAATCCTCATAATGACTTTGTGGGCAGGAAAAAAGGACTCAAGTTATTATCCCCACTTTACTTGCAGAAAAACTGACTCAAAGGAAGTGAGTGGTTTGCTAAACCCTCTCCAGGCAAGTCTCTTATTGGATGTTATATTTTCTAGCACTAGCCATTCTCTGTAAGTAATTAAGATTCCTACAGTCAAGGATAGTTCAGCCACACTTTAAAATGCAATTTGTTTTCTTTGGCACTAGCTATCCATGAGGATGAAACTGGACCCTAGGTGAAACGGGACAAACCCAAACTGGACTCAGCCATCCAAGAATTCTATGACAGCTCATGCTCCTAGACTTCTCTGGGTTTCATGGTATAATCACAGGCTGCTAGATGAATAAATTAATTAAGCTCAGCAAGGTCCAAATAGGCATAGCAACACATATACTAATTGCATTTTTTCTTTTAAGAATCACAGTAGGGGAAGGAGGAATGGTCTGGGTGGAGTAAGAGATGGGAGATTGGAAATGAAATAGTAGGTATCTCTCTCCAAATGACAATGTTCAGGTCCTCCCTAGGTGATTTAGTTTCATAGCAAGATTTATGCCTGAGGCACCATCCTTAACTAGATAGATTGAGACAAGACCATAGGCCATCACGAAGTCAAAGGCATGAAATAGTAATTAGCTACAGGTAGCCCAAGGAGACTCGAAAATGCTGTCAAAGCCCAAAACTTCATAAAGCCAGCTACAGATTCACTTTGCTCTATGCAATGTCATTTGAGCTACCTACGCAAAGCCTAAAGGAACTAAAGCAAACATCTCATGGATGGTTTTGCCAGGCTGGGAGGAGGGAAAAACACCCCACTGTCCTTTTGGTTTTCTTCAAACCAGAGCTTCTTTTCAAGAAGAGGGGTGGGGATGAGGGGTGCAGATTCTGGTGGATGTTGGGGGGCAAAGAAGGGGAGAAGGAGAGGGAGATGCGTGCGTAGAATTGGGATAGCATCCCCTGAGTTTAAAATGGAGAACACCTCCAAGAAGAGAGGCCCTGGGTCGACTTTATTCACTTAATAGACTTTAAGTGCCTGAGGACACAGTACAAACTTGTATCACATTATCAGACAGGCCCCTCACAGCATCAGTGTCGGCAGAGGCTCATGAATATGTAAATACTATATGTATCTTGGAAACATGCTTGACAAGAGAATAGCTAAAATGAACTGATTCCAGTTATAAGCCCATCAGCCTGCCATTCTTTATGTTTGAACAGGCAGGCTATTGCTAGGTGACAGGTCATTAAGGCTATCTACTCAGTCAGTGGAAATGAAGAAATAATTTGTTCCTAATAACCTTCAGATGACCTCCCAGGCAAAAGGGAGTCTTTAAAGTGCTGTCTCTGACGATACATGTCAGGCAGCGCGTGGGGTACTTTTGGCCCCACAGTCAGAGCAGGGTGCCTGGAGAAACAGATTAATAAACACCTACTGACAGGGACACATTGGGAAAAGATCTCATCACCTGCCATTATTGGCTTGATGAATAATTCAGAGCTCTCCATCAGAGCTGGGAATTTCAGGCTGCACCGGGCTGTCCGTTCTCAGGGAGGAGGCAGCATGAAGGCTCTGATTGCCAGGATTAAATAGGGGGCCAAGGAGATACGCGTCCCAGACTGGGTAGCCTTCAAGGGGGTAGAAAGGCATGGAAAGAATTATCTCTTTAGAAGGTCACCAGTAAGGTTTAGGGCCAAAGAGGGAGCAGGAACCTTCTCAAAGACTCCCAACTATCCTGAAATATCGGTGCCCAGGGCATACCTCCAGAACTTACTTGTCTATCATCACTGTCGATGAATGAGGGCCCAGCCTTTGTTTCTTCACTTTTCTGGTGGCTTCTGAAGGAACAGATAGGTCAGTCTCTCCAACATGCCCCTCACTCTGTGGGTACATTATTTTGCCCCCATTTCTACTTTCTCTCTGGGAGGAAATATTCGCAGTGCACTTATAATCACTCGAACAGCTTTAAGTCAAAAAGGCTTCTATGGGGATCTCAGGATACTTTATAACTATCAGCTGTGTGACCCTGACCATCATATATGACCTCTCGGGACTCAGTTCTCTGATCTGCAAAATGGGTTCAATAATATCTGATTCAGAGTCATCGTGAGTTTTAAAAATGAGTATGTATGGAGAGGTGCCAGCAGAGGCCTGACACAGCAAATGCTTGCTTCATGCTGGAGACAATTAGCTGGAAACATCTGCCCACCTGTTTCTGACCAGAGACAAGACTGGAAACAGACTGCACAGCTAAATTTGGTAATTCAAGGGAAGTTAAATAAAGGGTCCATTTCCATAGGTGCCCACAGGGTTTAGCAAACCAGTAAGAGAGTGTGACTTGCCTAAGGACTAATAATAGCAGGGAATCCCTTATCACCTCTAAGATTTAAGGGACAATAGGAGGAATCCAGCTATTTAGGAGGAGGTATGTTCTGCCTGCAGAGGTCTTCTATATATGGCTCCAACCATGATGACCTGGCAGGATGTGAAACAAGGTAAATATCCCCCTTTGCCAGAAGAATGGATAAAGAAGATGTGGTTCATTTATATGGTGGAATATTACTCAGCCATCAGAAAGGATGAACACCCACCATTTGCATTGGCAGGGATGGAACTGGAGGGGATTATGCCAAGTGAAATAAGTCAAGCAGAGAAAGACAATTATCATGTGGTTTCACTCATATGTGGTACATAATAAATAGCTTAGAGGACCATAGGGGAAGGAACGGAAAGCTGAATGGGAAGAAATCAGAGAGGGAGACAAACCATGAGAGATTCTTGACTCTGGGAAATGAATTGAGGATTACAGAAGGGAAGGAGGTGGGGGGGATGGGGAACTGGGTGATTTAAAGAGAAAAAGAAAACTAAAAAAAGAAGAACCTAATTTAAAGTTTAAAAAAAAAGGGTGTGAACTGGCAATAAATGTTTGAGTAAAAAAAAACTCAGTTAAATATTTAAGGTTATTTTGTAAATAAGAAAATGAGTAAATAAATAAAGTAAATGATAAATAAAGATAATGAGTAAAATAAATAAATAAATAAATTCTTTTGAACAGTAAAAAGAAAGAAAGAAAGAAAGAAAGAGAAAGAAAAGGAAGCTATCCCCCTTTGCTAGGGTTTCCTTTCACTGAATCTAACTAGAGGCTAGGCAAGAGGTCTGTTGATTTAAGGTCAGCTGCCTGAGGCAGAGATGAAGGTGAAAAAAAGTGGCGTTAAATCAGGAGGGACAAACAGAAGAGAAACAGCCTATCACCTGACTAATCTGATAGTTAGCTCTTCTCCGTCTATGGTGTTTTTTCAATGTATGTAGAGCAATTTAAAGACAAACCAAAAGAAAGGGCACATCTATGCATTTTAGGACCTTATAGACTAGACTAGTTGGGGGTTGGGGGTAAAGGGAGAGATAAGAAAGAGAGGGAGAATTTGAATAATATAATGGGGTCAAGATAATTTAGATCATCATTTAAATTATTGCATATCCTTTACTAAAGCCACTTCATCACCTCTCTGGTTTGGTCACCCATAAAATGAAAACTTTGAACTACCTGATATCACAGACCTTTCCTAGCATGGAATTAATGACCTGAAGCATGGTAATAGAGTAGCTTTGTCATGCTTTCCCCTTCCCTTTCCCAAATAGGTAATGCATGGAAGACAAAGACTGTCATTCTCTGGAATTCAGAGTCACACAACATCTCTTCCTGAAGTTGAACTTGATTGAGAGCTCATTATACCAAAACACTTTTAGTGAAATGTGTACATCATTCAGAGTCTACTCATTCCATGTGTTCAACCCAATTTGAACTTCACTGGGCTGGATCTTTTTTATTTTGGTCAAGAGGTAGGAGAAAAATGTGACGTCCTTTTTCTAAAAGATAAGCAGAGAAAAGCCTCTGGCCAGAAAACTAGAAAGACCACAGATTTTTTTTTAAGAGCCAATCATCTCTAGAGAAACATCACTTTAAAGAATCTTGTTAAGTGGCTTAGAGATGAAGCGCATTTTCAAAAACATTTGGTCTCAAGAAATAGATCGAGAGTAAGGATGTACTTAGTCAATTGAGGGCTAAGGGGAGGGCAGGTAGGAAAGTAAGTAGGGCTGGAAAGAGACAAACCAAGTGTAGTAGATGCAACAGAAACTCTGCATCATCTTCTTTTTAAAGCATTCTCAGTGTCTTTGATTCTACTGTATTACGTATAGAATCCTTAGAAATAAGGAATATACCATGCTAAAGAAGGAAGACTTCTACCAGGTCTCAGAAGGCCTTAAAGAATAAGCTCTTCAGTCATTTGATTCCAGAACTAATAATGTAATTCACTTATTCTCCTTTTGATTCATTAATTCATATTTTCAAGAACTATTTATTGAGTACCTATTTGAGTCCAAAAAGTCTTCTAAAAATATTGATAACCCACTTAGATCCCATAGTCAGGGGAAGTCTCTGAATTTTAAGTGATAAAGAAGAACCAGCCATGAGAGGATTAGCAGAGAGAATATCCCAAGCCAGGACAGAAACCAATGCAAAGGCCCTGGAAGCCTGACTAAGCACATGGACTCTGTGAGGAGCATAAAGAAGGGTGATGTGGCTAGAGGATCATGAGTCTGGATAGCAAAACCTGAGACTGGAGAGGAAGGAAGGGAGAAGGCCACAGGGCTTTGTGAGGGATCCCACTACCACATCTCCAGATCCCAAATAATGAGGAAAAGTACATTGCAATGGAGAGTTCAAACTTTTGTTGAAATCTGTCTTCACATGTTAACCTTGCATCATAGTTCAACAGATGGAAACGACAGGGCACTCTGATCTGGTGATATGAAGTTTTCTCAGGGATGCAGGGAAGCCACAGTGAAGCTGCCCGGGAGACACCTCCTCTGCCATTCTCTTTGTGTTAGCCAATATATTTGCATTTGTTCTTACAGTTTTGAATGTGAAAGGTCTAAAAGGCTATGTTTTCCCAACACATTCTCCTGAGGCTCCACTATAAGACAGGAAGGTCACATTTCAAAAAGGGACACAACAGACTAATTGGCCAGAAGTCTGCATCATCTGCACATGAAAGGGCTGGAGATACACTCTTGTTCAGGAATGGAGAGGGTCCCCTGCTCCCTTGGTCTCTTTCCTCTACCTGGTGTACTTTGGCTCTTGGATTCGAACTTAGAAGTGTTCAGAAGAAAACCACAGGCCCCAAATGGGGTCACCTAGACAAAGTTCCCAAGTGGGGCTAAATACCTGATCTAATTGCAGTTTCAACCTCCCCTGGGAAATGTAGTGTAAATTGGTCAGTCAGGAATTTTTCAGTGGGCCTTGAAGATTCTACCTCAAAGGCCCTCTTCATTCCCCAAAGGAAGATGAGGTAATTTGAATGATAAGACCTCTTGCTTTTCGTCTTAGAAGTGGTCTTGGCTAAAATAATGAATACTGTTATGCCAGAAAAAAAAAAAAAAAAGAAGTGGTCTTGGCTGAAACAGTCTTTTTCTTTTGCTCATAACTTTCTTGGCAGGCCCTCCTTCTGTAAAAATCTTCCATTTTGTATACCTCCTTAGATCTCCCCTCTACTTGCCAGATGGGATGCTGCCCTATTCATGAATCATTTAATAAGGTCATTAGATCTTTAAATTTTATTACACTGAATTTTGTTGTTTAACAGAGAGAACACCAGTATGTGTTTTCTGGGCCTTTGGTTTTTCTCATAAGTTTATGTTCAATACCTCTAAAAACATGGTTCATCTTCTGGACACAGAAAAGGGATGGCCACTTTTCTCTAGGAACTTGTCTAAGTATGGTAAGTGTGTGTGCTTCTGGAGAAGTTCCACTGATCATTTCTTGCTTGGACTATGTAATGCTCTATGTTGCTTATTATCTGAAGGAATCTGTTTTTGTTTTTGTTTTTGTTTTTCCAGTAAATGTAGCCTTTGGGCTCTGCCATGCATTGGGAACTTTTTCAATGCAGGATCATTATTATAACCAGTAGCCATTAAATGCTTAAACAAGGCAATTACTGAGGTAAATAGTTAAATTTGTAAAGGACAAAGATGTTAAGCCAAAGAAATCAGGGAGGGAAAATAATAAAGGTAGAAATGATTTTTAAAGAATGTCAAAAGAGAAAACAGTGGGTGTTTTGGTTTCTCTCTTCCTTCCCATGTCATTAAACAGAAGGGTGAAGAGCTTCTTATACCAATAGGATTAATATGTCTGCTGGTAAGGAAAGTGATACCAGGCATAGAGTCAGGAAAAGTAAATCCTAATTAGAGTGACCATATTTCTGATTTGCCTGGGAAAGTCCAAGTTTCCACCTGTTCTTCTGGCATAGTTACTAACAATGTTCTCCCTTCACTTTCAAAAATTCTTTTTTGGGATGATAAATTATATGGTGGCATTAGCCTTAATTTTGCTTCCTCCAGTAAGTGGGTATGTGTCTCTGGGTAAATCCCTCACCAATCCAAGTTTCACTTCTATAAAAAGAGTTTAAATGAGTTTTAACTAAGGTGATTTTTAAAAAAGATTTTATTTATTTATTTGACAGAGATCACAAGAAGGCAGATAGGCGGGCAGAGAGAGAGGAGGAAGCAGGCTTCCCACTGAGCAGAGAGCTGGGATCATGACCTGAGCCGAAGGCAGAGGTTCTAACCCACTGAGCCACCCAGGCGCCCCACTAAGGTGATTTTTATCCCAATATTCTGTGGTTCCATTAAGGATAAATGAAGAAAAAGTAGAATTTGGGAATTATGGAATGTATATGCTTTGAATTAAAGGGTATCACTTTTTTAAAAAAAAACATATAATGTATTATTTTCTTCAGGGGTACAGCTCTGTGAATCATCAGTCTTACACAATTCACAGCACTCACCATAGCACATACCCTCCCCAATGTCCATAACCCAGCCACCCTATCCCTCCCTCCAACCCCCAGCAACCCTCAGTTTTTTTCCTGAAATTAAGAGTGTTTTATGGTTTGTCTTCCTCTCCGGTTCCATCTTGTTTCATTTTTTCCCTTCCCTACCCCCAACGAACCTCAGTCCTGCCTCTCAAGTTCCTAATATCAATGAGATCATATGATAATTGTCTTTCTCTGATTTACTTATTTTGCTTAGCCTAATACCCTGTAGTTCCATCCACGTCATTGCAAATGACAAGATCTCTCTTTTTTGATGGCTGCATAGTATTCCATTGTATATGTATCTATACACCAATTCTTCTTTATCATTTATCTGTTGATGGACATCTAGGTTCTTTCCATAGTTTGGCTGTTGAGGACATTGCTGCTATAAACATTCGGGTGCATGTGCCCCTTCAGATCACTACATTTGTATCTTTAGGGTAAATACCCAGTAGTGCAATTGCTGGGCCACAGGTTAACTCTATTTTCAACTTTTTGAGGAACCTCCATACTGTTCTCCAGAGTGCCTGCACCAGCTTGCATTCCCACCAACAGTGTAGGAGGGTACCTCTTTCTCCACATCCTCGCCAACATCTGGCATTTCCTGACTTGTTAATTTTAGCCATGCTGACTGGTGTGAGGTGGCATCTCATTGTGGTTTTGATTTGTATTTCCCTGATGCTGAGTGATGTGGAGCACTTTTTCAGCTGTCTCTTGGCCATTTGGATGTCTTCTTTGCAGAAATGTCTGCAAATGTCAGAAATGTCTTCTTTGCAGAAATGCATTTCTTGATTGGATTATTTGTTCTTTGGGTGTTGAGTTGGATAAGTTCTTTATAGATTTTGGATAATAGCCCTTTATCTGATATGTCATTTGCTGAAGAAGAATGGCCCGACTATGCCTTGGATCCTGGTTTAAGGTAACCCCGAGCTGAAAGTTCACTCTTTAGCTCTGTCCCTGCAATGGCTTTCCCACTCCAATACCTGGGAGCTCTGCTGCACTCAGGCACCCCTGATCTTTCTGTGACCCAGTGGGTCCTGAGGCCACCCTGTTCCTGTGAGGATCCACACCCTGCTTAGCCTCTGGAGAGACGTTCCTCAGTGGAGCAGACTTCTAAAAGTTCCCATTTTGTGCTCTCCTGCTCTACCACTTGCCGGAAGCCGGCCTCTCTCCCCCACGCAGTCTGTCTTCCCAAATGTTGCCTTGAATTCACGTCTCTGCATATCCTACCTTCCAGAAAGTGGTGGATTTTCTGTTCCTAGAATTGCTGCTCTTCTCTTTTCTCTCCTGTTGAGTTTGTAACTGTTCCTAGTAGTTTGATAACTATCTAGCTGAACTCCTGGCACCTGGTGATACTTAAGTCTCCTACTTCTCTGCCACCTTGCTCCTCTCTCAGTATCACTTTTTTTAAAATATTTTATTTATTTATTTGTCAGAGAGAGAGTGAGCGAGAGCGAGCATAGGCAGACAGAGTGGAAGGCAGAGTCAGAGGGAGAAGCAGGCTCCCTGCGGAGCAAGGAGCCCGATCCCAGGACACTGATCCTAGGACGCCGGGATCATGACCCGAGCCGAAGGCAGCTGCTTAACCAACTGAGCCACCCAGGCATCCCTCAGTATCACTTTTGAGGGCATATTTGTCTCCTAGTTTAGTACTGCCTTTGTGTATCTAACAGCTTTTATTGATGGTGATTGGAAGATTGCTCTCTGTAGGCATTACACTAAAGATCTTAAAGGCATTATCTTATTTAATCCTAACAAAATTATTACAGTTTTTATTTTATGTGGACATAGTCACTTCAAACCATCTTTCAGAACTAATTCTATCTGATATATACCATCATGCCATATCTAGGATACTTTCCTTCGAAATTGCAAAGAAAGTACTTAGTGGATCAGCCAGGATAGGCTAAGTAAGGAATGCAGCAACAACAAATAATTGTTTTACTACCTTAAAACATGTATTTCCCAATCATGTTACATTTTCATGAGACGTTATTTGAGGTTGCTGCTCTAGCCTAGTCTCTCTCCAGAACTCACCAGGGTTGACAGAGCAGTTGCCATCTAGACTGTGGTCCCAATGTATTGGTAAAAGAGAAGAGACAGGGTAGAACATTTTATGCTGGCTCTGAAAGCTTCATACAGAAGAGACTACATCAGTTCTGTTCATATTTCACTACCCAATTCAAGTCCAAGAGAACAGGAAGTAAAATTGTACAATGAACCAGGAGGGAGAACAGGAGTATTTGGTGACAAGCACCAGTGACTACCACAGCAAGGTATTCCCCAAACAGAAGATTGAAAGTCTCTTTCAGCTTTTAAATTCTCTCAGTTCCAATTAATTCTTAGCAAAATTTTGTAGAATGAAGTGTGGATTTTGATTCTGTTTCTTTAATGCTTCATTGAACTCTTTGTTAACCACAGACTTACTAGCTCACCTCTGCTAAGAAACAAAAAGCAAATAAAAAACACCAGTTTCTTTCTATATCCAAATAAGCAAGTAGAATGATAAGGATATATACTACTCCTAATCCAATTATGTCCATCTTCTCCCTCAGAAGGACTTAGCTGTATCTACTATACAGCTAAGAGATGACACTTCAGTGAAGGAAAACATGTGTTTACCTCAGGAAAGAGTGTCTTTATGACACTGATCTGCTCTGATGAATCCACTAATGTGAAATTTCTGACCCAATAGGCAGTGATTGCACAGCTCTGAGACTCCTCTCATTATTCATGAAATATGTGCCGAGCGGTGTCAGTGCGCTCCCTGCAGACTCACCGCCAAGCAATTACTCATTTCCATCACTTAGCTTTTTATTATTATTATTTTTCAGTCTATATATTCCACACACTTCAAAAAGCAAAGCACAGTCCCAGAATGAAAATGATGCTTGTCTTGTTTGATTTTAAATAGAAAAGCACTTTCAAGTCTTTAAAAATTGATGTTGTTTTAAACTTTACAACAAACAAGAGGGGGAAGTGGTAGCTGCAGAAATAAATGGAGAGCAATCAGGAGCACTTCCACTGTTATACATATTTGCTACCCAAGAGCTGCTGGAGGGACTATATTATATATCCTGATTTATTTCCCTGACACCCCCCAGGAGCCCTTAAGAGGAACAATGAACCAGAAATGGCAATGGAGCCCTGGTTGCAGTCCTTAGCCAGAGGCAGCAGTACTCATGGGCAGTGGCCCATGCTTAGAAAAGGGACAGGCTCCAGGAACCATGTCCCTTTCTCATCACAAGGCTTCTTGTAATGTCCTTGCAGACATAAAGTCTAACATTAAAGCATGACTATCTTTTGCTGCTCTGTGATCTCATCTGTGCAGAGCACTTGTAGCCCTGTGGATACCCAAATGAAGAATATGCCAACTCCAGAAGTTGTGCCAGAAGATTTTTGGAAATGATGAAACTTTATTAAATGAGAAGTCCTCAGTCCTAGGCTCCAACCTTCCTCTGTGGACAAAATATTAAATTCTGTAGTCAATTATAGTTATGGCCCCAGCTCTTCTTAGTCCCTGTATCTACCTAGAAGGAGAGAGAGCAACATATGGAATTACATCACTTCAAGGGCAATGACTAGTGGTTTGGTTGGATGGTCAGGAACTTGGTAGCAAGGAGGTCTGGGGAGAAGCCTGTGGAGACATCTCTCAGAATAGGCAAAATATGAAAAGTTTGTTTTTGTTTTTTTTTTGTTGTTGTTGTTGTTTTTAGTTTCACAAAGAATCTTAGTGATCAGGTGGGTAAGATGACCAGTTCTGTGGCTCTTGGTCAGCCTCTTTTCTGAGCAACACCTGTCCTTGCCCATTAAGCTAATAAATACGGTGGCCATGTCAGCAGGAATAGGGGTTAGTCATGGACTCAGCAACATGAATGTCCACTCAACAAGGCTACAGCCATGCTCCAGGTCCATCACCCCTTGCTAGCTGTGCACCTACAGATGCTGTAGCTTCACAGGGAAGACAGCCTTCTGTGGGTGTTTCCGTAAGCTCCTCCTTTGTTGTTCCAGTTTGGTGGTAGGATGCACTGGGCTTCTTGTGTTTCTCTTCAAACTCTGTCTTCAGAACCTTGCCAGTGGTCATCCAGCGGCTATATTAATTCTTTCCCTGATCCTTAAACTTCCACTTCCCCAGCAGGGGGCCACATTTGTATAAAGTCTAATTTTCATAATAGATATATTATGGAATATTATGGAAATACAGAATTTATTTTATTTATTTATTTTATGAGCCATAAAATATTTATTTATTTATTTATTTTATGAGCCATAAAATATTTATTTATTTATTTATTTTATGAGCCATAGTACCCATGGGGCTTTGTTTCCTTGACTGAACTCTGGCAGGTAAAAGGGGTTTAGGGAATGGCCATGTAAACCATTCACTGAGGCCTGTGAAGATTGCTTAGTTTAACAAGAGATGACTTGTATTTGCAGTTTGTCCATAGTCTGGAAGGTGAGGATCAGGATGGGATGGGCTTCCCATATGTAGAAAGAAAGAAAAGGAAATACTCTGAATCTAAAATAAAGTTAAAGGCTTACTTTTGATAGTGAGACTGCATGATTTATGTTTTTCTTTTTTCTACAGCTATATAATTTCCAAATTTTTTGGAATAAATATACTTGATCTATTTCTTGATTAGTGGAAAAAATGAAATTTTCTTTAAATAAAGTCAGGAAATTTATAGAATATAGGTCATTTGGTAACTTACATTCCTACACTTGTGAAAGAGTTGAATTAACCAGTTTGCACCCAGTGTCAGCTATAGTTCAAAAATCACCCGGGTTTTTAGGACTTCAAACAATAAGTAAGACTCACAGGGTGTATGTAAGGCTCCTCCTGAATAGGAAGAGGCTTCCTAAGGCTCTAAGTATGGTGGTTTATTGTAAGAACACATAAGACATTACAATTGCTATACTTTATAGTTGTCCCAGATTTCATGGAGGCACAGAGTACATGGGCCTGGGTTGAGGTTCCTCTGGCTCTTGGGGGAAAGTTATGGGTCTTTACAGAAATACTTTACTAATCGATGGTTCAGCATCTTCCTTCCTGTGGTTTTCTGTGTGTGTGTGTGTATGGTTGGTAACAAAGAAAATTAAATCATTTCTCAGAAAAAAATTAATCCATCCCATTCTTCATATGTCACAAATATTTTATCTTACAGGCATTGAGAAGCAATAGTGAGCTTTGAAACAGGAACGTAAACTGTTCAAGAGTGAGGTTGAGATTAATAATGAAACACCCTGGAGGGGTGCCTGGGTGGCTCAGTGGGTTAAAGCCTCTGTCTTCAGCTCAGGTCATGATCCCAGAGTCCTGGGATCAAGCCCCGGATAGGGCTCTCTGCTCGGCAGGGAGCCTGCTTCCTCCTCTCTTTCTGCCTGCCTCTCTGCCTACTTGTGATCTCTGTCTGTCAAATAAATAAATAAAATCTTTTTAAAAAAATGAAACACCTTGGAAATGGTACAAAGAGAAGAGTCACAGAGGCAGAGAAGCCAACCGGGTTGCTAGTAGAACAATGTATGCAAGAAATAGGGAACTGACTCAGGAAGCCAGCAAGAGAAGCCAAACATTATGTTAGAGAAACTAATGGAAGTATTAACATAGTTAGAAACCTATTAGTTTAATTTTAACAAAAAGCCACATTTCTGTTGGCAAAGAACAAAGAAAGGTCTACCTTGCTTTTAGGCAAACGGATGTGGGATTTACAGTGCTATGGATTTGTTAAGAGCAGATTCTTCCTTCCCGTCTGACAAAGTGAACAGATGAGGCATGATCATATGATTGCTATTATCTGAACGAGGGGAAAGCACAGATCACCAGAGATTAGACTGTGCTGCCATAACAGCCCCCAGTCCCGGGGACTTAAAACCACACATCACTCACACTACATGTCTGTCATGGTTCAGCTGAGGATTGCCACTGTTCTAGGGCTCGTCTCCAGGACCAGGCTGAAATTGCAGCCACCATCTGCCACCACTTACTTGCCTTTCATTGGAGAGAGAGAAAGAGATAGCGGCCAGCCATATAGCAGTTTCTGAAGAACCATCTGGAGTGGAACATGACATTTCATTGGCCATAGTGAATCCTATGGTTCCACCCAATTTCTGAGGAGTGGAGAAGTATAGTCCTACTATATGTCCAGTCAGAACCTTCACAGAATCTTTCTGTAAACAGCACTAATGTCTACCCCATTGGTTATGGCTCATGGTTGGCAGGGATGTCTTAGCTGCCTTGAATCTCATGAACTACCCAGAGATCAGGAAACATGATTTAAATTAAGACCCCACCTGCTGCAGCAAGCAGTGATGCTATTAATTCCCACAAGCTCAGTTAGGAAGCCCTAAGGTCTTAGCTATTTATAGTTGCAAACACCCAAGACATTTCCTGACAGATTATGGGTGTGGAGTACAGTAATAGTCTTAGTAGAATTTCCGTTCTGGTTTCTGTCTTGTCAGAATCTTCCCTGCGGTCTACCTAGGGCCTCCCCAGCCATCCGCTGGGCTTGTGCTTCACCTTCTGCCCTGCGGCACATGGCGATTGTTAAGCAGCTGTCCTCTCCCACTGCGGGGAGGGACTTGCATCCACAAGGCGTTTTCAGTGCAGCGGCAGGTGCTGGTGGAGCACTGGGGAAATGGGCTGCGTGGAAAACTCAGGGACTTAATTGAATTCGAAGCATACACTCTGGATATTCTGGCCTATAGTCTTCAAAGCCCTTTTTCTGCTTGCCGGAGAAAACCTATCTACTTTCACGTGCTTTGCTGGCATTTATTCTCTGCCCTTTCTACTAGGTCCAGTGGCCATCTGTTATCCCCTTGTATCTTCGCTTTCTATAAACTGGAGAGAAGATGGTCTTTAGCAATAGTTTTGCAGTCCTTGCCAGAAATGGACAATAGACGCAGTGCTAGAATGACTGAGGACCTTAAGACATCCCACATGCTAGCCTCTACCTTCTTGGTACCTGCCAGCCCTCTAGGTAGGGATCCTTACACTTTCCTGATGATAACAAGCAATCAGGTTATTGGTTAAAATACTGATTACCCATCATAGCCTGGGGGAGATGTGAATCCGAAGGTCTGGATAGAACCCAGGAGTCTGATTAAAAAAAAAAAAAAAAAAACACTTGAGATGAATCTTACTGTCAAGCAAGTTTGGGAAATACTAGACTGTATTTGTTCCCTTCTTCTTGCGATGCTTGGATATTTTTCAACTTCACCAAACAAAGCTGCAACGCTAGAGAATAATACCACCAACCCTTTCTCAAATAATTTCAACTCGATCTGCTCTTTCCAAAAAATTTTCAGCCTCAGTATACCAAGTGCGCTTTCATAAAATTTGATATAATGTTGGGCTATTTTCTTCAGGTTCAATGCTATGTATATTTAGTTTCTTCTAAAAGTATACATTCCCTAAGGTCAAGGATAGTGCCTCTACTTTATCTTCCTCTCTCTCCTCCCACATCTAGTGACATTTATCTATCTTCCTAGCTAGCTAGCTATCCATCCATCCGTCCGTCCATCCACACACCTATCTACCTATCTCTCCCCATCAGAGTGGAAACACCTTGAGAGCATGAAGCTTGCCTCGTCCACAGCATCTAGAACTGCTCCCAACATACATTAGGGACTCTGAACAAATGAGTTTTTACTTGTGGGTCAGATTAAAAAGTAAGTTTTTTTTTTTTCAAAGATTTTATTTATTTATTTGACAGAGAGAGATCACAAGTAGGCAGAGAGGCAGGCAGAGAGAGAGAGAGGAGGAAGCAGGCTCCCTGCTGAGCAGTGAGCCTGATGCAGGACTCGATCCCAGGACCTTGAGATCATGACCTGAGCTGAAGGCAGCGACTTAACCCACTGACTGAGCCACCCAGGCGCCCCAGATTAAAAAGTAAGTTTTGAACAAGTCTGAGACATCTCAAAAGTCACAAGGTTGCCTTCTGTCTTCATGGTGCTTTATCAATATGATTATTCCCTTCTCCTCTTTGCTCTCTTTCCAGTTCCTTTCCTTTTCTTCTGTCTAGATTCTCCTAAAGAGTGTTTTCACCTAAACTAATGGATAGAGCAACGGAAGCCCAGAGGTGAATACAAATAGCGTAGAGTTTGGACTTTTGCCCACCCATGATCTATTTCTCATGCTTTGGTTGACCGCAGTCTGAATCTCCCTCAGGGAACTGTCTCAGTTTCTGTGTTGAGGTAAGATTATCCCAGAACTGACCAATTCGCATATTCCTTGTCTTCAAGACTTACTTCAGGAATGGCTGTATGGTCTCTGCATGATCTAATCGAAGTCTGGGATTTGGGCTGGGATTCTGGGAAACAGTGGGTCTAGTCCTGCGGAGGCTTGCTAGCTGGAAGAGCTAGAGCTTCCAGGAGCCTGTCTGTGGAAAGGGCCTGCCTGAGACTGAAGCGAACACGGCGCAGAACAGGACAAAGGACTGGCCTTGGAAAGAGAGAGGCACAGTGTGACATCAGGGCACAGGCCATAGGAGTGTGAACCAGGAGAAGTGGCTATGGGACACATGTTCTCTTTTACCTCACATAAGCACCCAGACACTGACTGTGTTGGGGGGCCACAGTCCTCAGGGCAGGCTGAGTAAAGAAAAGAGCTTTCTTTGGAGGAGACATACTGCCCAGGTGCTCTGCCCACACATGGCCAGGCCATCCTCTTGCCCTCCTTGACCAGTATCTTTCACAGGGTTTCCTAAGTGCCCTCACATGCTATTTTTAGATACTCTGCACTCATGTTGCCACTCCGTCTGTGGTCGACTTGTTCCCACTCAAGTCTGTGAGCTGCTCCTCAGACTTTCCATGTGTTGCTCTCCCACAGCTGGCAGCCGCTGTAGGGGCTCCGTGCCCAATCCATTGTTTACACAGTGCAGGGGGTACACGTAGTAGATTACAGAGTTCACCTCCAAGTTTCTTCACCTTCACAAATCCAAGGGACATGCTTCCACCAGAGTTTAGGGCTGCTAAAGGAAATGCTTCTTGTTTTCTCGACCTTGCTGCATGGAGATGAGTCAGCTATGAACTGAATCATTGGCCCCCTTTCTTCTCCACAGAGATGACAGCCTGTGAGGAGACATGCCACTGAGAAGCAGACAGCAGTCTCCTGCCACTGGACGAGATGGGCCATGAGGACAGCCTGGCTCACTGCTCCACTCACTGGAGGAGCCCGTAGTGGCCTGCATGCCACCTATGAAAAACGGAAGGAAAACATTTCAGCACCCAAATGGAGAGGATGAGAAGGTAAGAGAGAGAGCGAATGGAGATTGTTTTGCTCTGTTTTTGTTTATAGTGTCTACTCCTAAGGAAACTGACAGCAGCCATCCCTGTGGAAGTCTATGGAACCCACTGGATGGAAATGCAGGCTGAGGCACAAATGCCTGGCTCATTTCTTTTTTTTTTTTCCTTTTTTTTCCCTCATATAATGACATTTACCTCCAATTGTTAGAAAAAGTTGCTATAAGTCGTTTTCATTTGAGAAACACTTTGAAGAGACTAATCGAAACACCACTTTTTCACATCTTAGCTATTGTGACTAATGCTGCAATGAATGTGGGAGCACAGATATCTCCTTGAGGTACTGATTTTATTTACCCAGATATATAACCCAAAATGAGAAGGCTGGATCACCTGGTAGTTCTATTTTAAATTTTTTAAAGAACCTAATAGCTATACCAATTTACATCCCTGCCATCAGTGTACAAAAGTTCCCTTTGTGTTTGTTGATGGGTGAATAGCTAAAGAGGATGTGGTAAATATACGTAATATGCATATATTTATAGATCTCCATATAGATACAGAAATACGCAATGGGATACTATTCAACATTAACGAAGGAGATACTATTATTGGCAACAATGTGGATGAACCTGGAAGTGAAATAAGCCAGTCATAGAAAGGAGAATACTGCATGATCTCACTCATATTCAGAATCTAAAAAGTCCCAACTCACAGAAGCAGAGAATGGAATGATTGTGTGCAGGAGCTGGGGGATGCGGAAAATGGGGAGATGGTGCTCAAAGGGTCCGAGATTTCCGTTGTATGAGATGAAAAAGTCTGGAAACCTAAAAAGTAGTATGAGGACTATAGGTAATCACTGTATTGAATACTAGATATTTGCTAAAAGACTGGATCTTGGTCTCTTTCATCACACCCACAGAGAGAAATGGAACTGTGTGAGTGGATGGACATGTTAATTAGTTTGACTGTTGGAATCGTTTCACTGTGTGTGTGTGTGTGTGTATCAAACCATCATGTGGTACACTTTAAAAATACAAATTTCCATTAAGGAAAGGAAATGTCACTTTTCCTCATAACCA
Source organism: Mustela lutreola (assembly GCF_030435805.1). Lineage (NCBI taxonomy): Eukaryota > Metazoa > Chordata > Mammalia > Carnivora > Mustelidae > Mustela > Mustela lutreola. The sequence goes on along the minus strand of NC_081301.1, from coordinate 77,217,911 downwards.
ATTCCTGTTAGAATGGGATTTCGACAAGATTTCTCTGCCTAAAGGGAGAGGCTGCCTTTACTCACTACTTCTCACAAGCGCTACTGGCTCTCTTCAAATTCCCAGGTTACCTCATTGTCTTCTTTTTGCCTTGTCTACCTTTTCTTCTTCGAACCTATATTGAAATCATGTCTGAAGTATGGACAACCAGCTATGAGCAGGATAGTGATTGTGAAACACAGATTGCACAAATAAACAAATGCCGGTGGACATGGTTTCGGCAATTAGACAAACATTTTGTTCCTCTTGGCAAATACTTTGATGAACAGATCCCTTCTTGGGCCAACTTTACTCTCCCACTCTTTAGATCATCTTCTCAGCTCTGCTAGGCTCCCTTCTTCTTTTTGCTGCCTGCCTTCAGGGCAAACTTTAATCAAAGTTTATATGCAGTAAATCAAGATGGAGGAAGGTTTCTTGGAAATGCATAAAGCCCAATTCCACAGAGCTAGAGAAAGAGGTAACACTTGTGTAAATACAGCTAAGTATTTAATTAGCAACTCTGGTCCAGCTTGTGTGGAAAGGCAGGTGAATAGGATTCCTATCAGGTGTGCCCAGCTCTTAAAGACCTAGTGTCTTATTCTAGTCTGGCAAATATGCTTACAAAATACAAGCAAATCTCCAAGGGCCACTCTTACGCACTTTATATGTGTTAGTAATTCTCTAATCACTCATATGATGTTCACATAATGGCTTCTATTAATGCAACAAATAAGTTTTGCAACAGTGCCCTACATTTGTTTGATGTCTCTCAGTATTTCTGTCTCCTGACAGTGATAAAAAAGAATACCCTATCTTCCTTGATATTTTGAGGTAATTATTCCAATTGCTGTTATACAAACTGATTTGACTCCGGTGGAAATCCCACTAACAGTGACAACCTGGTCTTTGCCACCATTTGATCTCAGGAACAAGAATACTGCTTTAGATGTCTCTGTCTATCCAAGGTTACAGAGAGATGTTGACAATTGTGCATTCTGGAGACACAGAGACTTAAGCTAGGTGTGACCCCTGAAGCAAATGGCCAGTTTCAGTCATACTCTCAAGTCTCTCAACGACCAAGTGGAAAACAATGGAAGGTGTTGCTAACTGTTAGTGTGTAGTATCATTTATAGCCCCCTTTTGCTCCCTTACAAAAATTATTTTTCAAATATGTAAGAATGTAGCATGGCTATATAATTTTTTTTTGTCACAATCTAACAAATACCAATGATAAAAAATGGTCCTATTTTATGTCATTTTTGGCATGGATGATAATAATAACTAGTTTTAAGAAGTTATATATCACAACATTAATCCTCTTAGGACATGATTGAGTAGTTGTAACTGTATCAGTATAATAGAGGAAGGCACAAGGCAAAAAGAGGGGCTTAGAGAAAGGTTGCAGACAGATGTTTGCAGGAGCTGACTTACAGGAGCCCCCGAGAGCTAGTTGTGTACAACTCTCTGTACTTTGCAGTCAGTGACACCACATGGTGGCTTGACATCCCACCATGGAAGCACTTATACTATGAAAAATAGCAAATACTACAGATCAAAAACGCTACTCCCCCAAAAGCTGGTTGGTAAACATTTACTTGAACACCATTGGTTACAAAACTAGTAAGTAAATGATTTGAGATCTAAACTCATCTGACTCCAACTTGGGTGGAAACCACTGGCCTAAAAGTCAGGAGGCATTTGTTCTACTAGCTTTGCTGTGGAATTTTATGTCCTTAATTAAGCAAGCCCCTTCATGTGTGCACCCAGCATTTCATCATCTATAGCATGCAGTTCCTGAATCTTTAAATGATGAAGAGAAGTATGAAGGGATATTTAAGGGAACTATCAGTATACTTTTGCTTGGTGAGGACAAGAGTCTGAGCTTTGGTGATCCCCACCCCCCACCGTGTTCACTTAGTAGAATGGAAGCAAGGACACTCCTCTAGCCAGCCATCCTTCTCTAATCCCTCTTCCCCTGACCCCTGTTGGTAAAGTTCCCTCCAAAACAAATCCTGAGACAAAGAATTGAATGCAAATGATTTGCTATGGAAGTTCTCCCTAAGAAACCCTGGGAAGCAAGATAGGGATGAGGAAGAAGCCAAGCAAAAATGTGATTTTGGGAGAAAGCCATAGGGGCTCAAGACCATACATTATACCCCAGTTTGTCTGGCCTTGGATGAAGGGAGCTGGGATTTTGTGCACAACCTCCCCACCCCCGTGCACCCATCCCCCACATGCAGCCATTGGCTCTGGGGGACAGGAGTTAAACCCCCAGGCCCTTTGATCTCTGCATAGAGAGTTTGATTCCAGCACCACCACTGGAAGTCACAGGTGCTGGTCATTAGCGGCAGAGCCTGGAGAAGAGGGAAATGGGTGTACAGAGCAGGGAAGAAGGAGGCAGTGACAATGTTGACTACACTTGAACAAATCATCTTTATTGATGATCCGTCTTGATCCAGACTAGCCAAGGGTAATATAACTTTTGTCAGAAAAACTAACCTGATTTGTCTATTCTCCTCCTGGTTTGATGGAGGCATATCAGGGAACTAGAGCACTTACAAATCTCAAAAATAAGACAATAGTCCTTCTGGATAAAAATATTCAGTCTTACTTCGGAGAGACACAGACAGACAGACAAAAGCAGAAACAGAGACAGGGAAAGGGCATACATGGTGGACACCACAGCCTGTGTTAACCTGACTATGAGAGGAGGGGCTGGTCACTTGCGGAGGGCACACAGTGTGTCCCTGACCACAGATTGCTTTTGAATATGGAGCTTTTCCTGTTATGACATGTTGCAATAACCAAGTTTTATGCAACCACCCTTCCCTCACCCTAAGAAAGAATAAAAAGTACATGGCCAGTACAGTTGAGTGTAATTTGATAAGTGAATAAATATAAGTGGATATTTACACTACTCAGCAAAGAGATTGTACCAGGTTTTCTGGCTGGGCATTCAGACTAACCATAATGCAAAACTATCTGTTTAATCACATGTCATTCATGCCACAGGAAACCATGATACCTTGAGAAAAATCTCTTTATAGTCCTGCATCATTTCCATGAAATCTTAACGTGCCACAGAACTCAGTGTTTCCCCTTCTGTAAAACGTCCAGAGATAATGTAAGAATTATTACCCCAATGTACACACTGGGAAGCTGAGGCACCAATTAAGGGGCAAGTCCCTTAGAAGAGTCTTATGCTTTGAAATAATAGTTCCTTGCAGGGAGACTAGCATTGACTCTGAATACTTGGAGACAATACTTTCTATTGCATGGAAACAGCCACACCCCACCACACACGCAGTGCTCACCAGGTTTGGTGGGGTTTTTTTGGTTTGGGTTTTGTTTTCTTTTAAAGACTTATTTATTTATTTGAGAGAGAGAGAAGGGAGAGGCAGAAGGAGAGAGACAATCTCCAGCAGATTCCCCACTGCTTCAGCGGGACCAGGGCTCCATCCCAGGACCCTGAGATCATGACTTGAGCTGAAACCAAGAGTCAGCTGCTTAACCAACTGAGACACCCAGATGCCCCACAGGTTTTGTGGGGGTTTTTTTTGGGGGGGTTAATCTCCTATATCAAGCAAGCCTGCATTTTTTTAAAAGATTATTTTTCTATTTGCTCCTTTCGTTTTAAAATGTAATCCTAGTTACCTCAGGGAACAGAAAATCCTAGTGTGAAATAGTTAATAAGAATTTTTAATAATCATTACTCATAAAATCTCAAGTAGCTTTGGTGGACATCTGGTCATCATTAAGAGGATTGAATTTATCAGACAAGTCATTTTGCTGAATTAGGTGGCTAACTGGCAGGGTCTTTCTTACTGAAAAAGCATTAAAATAATCAGTGAAAGCCTCAAGAAGCCCTTGATTGGACCATTTTGTCATTGTTTTAGTGGGTATCATCAAATTCCCACTTGCAACTGCTAGGAATTAATTCAAGTTCCAGGACCCTGCATAAAGCTCACATAACTAGGTAGCCAACTTAAAATAGGGCAACTTAACTAAAAATAATAGACGAATCAGTATCTCAGGTCCTAATTTACATAAAGGAATTCATGCTTTGGTATGATACTGACTTTAAGTACGGACAGTCCCTTATATTTCCAAGTCTAGACTTAGAACAGATATGGCATAATAACAGGAATGCCCAGTTAGCAAGTTCCAGGTCTTCCTTAGGTAAAGAAGGGGCTTCAGAGATGACAACAGATGTTTTAATTGGTCAAATACCAACTGTTCTTTCATGCAGAAACGAATAAGCTACAACTCAGTGCCATGTTCATTTTTTTCATGTACTGTGTATCAAAAAGAAAAAGAATGCAATATTTGAGTCCCAGAGTTAAAAAAAAAAAAAAAGTCATCCAAACTATTTAAAAAGGAATTAGCCCTAGAGTAAATGAGCAAGGACATGATTGGTTTAAGGGGGAAATACTAGGGCAAAAATCTAGAGTGCAGTATCTCTCTTCACCAGTACTAGGGGTTCTGACATTTTAATAGGCAGTTCAAACCTTTCTCTTCTGGTAATATCCTTTGCCTTATTCCTGGATGGGAAACAGAATTCTAGTCTTTGAATTCAAACATTCCCCAATAGTCATGTGGAGGCTGCCCATAGCTCCTAGGTCTAACAACTCTATCAGGGTAGAAGAAACAATAGTAATTAGATCCCATGAGCCTCTACTTGCAGTAGTCAAGGAATGGAAGGTAAACTGATCGAGATGTGTGGCCAGGCAACTAGACTTATGAATACCATTTGATAGAAAACAACCAGAGAAATAAGGAGGAGAGTTGGCCCCCTGGGATCTTAAATGCATAGAAGTACCTCTGAGTATACTTGCATGCTCCCTCTCTAGGATGGAGAAATTCTGGGCAGAGTTTTCCAAACCACTAATGCTTACAGTGAAGAAAGGTGCTATAGATAGCCTACACCTTAGATAGGCTCCTTCTCAAAGTTTTTGCTGAAGCCATACGCCAGCTGGCCTGTTCTCGCATTAAACTGTCTTACACAAGCTACCTTGTCCTCTATGTAAGCTGAATTGTTTTGTTTTGTTGTTTTTTTTTTTTAATATAATTTTTTACTTTTTATAAACATATATTTTTATCCCCAGGGGTACAGGTCTGTGAATCACCAGGTTTACACACTTCACAGCACTCACCAAAACACATACCCTCCCCAATGTCCATAATACCACCCCCTTCTCCCAAACCCCCTCCCCCCAGCAACCCTCAGTTTGTTTTGTGAGATTAAGAGTCACTTATGGTTTGTCTCCCTCCCAATCCCATCTTCTTTCATTTTGAATTGTTTTTTAATTTCAATATTTCGCTTGTCATTTTTCCCTTCCCACAAACAAAGTTGACTGGAATCTTGCAGACACCAAATTTTAAAACTTTTCTGTATAATTAATTTATGTGCAAAAGCATATGATCCTTGCAAAATGGGAGGTTTTCATAGGTTTTACCAAAACATAATAACTTAATTTACTTATTAATTAGAGTGTAGTAGATAAGAGGATAGGCTTTGATACATGAGAATCTTATTAACAGACATCACACCACTTGTGAGTCTTGATTCAAAATGTCCTCTGTGTCTTACGCCTTGACATGAAAATCCAAATAGGATCAACTAAAAGTCCAAGCCTTTCACTGAAACTGCCATCAACTACTTGTGTATCTGAGCATGTTGGAAATTTTGGGGTCTTTAGTTTTCCTAATCTACAAAATATAGGAGTTGGAATCCAAAGGGATTCATTCATGCTGCAACATCTACTTTTTTTATTAACCATAGTTTATAGTAAATTAGAAAGTTTACTGTAGCAGGAAGTGATTTTGTTTAAGTAAAAATTTAAGAAGAGAAATTTGGTAGCAATGTCAAGCACCAACCACAGAAGGGTGGTTGTGGAGGGTGGTGAAGGGAAATAATCATCATTAATGCCATTTGCTGAACAAATAGCATTGTTCAACAGGCTATGGGATCCTCCAAGGGCTTCCTTTCATGGGCTTTATTGGTCTAAGGGGGCCACTAGACTATTATTCAAAACACTTATCAACATTTACCATTTCTCCCTTCTTAGAGAGGTGGCTTAATTCATACCATGGGAAGGTAGGTGAATCTCTGTTCTTGCTTTCTTCTTTCAAATACTGGTGAAGGAGGGGACATGAAAAGATTGACATTTCAAAATGTTTTTCTGGAGCTGCAAGAATAAGACTGGTTTAGTAATCCTTGAATAAGTTCAATAGGCCTCCATTGTAGAAGGAAGGATAATAAGCTAAGATAAAGTGTCTTCCCAGAGGATCCAAGTTTGAGAGACTCAGAAGAATGGAATGAGAGGGTGATACAAGGAACATATAGAGCCAGAATTAACCAAGCCATAGACATATGTAAAGCCCTCTCATCTTCCCAACCCATTAGCTGAAGGGCTCAAGTTCTACAAGACAGAGTGGAGTCAGTGTAGAAGACAGACCTCAGACATGAGTATTTAGAACTGATATAGGGTAGGAGAACTCCATGGAGTTCCCAAGAATCTTGAACCTTCATATATAATGAGAAATGGGAGCATGGCATTTGTCTATAAGTCTAAAAGTACAAGAAGCCTTCCAACAACTTGGAGGTACTTCACCCTCAAATCTTATAGAAATTCTTTAAATTATACTCTTTAAATTATATTGCCATCCCCATCTTACATCTTTCTATCCCACTGTGGTCCGAAGAAGAGCCTAACACTGTGGTTCAGGAAGAAAAATGAAAAATGAAGAGGGCTTGGAGCTTTTGTTTTTTTCATGATGTCAACCAAAAAGCCACAATCTTGGCTGAATGACATCAAGGACTGTTTGGGAGTGAGGTAATACAATGGTGGTTCTCACCATTGATTCCCAAACTGGGGAAAGTGAACAGAAGATAGATAAGATGTTCTGTCTTCACCTAGATGGGAATTAGAGTTGGAATTTCAGATTACCTTTTTTTTTGAAAGATTTTATTTATTTGAGAGAGAGTGTGTGTGCACAAGGGGGGAGGGGCAGAGAGAGAAGGAGAAGCAGACTCCCTGCTGAGCAGAGAACCCAACTCAGGGCCCGATCCCTGGACCCTGGATCATGACCTGAGCCAAAGGCAGATGCTCAAACTACCTTTTTTAAGGTGTTTATCACTCCGGGACTCTCCGACTTGAGCAGCAGGATCCCATCTGTGGTAACTGGGTGCAGCCAGAGTATCTGTGACCTACCTTTTGGTACTGTTAGCAATCCACAAACGTCTGGAAAAGGAGAGTTTTTTGGTTGATTATGAAACTAAAACAATACTCAAAGGAAGGAATTTTCTTCCCCAAATGTCTTTTTTTTAGTACCCTTTTTTACTTGTTCTGCTTTTGTACAAAGTAAAAAAAAAAAAAAAAAAAAAAAAAAAAAATTAACCCTTTCAGAAGATTCATGACCCCATCAGATAAATTTGCCCTCTCACGTTATCAGTACTAAATGCTAAATTCTACCCTACTGCTTTTACATTTTTCACGTTTCATCTGAAGGATCAAAGCACACTTCCAATTAGTTCCTCAAGGTCATATTGCCAATTCTGGTGTCAAAGTCTTTGAGCTTATAAAACTTTCACCATGTGTGGGTGCCCGGGTGGCTCAGGGGGTTAAGCCTCTGCCTTCGGCTCAGGTCATGGTCTCAGGGTCCTGGAATCGAGCCCCACATCATATCGGGCTTTCTGCTCACCAGGGAGCCTGTTTCCCTTCCTCTCTCTCTCTGCCTGCCTCTCTGCCTACTTGTGATCTCTGTCTGTCAAATAAATAAATAAAATCTTTAAAAAAAAATAATAACTTTCACCATGTGTGAAAACGAAGATGCTGACAGAATGGGAAAGATTTGTTTGACCCCCTCGCACATTTTTGCTTCCTCCCCTTGTTTGGAATACCTGGTCAGAATTCAGAATGAATTGTGTGTCTGTGGCATGGAATAAAACTAAGCAGCCCATTATGAACTCAGAATGGGCGCTCAGAATTAATGATTTTTACCTAGTGAGTTCTCTGCTTTCTAAGGCCGAAGAACATCTGATGAGGCTGAGTAAATGAACAAGAATGACATGCTTTTCTGAAAAGAAATAGGCAAAATAGAATCAGTATAATTTGTACTAGAATCCTAGGGTTATAGATGAAATGAAGTTTTTGTTTGTTTGTTTGGTTGGGTTTTTTTTAACCATAAAAGTATTAGAAGCTCACTACAGGAAATTTGAGAAGTTTTAAAAATTTGAAGCCATCCATTTTTACAGTAACATTTGGTATATTTTTCTATATGTTTTTCATATATTTGAGAGTATGATTTATATGCAATTGGTTCTACTGTTTTTTAATACATCATTTAAAAGGCTGATGCTAAAGTTCTGTCCCTAAAGATACCTTTCAGTGACAAAATAAATTCCTTATTGCATTATGTAAAACCATGATTTATGTAATTATGTGGGTTAAAATACAGTGTGGATTTAAATATTTTAAATTATTCTTTTACTAAGTAAAACTGTGTAAACATGGGGTGATATTTACGAGTAACAAGTGTAAAATCTGAGTTTCTCTTTTACATGGTGATAAAGAGTGCTTAATGTAGTTATAGTGTTCTTTCCACAAAAATATTGGAGGGAAAGCAGGCCGATTGGTGCTTCTTTCCACCCATGGTGGTTGTTATCTTTTTGAATATGTATGTCTACGCTTTGCCTCTGACCCCGGTCAGAACAAGCAAAACAAAAACCGTGTTCCTTCTGCTGTAAACAATAGCGATGACCCAGGGGTGAGAAGAGGCTCCGGCTGCAACAACACACTGCTGTTCCCGGCCACGGAGCTCATAAATAGTCTCTCTTTCTGTTGTGTCCTTTCTGTGCTTTCTCGTTTCCAGCCAGATTCGGGTGCAGTCATTACGGCTATGGCCCAGATATCTGTGCTTCTTTGGGCCGCCCAGTTCTTGTTGAAAGGTCACTGGCTCTTCGATTTCTTTGAGAAGAGACTTCAACCATGTCTTCCATCCTAACAATGGTTCTCATGGCTGTTACACTTTGGAAGCTGTGGGAGTTGGTAGTTGATTTTGTTTTTCTTCTATATTACAAATTCTTTTTCAGGTTTCATTTTTCCTTGCTCACTTGACTGATTTTTTTCTCATGCAACTTTCCAGCCGATAGTTCATTTCTTACTTAACCTTTCAACATTGTCTCAGGTGCTTATTTTCTTTCCATCAGGTCCGTTTGTCAATCTTCTAATGGATTAACTATGAAGGAAGGTCTTCTCCTTGCTACTGATCCCCCAGAATCTCGGGGATCCCCCTGACTCACAGGACAAGAGCCAGAGACTTAGACCTTAGAAGGCCAGCAATTGGAAGGCACGAGGCCAAAAGCCTTGCCCTAATGTTGAAATGTTGTTCTGCTAATGTGTATCTCTTGCCTAGTATTTCTTATTAATAAGACACTAAATCAGGTGCAATCCAGTGTTTCCATTGCCAAAAGAAAACATCTCTTTTTAAATTAATCAATGTAAATGGGCCTTTACTGGAAAATAGAAGGGAAGTGTTTCTAGAACTCAGGATATAATGTTACCTCAGGGACTACCGTACCCTCTTTTCAGTTTGAAGTAGAAATTTTTAAAAAATGCAGAGACGCTAGGTCTGGACTGGCTGAGAGAAGGTTCACAAATTATTGCTGAACAGGTACTTTTTTGTAAACTCAGGACTTTTGTTTCTCAGTTTACTTTCGCTACATTTCATTTGTATTCAGTCTGGTGGGAGCCCAAATCAAGCGAATTATCTGGATGGAGCAATTTATGAAACAAGAAATAACTCCACTTCTTCCTTATTTCTCTTTCTCATTCCCTCATGGACCAATGCAATTATCACTCAGCCAGGGACTAACATAAATATTGATCAAAGCAGAAACCCTGCAAGGTGACTGCTCCGCTTGGCCTTGCTTCAACTTTTCCTGGTCCTTAGTGCCTCTCCTGGTGCAGAGGCTAAGCTGCTTTCATTTCTCAGCTCCTTTGTGCTTCACTTTTTCTCTCAAGACAATCTAATTTAAAATTGATCCAAAGCCACCCAATTTTCCCTCCAATATCATATAATCTATTATTTGACACAGGCATTTATACATGATTATATACTATGTAAACCAAATGAGTTTATTTAATTAAGGAAAATCAGGAGGAACCAGTTTTTAAAAACAGTGGGCTGAGCACATGCATTGTCTTCTCTCTTTTCCCTAAGTCTGCAACAGCAGCTCCAAAGGGTGACAGGAGCCAGGATGGAGATATCCGTGGATGAGAGACTAAGGGAATTTTGGAGAAAGGGACCTCTAGAAATGTGAATCAGTCTGGCATCAGATTTTTCATCAGAATGAAAATATTAAAAGGCAGCAATTCTGTCCTTCAAATATTGAAAGCCAAATGATTTAGAACCCATCGTTCTAAACCTGGCCAGTTTTTAAATAGATGGTGAGGACAAAATGAAGTTCTTTTTGGTAAGACAATATCTCTAGTAAGATAATATCTTAAATGTTACTTCTCCACAACTGTTTTTGAGGAGGAAACTTCATCGTTGAACTCCAGGGCCCTGAGTATGAACACCAAGTGGAGGGAATGGGATCAAGAAGCACATGCCATAAGGAGTCTCACGAAGACTCCTCGGTGGCCTAGGGGCCTGGGATCATCAGTCCAGATAAAAGTAGAAACAGAAAACATTTCCAAAGGGTTGATTTGCCAAAATGTTAGGATTTTTTCTTAAGCTTTCATTTTTTAAACATTTTTTTCAACTTGTTGATGGAATACTTAATATGCAAAAAGCTGCACATTTAATGTATACATTTTGACGCATATCCCCATGATACCAGTATCACAAAAAAGGTAATAGACATACCCACCACCCCTCAAAGGTGTCTTGTGTCTTCTTACTTTGTGATGGTGTATGTGTGTGTATGGTAAGAACACTTAGCATGAGATCTACCCTCTTTAGTTTCTAAATACACAGCACAATGCTGTATTGTCAACTGCAGACACAGCGTTCCCAGCAGATCTCTAGAACATATTCATCTGGTCTAGCTGTAACTTCATATCCATTGAACAACAATGCCCCATTTCCCCCTCTCTTCATCCCCTGGAAGCCACCATTCTATTCTCTGCTTCTGTAAGTTTGATAATTTTAGGGTTCTCCTGTTTGTGAAATCAGTCAGTATTCTTTAAAAAAAAAAAAAAAAAGAGGGTGCCTGGGTGGCTCAGTTGGTTAAGCCTCTGCCTTTGGTTCAGGGTTCTGGGCCCGAGTGGGGCTCTCTGATCAGCAGGAGTCTGCTTCTCCCTTTCCCTCTGCTCCTCACCCGGCTTGTGCTCTCTCATTCACACTCTCTCTCTCAAAAAAAAAAAAAAAAAAAGAAAAAAGAAAAGAAAAAGAAAAAGGGAGAGACAAATCAGGCAGTATTTGTCCTTCTGTGACTGACTTATTTCACTTAACTTATGTTCCCAGCTCATTCATGTTGTTGCAAAGTTATGATTTCCTCTTTTGAAGCTTTTATTTTGCTTCAACCACTGACCCCTTATTTAATTGGGTGAGCTTCCCTTTAAATGCTGTCCCCTGGGCTGTTCTGCTGTCTGATGCTCTTCCTCTCCTACTGCCTAGGTCTGAAATACTTTTGTCATGTCAGTTTTGCCAATGTAGGGGCAAGGACAGGACAGGTATTCAATCAAATAGAGAAGCCAGTAAACAGTATTAATGGTAAGCCCATTTATTTTTTCCTTTATAAAATGAGTGAAATCAGGGGCAGGATGGTGGCAGCAAAAAAAAAAAAGAGAGCAAATATTAATCTTTCATAAAGGGAATAGAAAAAAAAATCAACTATTCAATGATTTAAATATTTGGCAAGTTGACCATGACATTAGATGAGTAAGTTAGTAGGCTCCAAATAAAATATCTTCAAGGAAAAGGAAAGGATTTTAAGAAACTACAAAATGAATAAGAAATGAGGTTATTAGCGATATGATAAGAAAGGTGTATGTATCATCTCCTGAGAAAAAAGCAAAGCAATCAGAAACTCCAGGGGAGGAAAATGCTGTACAAGAAAAGTGTAGCGCCAATATGAATCTGAAATTCAACATGACTTTGAGCATTGTGTACAGTTAAAAAAAAGAAAATCCATTTGATCTTCATGTGAGGAACATTCTTAGTTGAATGAAGGATGGGATGGCATTGGGACCATTAGAGAAGGAAATTTGATGACAGCACACTGCTGGAAATGCAAAAAGCAGTGGGAATGAGCTTCATGATGATCAGAATATGCCTCTATTTTTCTATAATTCTTGCTGCTTTTCCTTAGTCTGTCAGCTGAGCTTTAAGGCTGGCTTCCTCTTCAACTCAAGATGGCTGCCTGTGTCAACAGAGCCTCGTGTTTCTTGTTTCTAATGGAGGATGGGGAGAGCAGGAGTGAAGTCCCATAATCACTGAGGCTGGCATTCATTGGACCATCCCTGAGCCATTCCTCAAAACCAGAATGCCAGGTTCTGATTGGGTTTGGCTTGGATTATCTGCAGAAAACAGAAGGCCCCTGGGTGAGGGCAGTTCTACCCCAACCACAGACTGCTGTGTCACGAAGGAAGGCAGAATGGGTTCTGGGAGGCAAAAACAACATGCAACATGCCCTACTACTTTCATGGCTTTTGTAAACTTTGTAAAAGGATGTGATTTTCTTTCAATTTACCTTCAGAACTTAGAACTGGGCTGTGCTAGCAGCTACTAGTCATGTGTGGCTATTCACATTTAAATTCACATTTGGTTACAATTAAGTACAATTAAAACTGGTCTTTCAGGGGTGCCTGGGTGGCTCAGTTGGTTAAGCAGCTGCCTTCGGCTCAGGTCATAATCCCAGCGTCCTGGGATCAAGTCCCGCATCAGGCTCTTTGCTTAGCAGGGAGCCTGCTTCTCCCTCTGCCTACCACTTTGTCTGCCTGTGCTCACTCTCTCTGACAAATAAATAAATAAAATCTTTAAAACAACAACAACAACAACAACAAAACTGGTCTTTCAGTTTTACTAGCCATATTTCAAGTGCTTAATAACCACACATGGCGGGGCGCCCAGGTGGCTCAGTGGGTTAAGCCTCTACCTTCCGCTCAGGTCGTGATCTCAGGGTCCTTCGACCAAGCCCCGCATCAGGCTCTTTGCTTAGTGGGGAGCCTGTTTCCCCCCGCCCGTCTCTGCCTGCTTCTCTGCCTATTTATGACCTCTGTTGCCAAATAAAAAAATTAAAAATAAAAATGAAAAGTGTAAAAAAATAACCACACATGGCTCATGCTACCATATAATACAATGTAGATTATTGAAATTTCTATCATCACAGATAGTTCAGTGGACATAAATGCTCTGACTTGAGGATGCATGTTTTCTATGAAGTCCCATACTTGGGTATGCTTTATCTGTGATTACAATGCCTATTTCCCCCCAAAGCTTGCAGCGTAAATAAGAAACACGGAGGTTTTTCAGCTTCAGCAATATCTCTTTCTTGTGTACTTACTTTCTCAAAGGAAAGCTTCTAGGGGTCACTGGACAGAGATTACGAGGTAGATCAATTTTTTTGCATTTCAGCCCATTTTGGTTGCCTCTTATCCACCTGTTCCCTATATGCCCTCCCTCTAGGTTGTGCTCCATTCCATGATTTTCCTCCTTAAACAGCAGCTGATACTCCATTATGCAGCTACCATTACCTTACTTTCTAAGGTGCATATCTCATTATATTGAAATTGATCTTAATGTGTTCATGGGTGTGAGTACTGGTTGGAGGGCTGGCACAAACTTTAATGCAAAACTCTGTATTTAACAAAGAAATGATTTGGTGATAATTGAGGTAGCTAAATTTAGTAATTGATTGCCAACATAATTTTTTATTTTTTCTGAGTAGAAATAAATTTCTTGGGGGTGTTTGAGGGATCACATCCTTCCAGAATACACAAGAAGGAGCTGAAGGTGGTGTGGAACAAGCAGGGTTCTTCAATGTTGCTCTCTCTGAAGGCATAAGGAAAAAGCTTTTGAAATAGGGAGTGATTTAAAGGTTTACAAGTGTTAAAAAAAATCAGCTAAAAATTAATGAGAAAATAACATAAGTATCATTTACTGGGCACTTAATGTATGCCAGGTACTGCTTTATCTGTAATATTCCATTTCTTAATCTCAACAATTCTATGAGATAATTCCTATTGTTTTCCCATTTCTTCACTGTTAAGGAAACTGAAGGACTGAGAGATTAAGCAACTTGCTGTAGGGTCCAAGACTATGAAACGACCCTATATATGTGAGCCAGTCTTGTGATTCCCGCCTTGGCAGGCAGCCTCTGTGGCTTCATCAGCATGCACTGGCTTGAGGAAGCCATTAAAACTCCCCAGGACCAGTGACTGGCCTGGTCTCTGAATTTTTGCTATCCCTGTTTATCAGGAAGTAAACACAGGCAGGGGGTTCTAAGGTTAGTTGGTTGATTTTTATGAATCCCCCATAGCTGAAAAGATTCTAAATAGTCAAAGTTTGCTTGAGGGTGAGATAGTCCAAGTCAAGCTAAGCAGCAACTGATAAAGTAGAAATTAGTAGTAAAATCTATTCAACATTTACTTAAACATTTATATTAGTTTAAATCTTGCCCTATTTTGACTTAAATCTGTTCTATGATAATGATTAGAGAATGTCAGTTATTTTCAAAGAGTCTTATTTTCCTGTATGTGGTTATATTGTTCTACAACCAAGCAGCCATAGGACTTTTCAAGGAACCAGGTGTCCCTCCACTAAGACATTTCTTTTCTTTTCTTTTTCTTTTTTTAAGATTTTATTTATTTACTTGAGAGAGAGGAGAGAGAGCATGAGGGGAGAGAGGTTAGCGGGAGAAGCAGACTCCCTGCCAAGCAGGGAGCCAGATGTGGGACTTGATCCCGGGACACCAAGAGCATGACCTGAGCCGAAGGCATTCACTCAACCAACTGAGCCACCCAGGCGCCCCTCCACTAAGACATTTCTAACTGCTTTAGTGAAGGCAGGTCCTTCTGGGCTTTCTTATGGCTCATAGTTGGGATGGGTGTGCAGATCACACATGACAAATCCAATCTATCATTTGGATTCTCTCCAAAGCCTTTGGATTCTCTCTTCCATGACATGACAGGGAAGCTCTGGAATCTCAGTCTCTTAAGCTGTAGACCACCTTGGAGTCCAAGTCTCTTCCCACCAACCTATAAACTCTTAGAGCTACCTACAGCTGCATGAGCTAACACCTTAAATCCAAAGAGTGAATTGAAGTAGATAGGCAGTAAAGTAGTAAGTGGCACAGCTAGTTATATATCGTTTACTGAAAAGTAATCCTAATTGTTTAATTCAAGGAAATACCTGAAACATAACCCAGAGACTTTAAACCCAGAATCCTCCCAAATTTTCTAACAAAGCCATATGCAAAATTATACCTGTAAAAATCCAACTAATGAAATAGAAAGCCAGATAAATGTCCTTTTTGTTTGTTAAGAGATAGTCTGCATTTCAAAACACTTGTAACAGTGTTCTATTTCTTGTGTTGTGAGTCTGTGCAACCCAAAGGGCTTGGGCTCTGACTTTAAGCCCATGCATTTCACACAGAGAGGCAAGAGGGCCTGCTCACAATGAAACCTCTGACTATGGGCTAATTATCAATGTGGTCTGGTCACTTGCCTAGCCCTATTGCCCCAGGATACTTGTATCAACTACACCATACTGCCTCTCAAATTCATGTTTATTTTGGCATAGAAAGCATTTCACAAAATGATGGGAAATGAATTTTCTGTGACTTATTGGTGAGGGAGATATTCGGGGGAAAGGAGAAAACTTTTTCCCTGGGGTAATTCCCCTAATTTCCTAAAGGATAAAATAAAGTTTGGGGCAGCTATATGTAGAAGAATGAAACTCGACCATTCTCTTACACTGTACACAAAGATAAACTCAAAATGGATAAAAGACCTCAATGTGAGACAGGAATCCATCAGAATCCTAGAGGAGAACATAGGCAGTAATCTCTTCGATATCAGCCACAGCAACTTCTTTCAAGATATGTCTCCAAAGGCAAAGGAAACAAAAGAGAAGATGAACTTTGGGGACTTCATAAATCAAAAGCTTCTGCGCAGCAAAGGAAACAGTCAAGAAAACAAAGAGGCAACCCACAGAATGGGAGAAGATATTTGCAAATGACAGTACAGACAAAAGGCTGATATCCAGGATCTATAATGAACTCCTCAAACTCAACACACACAAAACAGACAATCATATCAAAAAATGGGCAGAAGTTATGGACAGACACTTCTCCAATGAAGACATACAAATGGCTATCAGACACATGAAAAAATGTTGATCATCACTAGCCATCAGAGAGATTCAAATTAAAACCACATCGAGATATCACCTTACACCAGTTAGAATGGCCAAAATTAGCAAGATAGGAAACAACATGTGTTCGAGGGGATGTGGAGAAAGGGGAACCCTCTTCCACTGTTGGTGGGAATGCAAGTTGGTGCAGCCTCTTTGGAGAACAGTGTGAAGATTCCTCAAGAAATTAAAAATAGAATTTTCCTATCACCCTGCAATTGCACTCCTGGTTATTTACCCCAAAGATACAGATGTAGTGAAAAGAAGGACCATTGTACCCCAATGTTTATAGCAGCAATGGCCATGGTCGCCAAACTGTGGAAAGAACCAAGATGCCCTTCAATGGACGAATCGATAAGGAAGATGTGGTCCATATACACTATGGAGTATTATGCCTCCATCAGAAAGGACGAATACCCAACTTTTGTAGCAACATGGACGGGACTGGAGGAGATTATGCTGAGTGAAATAAGTCAAGCAGAGAGAGTCAATTATCATATGATTTCACTTATTTGTGGAGCATAACAAATAACATGGAGGACATGCGGAGATAGAGAGGAGAAGGAAGTTGGGGGAAATTGGAACGGGAGGTGAACCATGAGAGACTATGGACTCTGAAAAATAATCTGAGGGTTTTGAAGGGGTGGGGGATGGGAGGTCAGGGTACCAGGTGGTGGGTATTATAGAGGGCACGGATTGCATGGAGCACTGGGTATGATGCACAAATAATGAATACTGTTATGCTGAAAATAAAAAATAAATTAAAAAAAAAAGAAACGAATAATAAATAAATCCAGAAAAAAAAGGTTAAAATAAAGTTGAGAGCAGTATAGATTTGATCTGATCCAGCCAGGGGTTGAGGAGGGCTGAGACTAGGCTGAGACAAATAAATAACACCATTTTTCCAGATGCTCGTTCAAGGCATTACCCTTAGGGGATATCTACTATCCATACTTGTCTTTATCAGATACTTTCCAAACACTTTATTTTTTATTGCTTTTACCTTATTGTAGGTGGTAGTGAAAACTCTGCAGTTCTACTCTCAGCAAATTTCAGTTATACAATATAGTATTATTAACTGTAGTTAATAATCACCACGTACATATGAGATACTCAAATCTTATTTGTCTTTAATAGAAAGTTTGTGCCCTTTTAACCACCTCTTTCTGTTTCTCCCATCCTCTAGCCTTTGGAAAACACCATTCTACTCTGTTTCTAGGATCTTACCTTTTTTTGTTTTGATTTGATTTCACATATTAGTGATACCATGCAGCATTTGCCTTTCTTTGGCTGACTTAATTCACTTAGTACAATGCCCCGCCACCCCAGTTCATCCGTGTTGTTGCAAATGGCAAGATTTCCTTCTTTTTTAAGGCTAAATAATATTCTGCTGTGTAAACACACCAAATTTTCTTTATCTATTCATCCATTGATCAACACATAGTTTCCCTACCTGGTTATTGTGAATAATGATACAGTGAACGTGAGAATACAGATATCTCGTCAAGATAGTGGTTTTGCTTCTTTTGGATATATGCCCAGAAGTGGCGTTGCTGGATCAGAGAGTAGCTCTGTATTTATTTTCTTGAGGAAAAGCCATATTGTTTCTATAGTAACTGTATCAGTTTACATTCCCACCAACAGAGTGCAAGTTTTCCTTTTCCTTGCTAGCATTTGGTATCTCTTGTAGTTTTGATGATAGACATCCTAACAAGTGTGAGGTGCTATCTTCTTGTGCTTTTGGTTCTCATTTCCCTGATGATTACTGATGTTGAACACATTTTCTATTGGTCATTTATATTCCTTCTCTGGAAAAATTTCTATTCAAGTCCTTTGTTCATTTTTCAATTGGCTTGTTTGGTTTTTTGCTCTTGAATTATATTTTTACTCTTGAGTCATTCCATAGGTTGTCTTTTCATTTTGTTAATGGTTTCCCTTGTGTATGTAAGCTTTTAGTTTGATACAGTCCCACTTTTTAAAAAAATTTTTTTTAAAGATTTATTTATTTGACAGAAAGAGAAATCACAGGTAGGCAGACAGGCAGGCAGAGAGAGAGGGGAAGCAGACTTCCCGCTGAGCAGAGAGCCTGATGTGGGGCTCGATCCCAGGACCCTGCTGAGATCATGACCTGAGCCAAAGGCAGAAGCTTAACCCACTGAGCCACCCAGGCACCCCTAGGCCAACTTTTCTATTTTTGCTTTTGTTGCCTATGCTTTTAGTTTTAAAAAAAAATCATTGCCAAGACCAGTGTCAAGGAGGTTAGTCCCTATGTTTTCTTCTAGGTCTTTTATAGTCTCAGGCCTATGTTCAAATCTTGAATCCATTTTGAATTAATTTTTGTTTATGGTTTGACATCAGGGTGAAATTTCATTGTTTTACATGTGGATATCCAGTTTTTGCAGCATCATTTATTGAAGAAACTCCTTTCCCCATTGTATATTCTCAGAACCTTGTCAACAATCAATTGGCCTTGTATGCATGGGTTTATTTCTGGGTTCTTTATTCTGTTCCATTTATCTAAAAGTCTGTTTTTATGCCCGTATCATAATGCTTTGCTTACTATAGTTTGGTAATATAGTTTGAAAGAAGGAAGTGTGATGCTTTGTTCTTCTTTCTCTACATTGTCTTGACTGTTTGGGGTCTTTTGTGATTCTTAGGAATTTTAGTATTTATTTTCCTATCTGTAAAAAATAACATTGAAATTTTGATAGGGATTGCACTGAATCTGTAGTTTTGGGTAGTATGGACATTTAACTATATTAATGTTCCAATCCATGAACATAAATATCTTTCCATTTATGTGTGTCTTCTTCAATTTCTTTCACCAATGTTTTGCAGTTTCAGTGTATAGGTCTTTCACCTTCTTCATTTTGTTCCTAAGCATTTTATTCTTTTTGATGCTATTGTAAACAGATCTTTTCTTAATTTCTTTTTCCAGATATTTTGTTGTTAGTATATAGAAACACACTGATTTTTGAATATTGATTTTGTATCCTGAAACTTTACTTAATTTGTTTATTATTTCTAACAGTTTTGGGTGGGATTCTTAAGGTTTCCTATATCTAATATCAGGTCATCAGCAAACAGACAAATTTACTTCCTCCTCTCTGATTTGGATGGCTTTTATTTCTTTTTCTTCCCTAAGGCTAGGATTTCATTACTATATTGAATAAATGTGAGAGTGTGAGGTGAGAGTGTATATCCTTGTCTTGTTCTTGATCTTAAGGAAAAGTTCAGTTTTTCATTAATTGAGTATGACGTTAGCTATGGGCTTGTCATATGTGGCCTTTATTAGATTGAGGTACATTCCTTCCATACTCATTGTGTTCAAACTTTTTTTTTATCATGATATAATGTTAAGTTTTGTCTAACGTTTTTTCTGTATCTATTGAGATGACCATGTTCTGTTTTTTTCTCCTTTATTTTTTTCATGTTTTATATTACATTTACTGACTTGCATATATTGAACCATCTTTGCATCTCTTGAATAAATCCCACTTGATTATGGTGTACTTTCCTTTGAATGCATTGTTGATTTTGGTTTGCTAATATTTTGCCCGGGAGTTTTGCACCTTTGTTCATCAGGAACATCAGCCTGTAGTTTTTTTCTGGTGTCCTTGTCTGGCTCAGGTATCAGAGTAATGCTGAACTCATAGAATGAGTTTAGAAATGTTCCCTCTTCTCTTTTTTGGAAGACTCTGAGAAGAATTGAGAATAATAATAATATCAGTTATTATTTAAATGTTTAGTTGAATTCACCAGTGAAGCCATTATGTTCTGTTCTGTTGCTTGTTGGGAAGTTTTTGAGAGTTAATCCAATCTCTTTAGTAGTAACTGTTCTATTCAGATTTTCCATTTCTTCAAAATTGAGTCTTTGTAGCTTGTGTGTTTCTAGGAATTTATCCATTTCTTTTTTTTTTTTAATATAATTGGAATTTATCCATTTCTTAAAGGTTATCTACTTGGGTAACATATAATTTTGATAGTACTTTCATAAGATTCTTGGTATTTCTGTAGTATCAGTTGCAGTGTTTTCTTTTTCATTTCTGATATTTTTGGTCTTTCTTTCTTTTTTTTTTTTTTTTTTAGCCCAGGTTAGGGGTTACCTATCTTATTTATCTTTTCAAAACATTAGTTATTATTTTCATTGATCTTTTCCATTGTCTTTATAGTCTCTATTTCGTTCATTTCATTTTATTTACTTTCTCCTACTAATTTTGGGCTCAGTTTATTCTTTTTCTAGTTCCTTGAGGTATAAAACTAGGCTGTTTATTTGAGTTCTTTTTTTTTTTTAATGTATGCACTTCCCTCTTCAAACCGCTTTTGCTGCATCCCAGAAGTTTTGGAATGTTGTGTATCCATTTTTATTTGTCCAAAGATTTAGTTTTTATTTCTCTTTTCATTTCATGCTTGACCCATTGATTGCTCAGGGACTGTATTGTTTAGTCTCCACATATTTGTGAATTTTCCAGTTTTCCTCTTGTACTCGTTTTTTAATTCTATATCATTGTAGTCAGAAAAGATGTTTGATATGATTTCAGTCTTCCTAAATTTCTAAGACTTGCTCCGTGGCCTAACATACGATCTATCCTGGAGAGTGTTTCGTGTGCACTTGCAAAGAATGTGTATTCTGCTGCCGAGGGATAGAATGTTCTATACATGTGTGTTAGGTCCATCTGGTACCCTTGGGCAGCAGTTTGTGAGGTATGCAGTCAAATTTCTTGCTGGGAAAGGCTGGGAAACTGGTGTTTTTGCCTGCTTTCTGTATGCTGAACCCTGAGGG
This sequence comes from Mustela lutreola, assembly GCF_030435805.1. Classification (NCBI taxonomy): domain Eukaryota; kingdom Metazoa; phylum Chordata; class Mammalia; order Carnivora; family Mustelidae; genus Mustela; species Mustela lutreola. Next base: position 77,196,748 of record NC_081301.1, on the reverse strand, counting down.
GATAGCTGTGGCAAGTGTTGATGTCCCTTTTAACAAGTGTTTCTTTGTTTGCTATAATCCCAAGGGACTTATGAATGCAAGCCCTCTTGCTTTCAGAGCTAGATGGTTTGGGCTCCTGTCCCTTGGGTGGTAACCCACAACTGGGGCACAAAAGAAATTGTGGTCCAAATCTTTCATTCCTGTGGGTGAAGCTAAGAGTTAGGGATTCCCTCCTGACTGTATGACATTGTGTCAAAGGTAGGTTTATGATGAGAGTGTGTCTCAGTATTTCTTACTGTTTTAAGGTAGGCATTTCTTGTCATCTGATGTATAGGAGTCCCTCACCTAATTTTTGAATTTCTCTCACAGGGAAATTGTTTTCTGTGGCTGTACTCAGTGCAATCATGGGGGGGGGGCGCGGAATTCAGGAGCCTCCGATGTCACCATCTGGTCTGGATCCCCCAGGTTATCTCAAGTACTTGAAAAAAGTAGAAATGTAGGAGGGAGGATATAAGAAGTTATTTCTCACAGATGCAAAAATTAATTGACATGTTAGTTTTAGAAGCTATCATATATTGTGTCCTTTAATCCGAATGACTCTCCAGAAGCACAGGTGTTACCATTCTCATCTTAGAGATAAGAAAACTGAGTCCAGGAAAGATGAATGACTCACCCACATTAGTAAATCTCAGAACCCAGTTGACAAGTTGGTTAACCTCTTCTGAGGCTCCTATTTTTTTCTGCTTTATTGCCCCTTAATAACAATTAAATCTTGTTAAAATACTTATTTAGCATCTAAATAAAATGTCTTCAGAGCCTACACAGGGAAAGTGCATCAGTTATCCAGGCAACTGGAACAAGTAAGACCTGTGGTAGGAGAGGAGTTTATAATTATTTAGATAATAAACGGATTGTCTGTTTTATCCAATGTTTTATAACAACTCTCCATTTCTTCCTTTCTTTTTCAGTAAGTCTAAGTACATAATGCATGAAATATAATTTCTCTCACATTATTTATGGCCTCCTTCCTTTGACATAGCTTTCTAATTGTAACAGGGTCAGCTTCAATTTGCCATATGGAAACTTAATTGAAAACGAGTGAATAATCCAGTCCACTAAAATGTCAATCCTGTAAGGAGAGAAAAATAGGTCAAGTTAATAATTTAGCCTCATATAAGATTTACTGCCTTTCTTATTTTCTACACATTTATTCCAGTCTTTTGTGAGTACTGGCTCTGGTTTTGAGAATTGGAAAGATCTGGCCTATAAAGTGTTCCATAAAGCATACCACTGAAGAACTCTGAGGCTGTCTGCTTTTCTTCTATAAAAATGTTAATTAAACTGAATGTATTATTAAAAATATATTAGTTGAAATAATGCATTGTCAAACATAATCCTGACATATAATAAAAAGTATTACTGAGCATAGATGTTTTTGTCAGTTTCTCCTCTTTTTGAGTCACATATGTTGGGCTAGAAAAGATCAAGTCCTATGACTTGCTACTTTAAAAAAGTTATTTCCCACAATAGACACCTTGCAAGCGGAAATGGAGTCCTAGTACCTGAAATGAACCCCTGCAAGGCCTTGTTCTCATCCCCTTCCTAAGACCCTAGGAAGTTTATACACACACACTTCCACATCATCTTCAGGTTTTAAGAAACAGTTTTAAAATCATTAACTTGTCCAGTCCCTTTTCTTTAGAAGAGGAAATGTGCCCGAGCATGTCAAAGCCTAAAACTACACAGTTTTCCACAGACAGAAGCTGTTAAGGACACAGGTGTTAGGCCTAAATGGCTTGTGGCTTGTGGCTTGCACTACAGGGACTCCTTCAACCACTTCTTTAAATGCAGACAGGGCTTATGTTCAGACAGGGCGCATGCTATATTTCAGAATTTCCAAAGTCACTCACTTTGAGGAAAAGTTGCAGAATTACTTTCCCTGAAGAATAAAACATGTTGACTAGATACCTGTCTGTTCAGGACCAGAAAGGAGCTATGTTCTCTTCAGAAGTTGCCTCCTCTTCTATATCACTGCCCTCCTCCATCCTATCTGCTATTTACACAGATATAATTTAGATGAAGCTTCAAAGAACTTGTTTCACTAAAGAGTCCTATTTATTTTGATTAGGAGATGAATCAACCAAATATATAACTCATTAAGAAATTCAGCTTCATTAAATTTGCTTGTAATAAACTGCATTCATGTAAAGAACAAAATTTGATGAGTTTTGACAGTGATAAACCAGTGAACCGCCAGCATTATCGTGATACAAACCATATTTATCACCTCCAAAAAATTCCTCTGGTTCTTTTGTAATTTATTCTTCCCTTGGCTCAAAGCTCCAGACAATGTTTGGTCTGCTCTTTGTCCCTATAGATTAATTTGCATTTTCTAGATTTTTATGTACTCTGAAGTCTTTTGTGTCTAAATTTTTCCATCATGGTGACAGTTCTTTCTTTTTACTACTGAGTGGTATTCCATTGTATGGATTTACCACTTTTGGTTTATCCAATCAGTTACTGATGAACATTTGGTGTGTTTATAGTTTGAGGCCATTTGGTTTTCCATTTCATATTGTCAATGATATATGAGCATTCCAGCTGCTCCAAGACTTTATCAACACTTGATATTATCAGTCTTATTAATTTTAACAAGTTCAATGGTTATATATTAGTATCTTATGGTTTTAATTATTATTTCCTCAATGATTAATGATGTTGAACATTTTTTCCTGTGTTTTTTGGTTATTGTACTTTTTGAAGCATGTGTTCAAATCTATTATCACGTTCACTGTCTTCTTCTTGAGTTTTAAGATTTTTTTTTAATAAATTCAGGATACAAGTTCTTTTTTAGATATATGTTTTGTGAATATTTGCTCCCATTCGGAGTCCTTGCCATTTGCACCACAGAAACATTTATGGTCCCTATAACCCATTTTTGAGGCATATTATGTAGATGGCAAACAAGACAACAAATAAAGTTAGAGTGTGTGTTCCACAATTTAATTTTAAAATATGCATTACACACTTACTAGTAGTGATTATCTTCTCTTCATCCCAGGCTGTACATTATGTACTTCATAGTCTGATTCTTCTTCTCTGAAAAATAATATATTACAGCTAACGCCCAGGGCCATTCCTGGCAATAATATCCTTGCTATTTTAATGTCTAATTTAACACACACATGCACACACACATAAACACAAGCACACACACACAATGCAGTTCAATGACCCCAAACCATAATTGCCCATTAAGTGTATGTTTTATGTAAGTGGATCTCTTTTCAAGTGTGGAAATAACTGCTTAACAACAGTCTTGTAATTAGCCCACAAAACAGGCATGATCATTTGTTAGAAAAACAAAGTGGACTCAGCTCATTTCCAGCCTGAGATGCTAAGCATCAAGTTTGAACTGAGAAGAGCTTTTATAACCAATGGATACAGCCCTGAAAATGGAGTTTCCCACTGGTGATGCCAAGGGACACTTGAGTACAGAATCAGGCACTGTGGTGATAAACATCTGACATTTTCATTTGCAAGTATTCATGTTTCATTTTAGATAATGTTCCCTCTATTTACTTCTTCAGCAGCAATGCATCAAATACCCTACAGTGTAATTCTTCTCTCAGCACTTATCAATGAACTATGAGATAGTATTAAATAGAATTAATTAGAAGCTTTAATGAATCATGTCTGTCCTCATTTATTATACAATGTAATTTTCAAGGAGTGATTAATTATGAGTTACAGATGAGTGAATGGTTAATGTAGTTTGTTAACCTTACTAAGGAGTGACGATACACAGCAAGCTGCTTCTTCTCTGTTTATTAGCATGTGGCTTTGTACCACTATCGGTTCAACTAAATGAAAATGTTTTAGTGACTTTGCAATTAATATGCACTGTCAGCTAATAATTTATTCCCTTATTTTCTTTCATCTATATCCTAAGAACATTGTGAAGATTTACAGGTAGAATTTAGCCGCCCTTACTTTGGAGTGTTTCTACAGAGCTGTTAGTTTGCCCCTAGCACGTCCACCTGAGCTGCGTGATTATTTTAAGTAGATCCTATTTAATACAAGGTGGCTTGAAATGATTCTCCCTGCATATTTCCTTGAAGAATAGACCAATTTACCACATCATTACTATCATTATCTAAAAAGTGGTAGCTGGCTGCCCTTCATTTTCAATTTTCTTAGATGCACCTTTCAGAAGCTGAAAAATGCCCAAGCTGACAAAAATGCTGTGGTTAAATACAGAATAATTTTGTGGACGGAAAGTAATGGAGAATGGCATATAGGAATGCCAAGAGGTTTTTTTTTTTTGTTTGTTTGTTTTTTGTTTTTGGCTTTTTTAGCCTTCCCAACAGACACACTCATAAAATACCATGACATCCCTGGGGAATGAGTCACCATCTCACAACAATCTAGTCTGCTTCTTCTTCAAAGAACTCATTTGCTGTGGTTAGATGGAGGTGGGAACCCTCATGGCGTGCCCCCACAAACGCCTCCATTTGCTACCTGAAGTGCAGAGAGCAAGCAGCTCATTTTGCTGTGGAAAGCAGAAGCTAGTGTTTTCTGCTCTAAATCTAGGGAAGTTTGATAGCTCTTTGGAGGCCCGGCTAACCTCAGTAGGAAAAATAACAATACTTATTTATATCTGTGTGGTGTCTAATGATTTTCATTATTTTTTCATAGGTATTATCTTATTAAATCTAGGTAAAAATTCCCTGAATAAAGAAACTATTACAAGATGTTAGCTGACTTGTCCAGGCCCCCATGAGCAGTGAAAGGATAAGCTAAATATTAATTCAACAATATTGAGCACCTAATATGAGACATCTACTACTTGTTGACTGGATAAGTCTAAGTCTTCTCCATCATGAACCTAGATACCAGTAGGGGAGACAAGACATAAATGAAGAAAGATAGTGATAAGCCCTGTAAAGAAAATCTGAAAAGGAATGTGTTCAGAGAAGAACTGGGCATGAGGAAGGTTATTTATTTCTTTTAAAATTTTTCTTTATTTGTTTGACAGAGAGATCACAAGTAGGCAGAGAGGCAGGCAAAGAGAGAGGAAGAAGCAGGCTTCCTGCTGAGCAGAGAGCCTGATGTGAGGCTCAATCCCAGGACCCTGAGACCATGACCTGAGCTGAAGGCAGAGGCTTAACCCACTGAGATCCAGGCTCCCCAAGAAGGTTATTTTAGACAAGGTAGTCAGAGAAAGCCTCCTTGAAGAGATGTGATATCAGAACAGAACTGAGTAATGAGGAGTAAGTTAATTAGGAAGAACATTCCAGGCAGAGAGAACAGCAAATCCCAAGGTCCTGAGCCTTTTGGTGTGTTTGAAGAAGTGTAAGAGACCGACGTGGCTGGAGAGAAATGCAGCGAGGGAGAGATGAAGCTAGAGAGATACACAGGGGAGATCTTCTAGTTAGTTCTTTTGGAGGTGCTAACAAAGACTTGGTATTTCAACTCAAGAGATAATGGATGTTGAAAGGACTTTTCCAATCCAATTCTGCCTAGAATTTGTAGGACATGAGAAATGGAAGCTAATGTGCTAGAACATCAGATAGCATTTTAGTTTCCATTTCTCATTTTAAGGAAGAGAAGTAGAAAAAAGAATTTCCCCTGGAGCCTAGGATTTGAAGCTATTAATATAAAAGTATACTGGTAATGTCCTATCTTCATTAGGGGACTCAACTGCCAGAAGAGCAATGCTCTTTGAAGTCAAGGACTACTTTTTATTCCATACTGCACACAAATCAATGTCTCATGTTTCCAATAATTGCTCTCTGAAATGAACTGAATGACCTGATATTTATTGCTCTGTCCAGCCCTAGTCTGAGGAATCCTGATAGGGGATGTCATGGTGTTTGAAATTGCTGTAGCAGAACTGAACCAGGAAGAAATAGAAAGCCTGAACAGACCCATAACCAGTAAGGAGATTGAAACAGTCATTAAAAATCTCCAAACAAACAAAAGCCCAGGGCCAGACGGCTTCCCGGGGGAATTCTACCAAACATTTAAAGAAGAACTAATTCCTAGTCTCCTGAAACTGTTCCAAAAAGTAGAAATGGAAGGAAAACTTCCAAACTCATTTTATGAGGCCAGCATCACCTTGATCCCAAAACCAGACAAGGATCCCACCAAAAAAGAGAGCTATAGACCGATATCCTTGATGAACACAGATGCGAAAATACTCAACAAAATACTAGCCAATAGGATTCAACAGTACATTAAAAAGATTATTCACCACGACCAAGTGGGATTTATTCCAGGGCTGCAAGGTTGGTTCAACATCCGCAAATCAGTCAATGTGATACAACACATCAATAAAAGAAAGAACAAGAACCATATGATACTCTCAATAGATGCTGAAAAAGCATTTGACAAAGTACAACATCCCTTCCTGATCAAAACTCTTCAAAGTGTAGGGATAGCGGGCACATACCTCAATATCATCAAAGCCATCTATGAAAAACCCACCGCAAATATCATTCTCAATGGAGAAAAACTGAAAGCTTTTCCGCTAAGGTCAGGAACACGGCAGGGATGTCCATTATCACCACTGCTATTCAACATTGTACTAGAGGTCCTAGCCTCAGCAATCAGACAACAAAAGGAAATTAAAGGCATCCAAATCGGCAAAGAAGAAGTCAAATTATCACTCTTCGCAGATGATATGATACTATATGTGGAAAACCCAAAAGACTCCACTCCAAAACTGCTAGAACTTATACAGGAATTCAGTAAAGTGTCAGGATATAAAATCAATGCACAGAAATCAGTTGCATTTCTCTACACCAACAGCAAGACAGAAGAAAGAGATATTAAGGAGTCAATCCCATTTACAATTGCATCCAAAACCATAAGATACCTAGGAATAAACCTAACCAAAGAGACACAGAATCTATACTCAGAAAACTATAAAGTACTCATGAAAGAAATTGAGGAAGACACAAAGAAATGGAAAAATGTTCCATGCTCCTGGATTGGAAGAATAAATATTGTGAAAATGTCTATGCTACCTAAAGCAATCTACACATTTAATGCAATTCCTATCAAAGTACCATCCATCTTTTTCAAAGAAATGGAACAAATAATGCTAAAATTTATATGGAACCAGAAAAGACCTCGAATAGCCAAAGGGATATTGAAAAAGAAAGCCAACGTTGGTGGCATCAGAATTCCGGACTTCAGGCTCTATTACAAAGCTGTCATCATCAAGACAGCATGGTACTGGCACAAAAACAGACACATAGATCAATGGAACAGAATAGAGAGCCCAGAAATAGACCCTCAAATCTATGGTCAAATAATCTTCGACAAAGCAGGAAAGAATGTCCAATGGAAAAAAGACAGCCTTTTCAATAAATGGTGCTGGGAAAATTGGACAGCCACATGCAGAAAAATGAAATTGGACCATTCCCTTACACCACTCACAAAAATAGACTCAAAATGGATGAAGGACCTCAATGTACGAAAGGAATCCATCAAAATCCTTGAGGAGAACACGGGCAGCAACCTCTTCGACCTCTGCCGCAGCAACATCTTCCTAGGAACAACGCAAAAGGCAAGGGAAGCAAGGGAAAAAATGAACTACTGGGATTTCATCAAGATCAAAAGCTTTTGCACAGCAAAGGAAACAGTTAACAAAATCAAAAGACAACTGACAGAATGGGAGAAGATATTTGCAAACGACATATCCGATAAAGGACTAGTGTCCAGAATCTATAAAGAACTTAGCAAACTCAACACCCAAAGAACAAATAATCCAATCAAGAAATGGGCAGAGGACATGAACAGACATTTCTGCAAAGAAGACATCCAGATGGCGAACAGACACATGAAAAAGTGCTCCATATCACTCGGCATCAGGGAAATACAAATCAAAACCACAATGAGATATCACCTCACACCAGTCAGAATGACTAAAATCAACAAGTCAGGTAATGACAGATGCTGGCGAGGATGCGGAGAAAGGGGAACCCTCCTACACTGTTGGTGGGAATGCAAGCTGGTGCAGCCACTGTGGAAAACAGCATGGAGGTTCCTCAAAATGTTGAAAATAGAACTGCCCTATGACCCAGCAATTGCACTACTGGGTATTTACCCTAAAGATACAAATGTAGTGATCCAAAGGGGCACATGCACCCGAATGTTTATAGCAGCAATGTCCACAATAGCCTAACTATGGAAAGAACCTAGATGTCCATCAACAGATGAATGGATCAAGAAGATATGGTATATATACACAATGGAATACTATGCAGCCATCAAAAGAAATGAAATCTTGCCATTTGCAACAACATGGATGGAACTAGAGCATATCATGCTTAGCGAAATAAGTCAAGCAGAGAAAGACAACTATCATATGATCTCCCTGATATGAGGAAGTGGTGATACAACATGGAGGCTTAAGTGGGTAGAAGAAGAATAAATGAAACAAGATGGGATTGGGAGGGAGACAAACCATAAGTGACTCTTAATCTCACAAAACAAACTGAGGGTTGCTGGGGGGAGGGGGTTAGGGAGAAGGGGGTGGGATTATGGACATTGGGGAGGGTATGTGATTTGGTGAGTGCTGTGAAGTGTGTAAACCTGGTGATTCACAGACCTGTACCCCTGGGGATAAAAATATATGTTTATAAAAAATAAAAAATTAAAGTCTAAAAAAAAAAAAAAAAAAGAAAGAAAGGACTACAACTTGTCACAGTTCTCTAAAGGAAATGCATTAAATTCAAGGGTGGATAGTAAGAAAAAAAAAAAAAGTTTGCTTGTCCCTCTGCCCCTTCCCTTCCTCTCTCTCTCTTTCTAATAAATAAATAATAATAAAAATCTTTAAAAAATAAATAAATTTCATTAAAAAAAAAAATGTTTGGTAGAATTCCCCCAGGAAACCATCTGGCCCTGGGCTTTTGTTTGTTTGTTTGGAGATTTTTAATGACTGTTTCAATCTCCTTACTGGCTATGGGTCTGTTCAGGCTTTCTATTTCTTCCTGGTTCAGTTGTGGTAGTTTATAGGTTTCTAGGAATGCATCCATTTCTTCCAGATTGTGAAATTTGTTGGCATAGAGTGCTCATAGTATGTTCTTATAATTGTTTGTATTTCTTTGGTATTAGTTGTGATCTCTCTTCTTTCATTCATGATTTTATTTATTTGGGTCCTTTCTCTTTTCTTTTTGATAAGTCTGGCCAGGGGTTTATCAATTTTATTAATTCTTTCAAAGAACCAGCTCCTAGTTTCATTGATTTGTTCTATTATTTTTTTGGTTTCTATTTCATTGATTTCTCCTCTGATCTTTATGATTTCTCTTCTCCTGCTGGGTTTAGGGTTCCTTTCTTGTTCTTTCTCCAGCTCCTTTAGATGTAGGGTTAGGTTGTGTACCTAAGACCTTTCTTGTTTCTTGAGAAAGGCTTGTACAGCTATATATTTTCCTCTCAGGACTGCCTTCTCTGTGTCCCACAGATTTTGAATCGTTGTGTTTTCAATATCATTTGTTTCCATGATTTTTTTCAATTCTTCTTTAATTTCCTGGTTGACCCATTCATTCTTTAGAAGATTGCTGTTTAGTCTCCATGTATTTGGGTTCTTTCCAAACTTCCTCTTGTGGTTGAGTTCTAGCTTCATAGCATTGTGGTCTGAAAATATGCAGGGAATGATCCCAATCTTTTGATACCGGTTGAGTCCTGATTTAGGACCGAGGATGTGATCTATTCTGGAGAATATTCCATGTGCACTAGAGGAGAATGTGTATTCTGTTGCTTTGGGATGAAATGTTCTGAATATATCTGTGATGTCCATCTGGTCCAGTGTTTCATTTAAGGCCTTTATTTCCTTGCTGATCTTTTGCTTGGATGATCTGTGCATTTCAGTGAGGGGAGTGTTAAAGTCCCCTACTATTATTGTATTATTGTTGATGTGTTTCTTTGATTTTGTTATTAATTGGTTTATATAGTTGGCTGCTCCCACGTTGGGGGCATAGATATTTAAAATTGTTAAATCTTCTTGTTGGACAGACCCTTTGAGTATGATATATTGTCCTTCCTCATCTCTTATTATAGTCTTTGGCTTAAAATCTAATTAATCTGATATAAGAATTGCCACTCCTGCTTTCTTCTGATGTCCATTAGCATGGTAAATTCTTTTCCACCCCCTCACTTTAAATCTGGAGGTGTCTTCAGGCTTACAATGAGTCTCTTGGAGGCGACATACAGATGGGTTTTGTTTTTTTTATCCATTCTGATACCCTGTGTCTTTTGATTGGGGCATTTAGCCCATTAACATTCAGGGTAACTATTGAGAGATATGAATTTAGTGCCATTGTATTGCCTGTAAGGTGACTGTTACTGCATATTGTCTCTGTTCCTTTCTGATCTACCACTTGTAGGCTCTCTCTTTGCTTAGAGGACCCCTTTCAATATTTCCTGTAGAGCTGGTTTGGTGTTTGCAAATTCTTTCAGTTTTTGTTTGTCCTGGAAGCTTTTAATCTCTCCTTCTCTTTTCAATGATAGCCTAGCTGGATATAGTATTCTTGGCTGCATGTTTTTCTTGTTTAGTGCTCTGACTATATCATGCCAGCTCTTTCTGGCCTGCCCGGTCTCTGTGAATAAGTCTGCTGCCAATCTAATATTTTTATCATGTTACAGACTTCTTTTCCCAGGCTGCTTTCAGGATTTTCTCTTTGTCACTAAGACTTGTAAATTTTACTATTAGGTGACGGGGTGTGGGCCTATTCTTATTGATTTTGAGGGGCGTTCTCTGCACCTCCTGAATTTTGATGCTCGTTCCCTTTGCCATATTGGGGGAAATCTCCCCAATAATTCTCTCCAGTATACCTTCTGCTCCCCTCTCTCTTTCTTCTTCTACTCGAATCCCAATTATTCTAATGTTGTTTCATCTTATGGTGTCTCTTATCTCTCAAATTCTCCCCTCATGGTCCAGTAGCTGTTTGTCTCTCTTTTGCTCAGCTTCTTTATTCTCTGTCATTTGGTCTTCTATATCGCTAATTCTTTCTTCTGCCTCATTTATCCTAGCAGTGAGAGCCTCCATTTTTTATTGCACCTCATTAATAGCTTTTTTGATTTCAACTTGGTTAGATTTTAGTTCTTTTATTTCTCCAGAAATGGCTTTTATATCTCCTGAGAGGGTTTCTCTAATATCTTCCATGCGCTTGTCGAGCCCGGCTAGAACCTTGAGAATTATCATTCTGAACTCTAGTTCTGACATATTACCAATGTCTGTATTGATTAGGTCCCTAGTCTTCGGTAATGCCTCTTATTCTATTTTTTTGTGTTGAATTTTGCCGCCTTGTCATTTTGTCCAAATAGGAATATATGAAGGAGCAAGTAAAATAGTAAAAGGGTGGAAAATATGCTTTAACCAAATCAGAAGAGATCCCACATCGTGAGGTGGGAGAAGGGGGATAAAAAGAGGTTCAGAAAGAAAGAAAGGAGAAAAAAAAGAGAGAACAAATAAAGAAAAGTATAAAAAAAGAACAAAAACATATATATATATATATATATATATATATATATATATATATATTAGATAAACTAGTTAAAAACGTTAAAAAAGAAAAGGCTAAAAGTTAAAAAAATTTTAGCAGAAGAAGAGGAAAAAAATGAAAAAGAAAATAAATTAAATTAACTGCAAGACTAAAGAATCATAGGGAGAAAGCCATGAGTTCTGTGCTTTGCTTTCTCCTCCTCTGGAATTCTGCTGCTCCCCTTGCTATTGAAACTGCTCTCCTTGGTAGGTGAACTTGGTCTTGGCTGGATTTCTTGTTGATCTTCTGGGGGAGGGACCTGTTGTAGTGATTCTGAAGTGTCTTTGCCCCAGGCAGAATTGCACCGCCCTTACCAGGGGCCGGGCTGGGTAATCCGCTCAGGTTTGCTTTCAGAAGCTTTTGTTCCCTAAGCACTTTCCGTAGAGTTTTGAGGACTGGAATACAAATGGCGGCCTCCTGGTCTACAGTCTGGAGGAGTCAGGAGCCCAGGGCCCCACTCCTCAGTGCGCCCTCAGAGAACAGCGCCCAGTAACTCCCGTCTGCCTGACCTCCGGCCGCGCTCCAAGCCTACCGAGCCTGTGACCGCTTCAAGGTATCCTCGAGCTGTGAGCTCACAGTCAGCTCTGTCTCTGTAGCTGGCTTCCCCGTTCTAATACCTGTAAGCTCTGTGACACTCAGACACCCCCGATCCTCTGTGACCCTGCCGAACCTGAGGCCACACTGACCCCGCGTGGGCTTCACCCCGGTTTAGCCTCTGGAGCGATGTCCCTCAGCGGAACAGACTTTTAAAAGTCCTGATTTTGTGCTCCATTGCTCTGCCACTTGCTGGGAGCCGGCTCATTCCCCCCGGGGTCTATCTTCCCCTCGGTTTGATTTCACTTCTCCGCCAGTCCTACCTTTCAGAAAGTGGTTGTTTTTCTGTTTCTAGAATTGCTGTTCTTCTTCTCTTCAATCTGCTGATGGATTTGTAGGTGTTTGCAATCTTTAGATAAGCTATCTACTGATCTCCTGCTAGCTGAAGTAGTCTCAGCCCGCTACTTCTCCGCCATCTTAACTCCTCAACATATTTGTATTTTTGATGAAAAAAGAAAAACCTCTCCTTATCCATTTGCTAATAAGTCTGCTTCATAGTCACAAATTTTGTACTTAGTATTCTTTGCTTTATAATAATATATTTTCTGAATTAAATTATAAGGTTCTCATGTCACATGCATCTTTATACTTCTCATGATGTTTAGTGCAACAGGCACTATATATATATATATACTATATTAATGTCAACTGACTAATTAGCAAAGATTGGATGTTATCATTTCTGACTCAGATAAGTCATGTTTCTAATTTAATTATCTGTAAATCCAGAGAAATGTCTGCGTGATCAGGCTATTTAGAACCATAGTATGTAATCATATAATCCCAGAGGTGAAGAGACCATAAGTGGTCATTTTTCCAATTTTTCATCCAGTGCCTTTTAACTTCATGCTAAAACGTACCAATTAATAGGTATCCTGCATGGCTAAATACTGTCTGTTCAGGAGCGTCACAGTGACTAAAATATTCTAACTTTTAGAAAAATTTCCCTTACCCTGAGGTATGAAAAAAACCTCCTTGTATAACTTCAGTGGTTCAGTATGATCCATTAAATCCATCCAGAATGAATCCAGTGCTCACTTCCTATGAAAGACTTTCAGACACTGGAAGAGTTTTTGTTTTCTCTTTCCTCAGCTATATAGGTTGTGCCTCTCACCTCAGTGCTGGTGCCTGCCTATAGAAACCACATCCACTGTGTGTATTCCTGTAATTACTATGGCATTTCTGTCTTCCGGAATCTCAGTTACTTTGAGTTAAACTTTAGGGGGAAACATGGAAAGTCCTATAAAATCTAGCATAAAGTTCCTGGTAATAGAAGGAAGCCTAGAGGAAAGAAATCTGAAAATTTGTTATTGGAAGGAAATCCTAGTCTAAGGCATTGATTTTCAAGGTAAAAATTTTGAAATTAACTCGAGAAAATATTTACCATTCTTCCACCTACACTGGTGTTAAGGAAGAGGGAGTTAATTTTTAAGGTCTACATCACAACAGCCCCAAATCACCCTCCAGAACTATGGATACATGACCAACAGCAGCAGGAAGTGGAACAGATGGGCTCTGTTTTTACCTTTTAAAAAAAATTTTTTTTAATTTTTATTTTTTATAAACATACAATATATTTTTATCCCCAGGGGTACAGGTCTGTGAATCTTCAGGTTTACACACTTCACAACACCTTCCTTGTTTTAATCTGTGCCATTGCAATAGCTTGATTTTTATGTCCCTTGTTGCATGATTTAGTTATATGGTGTAAGAATACCAGGTATTGCTCATTTTTATTCTGCACAGATGCAATTGTTGACATTCAATGTCTGTTCCTCAGGCTTTGAATGGCAGTGACCCTGACACCGGCCATATCACCTTTGTCCCCTGTCTGATACCTTTGCAACTGCAGTGTGCCAGGGGTCTTATTAATACGTTTTCCTTCCAGTATTTTATTAATAGCTGGCTTTCATTAAACTACTCTTATCACTTCAAGGCAAAGGGATTTCTCATTGAAATAAGAACAATATTTTGAGTGCTCATAGAAAACTGAGTCTAAGAGCACCATGCAATTACATTTTTTACTCAGCTTATATTATTATTCTTACCATGAAGGTAATCAGTGTGATAACTGTCAAAATCTTTCTTTTCCAACTTCTAGCTTTCCAAAATTACAGTCTTCCATTGAGGACATTTTAAAGTAAGGGACAAAAATTTCAGGTCTTATAAGCTTTAGAGAAGGCAAAGGGTTATATGGAAAAATCAGTTATTCCTTGGACTTTCTTACTTTGTTGGAAGCAACTCAGATATCCTCTCAGAACTGAAAGCATACAATACAGGCCATTACAATGGGTAAGAAAGCATACATTGAGCACTCCTGGAAACCTTGGACTAAGCCAAAAGTAGGAATTAAATTGAAAAGTGACATTGATGTCTTTCTTGCTATGACTAAATTAAACTCTCAAATTTTATTATTCCCAAGTCCTCATCTGTGTGCTCGTGTTCATTTTATTATAACTAGGTAATTGTCAAATTCCAATTTGGTTTAATTTTTCAGCTAGAGGGGAACTATATCAAATTTCAACCTCACAGAAGGTACTTGGGAAAGGCAGAACTATCTTTACCTGTTGATAAGGAGAAAAGTGTGCAGCATTTAGAAACATTTCTACACTATTGCCTTATCCAGAAATGTGACAGCAAACAGTGCTGACCATCAAGAAAGTCACACAAATCTCAGGTTTGCTTCTCAGAATGCGGCCCAAGGGGTGTGCACCCCTTTTACTATGAGAGTTTATTAAAAAATCCAAATGACAGGTCCACTCAGCTGTGTTTGAAAAGGAATCCACTAAAAAACCTAAAACAAAACAAAAACAAAACAAAAAAAAAACACCCTTCAAATGTGTGACACCATATAAAATTTCATCATGAAATTCCAGTCGTACAACTCCCTTTATAGAGTTGGTCATCTATTAAATATTTCCTTCTCTATGTTTTATACTATGTATTTCAGGAAGTGATTTATCCCTGCTCCTCTCACATACATGTCTCAAAGTCCCCATGCAGGTTTCTATGCAGATAACAATGCAGATGCCAGTGACTTCCCATAAAAGATCTCAAAAATACAATTCAAAAGGCACATGCCCTGGGTTTCATTTCATGTTAAAATCACACATTGTAATTCCTGACCCAGATTAGCATCACGATATCTGTGATGTATTCTTCCTACTCTCATCCTCTGCAAGTTCAAGTGTTTTCCACTTGCTTTGCAATCTGCAATCCACTCCCTTTCCACTGTATCTTATTGTTGTTTGTATCTTTCTTTTTTTTGAAAATAAAAAATACAATTGTTGATTGAAGTAATAAAGCTCCCATAAAGTAGAGACTTACTGACTGATTTTCACGATCAGCATTCAACACAACTGCTAAAGAGTCACTTCTGTTGGTTTCTAAATAAGCATAATTCAGCATCTGAGTTCCCAGGAATTCATAAAATATCCAGAAGAACTTAACATCTCAAGATCTGTACAGTGTCTAAAATTGTGCTTTTGTGGACTGCTCAGAAAGAGCTAAACCCACCATTTGCCCAAGGCCCAGTCATCCTAACCTGCAACTCAAAGTCAGGATTTGCTCAAAAACGTGTGCCCACCAACACATGTTGTTTCCTGTCTTGCTAATTTTGGCCATTCTAACTGGTGTAAAGTGATATATCAATGTGGTTTTAATTTGAATCTCCCTGATGGCTAGTGATGATGAACATTTATTCATGTGTCTGATAGCCATTTGTATGTCTTAATTGGAGAAGTGTCTGTTCATATCTTCTGCCCATTTTTTGATATGATTGTCTGTTTTGTGTGTGTTGAGTTTGAAGAGTTCATTATAGATCCCGGATATCAACCTTTTGTCTGTACTGTCAATTGCAAATATCTTCTCCCATTACGTGGGTTGCCTCTTTGTTTTCTTGACTGTTTCCTTTGCTGTGCAGAAGCTTTTGATTTATGAAGTCCCCAAAGTTCATCTTCTCTTTTGTTTCCTTTGCCTTTGGAGACATATCTTGAAAGAAGTTGCTGTGGCTGATATCGAAGAGATTACTGCCTATGTTCTCCTCTAGGATTCTGATGGATTCCTGTCTCACATTGAGGTCTTTTATCCATTTTGAGTTTATCTTTGTGTACGGTGTAAGAGAATGGTCGAGTTTCATTCTTCTACATATATCTGTCCAGTTTTCCCAGCACCACTTATTGAAGAGACTGTCTTTTTTCCACTGTATATTTTTTCCTGTTTTGTCGAAGATTATTTGACCAAAGAGTTGAGGGTCCATATCTGGGCACTGTACTCTGTTCCACTGGTCTATGTGTCTGCTTTTATGCCAGTACCATGCTGTCTTGGTGATCACAGCTTTGTAGCAAAGCTTGAAATCAGGTAACGTGATGCTTCCCCCGTTTTATTTTTGTTTTTCAACATTTCCTTAGCAATTCGGGGTCTCTTCTTATTCCATACAAATTTTAGGATTATTTGCTCCAGCTCTTTGAAGAATACTGGTGGAATTTTGATCAGAATAGCATTAAAAGTCTAGATTGCTCTAGGCAGTATAGACATTTTAACAATGTTTATTCTTCCGATCCAAGAGCATGGAATGGTCTTCCATCTTTTTGTGTCTTCTTCAATTTCTTTCATGAGTGTTCTGTAGTTCCTTGAGTACAGATCCTTTACCTCTTTGGTTAGGTTTATTCCCAGGTGTCTTATGGTTCTTGGTGCTATAGTAAATGGAATTGATTCTCTAATTTCCCTTTCTGTATTTTCATTGTTAGTGTATAAGAAAGCCACTGATTTCTGTACATTGACTTTGTACCCTGCCACATTGCTGAATTGTTGTATGAGTTCTAGTAGTTTGGGGATGGAGTCTTTTGGGTTTTCCATATAAAGAATCATGTACTACAAAGAGAGAGAGTTTGACTTCTTCATTACCAATTTGGATACCTTTTATTTCTCTTTGTTGTCTGTTTGCTGTGATGGAAGGGATGTGGAGAAAGGGGAACCCTCTTCCACTGTTGGTGGGAATGCAAGTTGGTGCAGCCTCTTTGGAGAACAGTGTGGAGATTCCTCAAGAAATTAAAAATAGAACTTCCCTTTGACCCTGCAATTGCACTACTGGGTATTTACCCCAAAGACACAGATGTAGTGAAAAGAAGCGCAATTTGTACCACAATGTTTATAGCAGCAATGGCCACGGTCCCCAAACTGTGGAAGGAACCAAGATGCCCTTCAATGGACGAATCGATAAGGAAGATGTGGTCCATATACACTATGGAGTATTATGCCTCCATCAGAAAGGACGAATACCCAACTTTTTTAGCAACATGGACGGGACTCGAAGAGATTATGCTGAGTGAAATAAGTCAAGAAGAGAGAGTCAATTATCATATGGTTTCACTTATTTGTGGAGCATAACAAATAGCATGGAGGGCATGGGGAGATAGAGAGGAGAAGGGAGTTGGGGGAAATTGGAAGGGGAGGTGAACCATGAGAGACTATGGACTCTGAAAAACAATCTGAGGGTTTTGAAGGGGCGGGGGGGTGGTGGGAGGTCAGGGTACCAGGTGGTGGGTGTTATAGAGGGTACGGATTGCATGGAGCACTTGGTGGGGTGCAAAAATAATGAATACTGTTATGCTGAAATTAAAAAATAAATTAAAAAAACAAAAACAAAAACACGTCTGCCCACAAGTCTGACACCATCTTTTAGAGGTATTCTTTGGAACTAAGACATTATCACAATTTACTCAGGTTCTTATTACATTGCAAATAGTGGAGAATGCAGGTCATCCACACATTAGCATGTTTTCAGATTAGCTTGTTGTCACCTTGAGCTACAGAAGAACTGAGGCATAGGACTGGCCAATTTTAATAGAGTGTGAAGGCACAGAACATCAGTTTGTAAAATCTTCAAAGAAGCAAATACATGTCTTTGAAATCCCCAGTGCATCTACCATATCACTGGTCTTTATACTTGCTGAACAATACTTGGTGCCGAGAGCACCAAGAGGGCAAACCGAAATAATTGAATGTGCTTGTAGAAGGCTGACTCTTCTTACCTTGGCTTTTGCTCTTAAATCTGTTAACTCTGACCTCAGCTTACTGCCCACTTATGTGCTGGCTTATTTCCTTGACATCTCTTCCTCCATGTTCTTCATGGGTGAGTCTAGAGTTCCTGAAGTTTTCATTTTAACCATCTTATCCCAGAGATAAAGAAAGAAGGGCAGATATGAGCCTCTGTGTTTGTGGTGGTGCTGGTGGGGAGGAAGGAGTTCTAGAAATATTATTAATGATCATCTCACCTTCATAAAGGAAGTAAAAGTTATTCATAAATGTGTAGGTTTAGATATTGAGTATGTTTTATTTAGTTTCTATGGTACCTATTCGATAAGGCAAAAATAATTTTATTCAGATCAGCAAACTCCAGCTTGGCATTTAAAAAAATTCTAATATGATTTAATCTTTAGTATTTAATCTAATATGATTTAATCGAGTTAAGGAAGATGGTCCATTAATTAGGTGCCAACTTCTTTCAGGGGCTTTAGGAATAAATGAACCAATAAAATGAAGCATCATTTCCAGTGCATTAATGGGGAGCTGTGTTTTGATGGGGATGCATGGGGAGCTGGCGCAGAAGGGGAGAGAAGAGAACACTGCCTGACATTAAATAAAAACCACACTTTTTCTTAGGGGATGGAAGGAACTGCTGCAGGCGGCCACTCCCTCTCAGAGGTTGTGATGAGACTCCACTACCCATTTGTCTTTGTATTTCTTTGGTTGTTTGTTTCTCTTGTTGTTGTTGTTGTTTCCTGCAAGCATTGAAATAACTTATTTTTCTTTAACTCTGGTTACTTTTTTTCCCCACATTTATTGAGGAGCAATTGATAAAAAATGTATATACTTAAGGTGTGCAACATGCTGGTTTGATATAAATTTTCCTTGTGAAATGATTACAGTCAAGTTAATCAGCTCACAGAGTGACCTTTTTTTTTTTTAAAAGATTTTATTTATTTATTTGACAGAGAGAGATCACAGGCAGGCAGAGAGGCAGGCAGAGAGAGAGGAAGAAGCAGGCTCCCTGCTGAGCAGAGAGCCCGATGCAGGGCTCCATCCTGACCCTGGGATCATGACCTGAGCCGAAGGCAGCGGCTTAACCCACTGAGCCACCCAGGCGCCCCCAGAGTGACCTTTTTTATTTTCATGTGATGAGAATAGTTGCTATGTACCCTCTTAGCAAATTTCTTTTATACAGTAACGTATTATCAACTAGAGTCACCATGTGATGTGTTAGATCCTAGGAGCTTATTCATCTTTTAACTGAATGTTTGGATCCCTCTAACAGCCTCCCCCCATTTCCCTAGCCTCCAGACCAGACAACCTGACAACCACCATTCTATAATTTTATTTTCAGTGAGTTTGCTTTTGCTTTTTTTTTTTTTTTAATTCTACATATAAATGATACCATGCATTATTTGTTTTTATCTTTCTGGCTTAGTTCACTTAGCAAAATACCCCATAGATTCATCCATGTTGTCACAGATGGCAGGACTTCTTTCCTTTTTAAAGTTGACTAATGCTACTGAATGTGTGTGTGTGTATGTGTGCATGTGTGTGTGTGTACCTCCTTTCATCCAGTGACTGACACTTGTTTCCATATCTTGGCTACCATGAATAATGCTGCAATATATGCACACGAGTTTATGCACAGTATATATGCAGATAAATGCACAGGAGTACATTTATCTCTTTAAGATAATGATTTTGTTTCCTCTGGATATGTACCCAGAAGTGGCATTGCTGGATCACATGGTAGTTATATTACTTAGTTCTGTTTTCCATAGTAGCTGTACCAGTTTACATTTCCAACAATGGTGTTCCAGGGTTCCCTTTTCTCCATATTTTTACCAGCACTTGTTATCTCTTATCTTTTTCATCATAAATATCTAAACAGGTATGAGGTAATATGTCATTGTGTGTCTGATGTGAATTTTTCTGGTGTTTAGTTAGATAAGGGTTGAAGATTTGTTCCCTGTGTTTTATTCTAGGCATTTTATGCTTCCGGTCTTATGTTTAACTCTATTCCATTCTAACTTGATTTTTGTGTGTGGTATAAGATAATTTTTTGTTTTCATTCTTTAGCATGTGGATATCCTCTTTTCCCAACATCACTTACATGATCCTTTCTCATTGTGTGTTCTTGGCTCCCTTGTCATAGATGAATTAACTACATATGCTTGGGTTTATTTCTGGGCTATTATGTTCCATTGATATATGTGTCTGTCCTTATGCCAGTGCCATACTGCTTTGATTACTACAGCTTTGCAATATAGTTTGAGATTAGGAAGTGTTAATCCCCTAACTTTGTTCTTGCTCAATATTGCTTTGGCTATTCAGAGCCTTGTGTCATTCCATATATATTTTAGGATTGTTTTTCCCATTTTTGTGAAAATGCCATTGGAGATTTTATATGGATTGCAATGAATCTGTTGAATGGACAGGGAAATTGGATAAAACTAGTCAAGAAATGGCTACAGGGATATCCCCCACTGTCCACATTTGTTCTAGAGAAGAGAATGCCAGGATACTGAGATTATCTTGTCTGCTTAAAATCCTTCCTGTGTTAGACTATAAAAGAACAGAAATTTGGCCAGTTTATGCCATTTCCTTTTTTGTCCACAACACCACCAATAAACAAATGTATCACTGAGTAGTTGATTTGTGGTTGGGACTATGATTACATTCATGTGGTTATCATTGTAACACATGATTATGTGTGATACATATGTACATATGTGTGATTATCATATGATATCATGTATCACATGATTACATTCATGTGGATACATAACATGTGGTTATCCCTTTACACTCCCATATGTTGTGAAAGAGGTACTATTTTTACCCCATACAAATAAAGAAACTGAGGCTTGGAGGGAAATTAAGTATATTACATAGCTGCTAAGTACTGAGGTCAGTATTTGAATTCATGTACTGCTGAATCCAGAGGTTACATGCTTAATTCCTACATAGAACTACCTTTTAAAGGGCCCTCCTCCTCCTTTGTTTAAATCTCAGATTTCATGTGCTTTATTTGGCTCATCTGAAGAAGTGGAATGGGGACAACAATGGGCTGTTTACTTCTAAAACTACCTTAACAGCCATCTGGAATCATAATGACCTGCAGGAGGTTATTTCTCAATCTACAGATCTTAGAACATAGAGGCCAGCCCACTACCAGACTTGGGCACAACAGATTTTGAGAATGGGTATGGAATACAGCCTATCTCAGATCAGTGAACCTCAATTTCTACATAAGAAAGAGAAATCATAACAGCCAGACTAATTTAATTGGATATAGGTATAGGTAGAATTTGGATACTGGAAAGGCATGCTTTTTATATCACTCTTCTCAGATTTTCCTGGACCTCAGTTAATTTTTGATTGAGTGCTAGAAAGCAGTCAATGGGAGATTGAGTTCTTTAATGAGTTTTTAAAATCAGAGTGTTTTGTATTAACATTCAGTTCAATTAAAATTCACCATATTGAACCCTTGTCAAAAAAGAACAGGTAATGATTTTACTTTTGTTTTGCGTGTCCTTGTCCTAAGATCAGAGCCCTGCATATATTACAAGACTCCCTTCTAAAGGATCTTTTCTCTCATCTACTTAAAATTCTTGCATGTCTTCTGATTTTAGTTAAAAATCCTTACCATGAATCACAAAGCCTTCCTCTCCCCAGTCCTTCACACAGCCCCTGCACTTTGTACCATGTAGAACTATTTGTGAGTCTTAAAACATGCCTCTCCCTCTGCCCTTTGTGGGCATGCATCTATACTGATTATTCTGCTCCACAAATGATTCCCTACTTGTTTCCTCTCCAGTTCCACCAACTCAGCCTCAAATATCAATTTATATTTCCTCTTTCTGGGTCAAGTTTCTGAATGGGCTCACCCAAACTCAAAGAAAAGCATGGGCTAGCATTCTCATCAGTGTCTACAGCCCAACAAGCTGTCAAGAACTCATTCTGCAGTCACACAACAGGGTTTGACCTATCCCTTACTACTTAACAGCTGAGTCAACTTAAAGCAAGTTACTGACTTCTGTACCTCAGTTTCTTTGTTTAGAAGATGGTTATTAATAGGACCAAACTCAAAGGTTATTGTAAGGTTAAATGACAATGTTAAGTTAAAGAAGTTAGCATGGCACCTGAATCATTAAAAGTTCTCCATAAATGTTAACTAATAATCCCTGATCAGTAACACTACATTGTTTTACACTACATTGTTTTAGCATATTTATTGTCCTGTCTCTCACTAAACTGTGACCGATTTGAGGTCAGTCACTGATATGGGATTATTAGTTAATATCTATGGACTTGATTAACATTAACCATTAGTTAACATTTTGTCTTAGTTTTCCCTTGTGCTCAGCACATTGTAGGTGCTCCACAAATGTCTATTAAATGAGTGAAAATTAAATATCATAAAGATGATCAAAGAATGAACAAGATGCCCATGCTTAAATATGCCAGTTAGTTAATTATTGTGTTAAACATGTATGTCTAGAGTTCTTTAACATTCTCCAAAGATGTGCTCACATGGTAGAACTTTGATCCACTGCACATAAGTCACATCTATAACATGTGAGCATGAGAAAGTGGCCTCTTTATCAAAACAGTATAGGCGCACCTGGGTGTCTCAGTTGGTTAAAGCCTCTGCCTTTGGCTCAGGTCATGATCCCAGGTCCTGGGACTGAGCCCTGTGTTGGGCTCTCTGCTCAGCAGGGAGCCTGTTTCCCTTCCTCTCTTTCTGCCTGCCTCTCTGCCTACTTTTGATCTCTGTCTGTCAAATAAATAAATAAAATCTTAAATAGATAAATAAATAAATCTTAAAAAAAAAACAGTATAAATCTATCTGCTATGGAAGCAGAGCTTCTAGGTAGAAAAGGATCATTATGATCCTGGTCCCCAATTCTTTTCACCTCTCCCCTGCCCTACATGAGATCATTTCTGCTGCCACAAACCAGCATGCAGGGTCCCCCACCTGAAAACCACACTACCTCTTGTAAACTCTGACCTGAGATATATGCTGAAATACCATTTTTTGCATACTCACAGTAACTGTCTAAAATGACAAAGAATGTGAAAATGTGAAAACGCCCAAGTTTCTCCAGTATAGGTTTATGATAGTACATCTAAGAAGTCCTAATGTCCTAATACCCTTTGCCATCTCATGGAAGCCGTGGCCAGTTGGTTATTTCATTCAATATCTGCCCTGATTTCCACCTATACTGCAGAAATTAAGAAGATATGAATCACATTTCCCAGATGCTGTTGCCTCTGGGTTACAGATGTGACTGAAGTTCTCCAGTCAGTTTCACTGAATTCAGAGCGGGGAGGGTAGAGAGAGGACTGGGTAAGGCAGTGTCCATTTTGTCTGCAAGATTAAAGCTCTCTCATGCCTAGAAGCCAGCACTGGGGCCAGTGGTGTTTTTAGTTCCTGGCTCTCTAATGGCAACAGAGCAGTGCTATTTCTGCAACATTGTGTTGAAAGTCATTACTAAGGGCCTGGTAGGGAGCCCACTTCCTTTAGCCCAACCACACTTCTGTAAGCATCTAAGTCTTGGGATTAAATTCTTTTCTGCTTAAAATAACTAGACTTGTATGATATAATTCCTTTGGCAGGCTTTCCTCCAGCTTTGTCGTTGCTGTGGTCTTGTTCTCTAGCCAACATCTTCCCCCTTCCTGACTCCCCTTCCTCTGTCCTTCAACCCTACCCATCCTGTGCTAGAAACTGACTTAATGGCATTGCCTTTCTCCAGATAAGAGTCTCCAGATATCTCTTCGCTCTCAGATCCCAGTCAAGATTATAACCCATTGCACTCTGATTTCCAGGCCAAAGTTTCACCTTCTCATTAGGAAGTACACTGCTTTTTACCAACAGCCTGCACACGCTCACAGATCCCTAGGGAATACCTCGACCAGGGAAAGCTTCTGGATCTACTCACTTTGGGAGAAGTTTTTCCCCTTTTTATGGCATCAAATAATTCCACCCACTACAAATCCCTGATAGAAGAATACACCAAAAACACAAGCCCTGAAGGATTCCAAGAACACAACCTCAGTCACAGATAGTGATAACCGCCACATGTAAAACTACAGATGGTCACAGGAATAGAGCTCCAGCTTCTTATTACAATGTGTTTATTCATTCATACATGCAAACACCAAGGGCCTTTTGCTTTCTACTCACATTTCATTCTTCCCTTTCCCTTCCTAAGAGAGGAGGTTTACTCTCTAATGCTAAGATCACATTCTGAGAATGCTAAAACGTTACACAGCCAGGATGTGAGCACTTTGAGAATAAGAACTGTCTTAACCCTCTGTCCATCCTCAGCACCTAGCATTGAACCTGGCCCACAGTAGCCACACACATTCCCACAACAATTCTGTGACACCCAGTGGAGGTCCTACAACTTAATTAAATTCTGACACTAACTCCTTGGAGTTCACACAGAACCCACAAGTTAAGGGCTCAGTCCCATAAGACTGACCCAATTTCATCTGCCAGTCAAAAGTCTCAACTGTCTACAACATACCCACACTACTTCCCATCGGGCTACAAATTCAAGCACTCTCATAACACCCTTCAGGTTTGATCATTCACTCGGGAACTACAGACTCACAGAATGCACTACACTAAAAATTAGCATTTTGTTATAAGGATAAAACTTAAGAACAGCCAAATGGTGAAGATGAGCAGGGCCAGGTCTGGCAAAGAAGAGTACAGAGCTTCCATCCCTATGGACTTGGGATGAGGGGCGGTGGGCACCACTCTCCTAGTATATTAATTAATATGATCACCACCATGGAAGTCTTCTGAACTTTAGTGTTTGAGTTTTTATTGAGGTTTTACTAGGTGGACATGACTGATAAAATCAATGGTCTGACATCTGAATTCAATCTCCAGTCCCCCTTCTCTCCCTCAAGGTGTACAGCTAAAAATGTCAACCCCCTCACCAAGTGCTTAGTCTTACAAGTGGGGCCAGCATCACCCTTGAAAGATCCAGGGGCTCCCCTTGAGTCACCTTCTTAGCATAAACTCAGGTGAGCTGGAAAGGGGCTGTTTAGTAATAACGAAAGGGACTCCCATCAGGAGTTTTTGAAGCTCCATGACAGAAAGCAGGGACAAAGACTGATACGGTCTTTATTATTTCACACTATCTGAGACACATTTACCAAATTGAGTTGAGCTGGCTACCTCCAAGTTCCCATTGGTCACTTTATAAAAATTAAATGAAAGGGTCTTCAATTCTAGGATTAAAATGCTCCCATTGGAAGTAATGGTCTTTAATCTCTTCCTTGAATATTCATTTAAAACACAGTTAAATAATCCCCCATTGAAAGCCTGAATTTAAGTCCCTTTTTAACCAAGATGATAGGAGATGAATTCTGCAAAATCCCCAAATGGGCATTTAAGGCTTTAGAATATTTACTACTAGCATTTTTATATCACCTTTGAAGTTGCTATTGTAGGGATACCAGATAACTTTATGGCCAAATTCTGGGTGAAAATACAGCCCTGACAGCCAGAGTAGATATCAACCACTTTGAGTTTTATCAAGGTAAGCACACAGTAGAATAAAACATTTCTTTGTGTATCTGACCAGTGTTGTTTTGAGCAATGAAAATGGAATGAGGGTAGAGCTGTACAGTTACTATGCTTCAGGGTTTGTACTACTTAGATTAGAAGACAGAAAATCTGCCAGGAAGGGTTTGCTTTTGTATATAAGGAAAATTTAATGGTAGATAAATGGTAGGTAGATCCATAGGTAGATGATAAATAGATATTCATGTTTACAGATATACATATATGTGGATATATATAAATGCATGTATTTGAATATACAGGGAGTCAGTGAGCTTTTTTCCTACAAAGGGACAAAGAGTAAATATCGTAGGCTTTCTAGGTCATACACCACAATTACTCAACTCTGCCATCATAGTGGGAAACCATGCCTAGACATTAAATGAAGGAATAGTCATGGCGGTATTCTAATAAAGCTTTATTTATAAACACTGAAATCTGGATTTTATATAATTTTCACGTTTCACACAAGAATATTCTTCTTTGGATTTTTTTCAACTATTTAAAAACATAAAAACCTCTCAGCACAAAAATGCTCTCAGACAATTTACTGTAGACAATCTATGATGATGTCTTATCAATCTGGTTGCGTGACCTGAGTGAAACTGCTTGACCTGGGGACTCTTCTTCCCAGTCTCCCTCCTCTATCTCATTCTTGAAAGACAAGATGGGTTTAATGGCAAATGCGCCCCAGATACTTCCAACATTGACTGTTCATGCTATTAATATCAAGGCAACATAGCCGGTGACAGCTTCTTTCATTGATTCATAATTCTTGTCCCCGTTAAAGGGTATCTGATCTGACGAACTATACAAATTTCACTAAGAATATGCTAATGGTGTCAGTTGATATAAAAATAAAACCACAACTTATTTCTTTCCTGACTAGGGAATTAAGGGAGAAAATGCCACCATTGGGGGTGGGTGGGAAATCCCAAGGCTTGGAAAATAGCTCTGATTTTTGAAAGCTCAAGTCTTGTTCAAATCACAATCAAACTGCCTCTTAGAGATTATGCCCAAGTCAGTGGTGGGTGTCCTGTGGCAATGGCAGTATTTCTTATGTACTCACTTCATAGAGTTTCAAGCTTTGCAAATATATTTCAGAAAGTGGTTGTATTTTTTAAAGAAATTTTTTAAATTCTCTGTTTAAGTGAATAGATTCATCAATCAGAAAGCCCAAAGGCAGGTGGGGAAAAAAGGGCAATTTTTTATTGTTATTAAAGTAGGAGAGGCCTGAGGCTCAATTTCTGAAGAGCATGATCCACAGGACTCCTGTTCAAGGTAAGCAGCTGCTGAGACACTTCAAAAGATCATCTTTATTGCAAAACAATTGTCTGACCCAGTTTCTTGGTCAGCAACATGCTTTTGTAGAAACTTCAGGAGCTGATGAAAAAGCTTAGCAAGATTAGCATGTGTAATTTCATCTAGGGCTACTGGGAGGGGAAATATGAAAACGTTTTCAGGTCCCTTGGATTTACTGCTGACAGGTCTATGGCCATAGGAGCAAAGAATGAAACAAAAGACATTAACCTGTTTTAAAAGACAGTGTCTAATTTCTTGGCAAATGGGTTGCCTCTTTGTTTTCTTGACTATTTTCTTTGCTGTGCAGAAACTTTTGATTTTGATGAAGTCCCAAAAGTTTATATTCGCTTTGGTTTCCTTTGCCTTTGGAGACATATCTTGAAAGAAGTTGCTGTGGCTGATATCGAAGAGATTACTGCCTACGTTCTCCTCTAGGATTCTGATGGATTCCTGTCTCACACTGAGGTCTTTTATCCATTTTGAGTTTATCTTTGTGTACGGTGTAAGAGAATGGTCGAGTTTCATTCTTCTACATATATCTGTCCAGTTTTCCCAGCACCACTTATTGAAGAGACTGTCTTTTTTCCACTGTATATTTTTTCCTGTTTTGTCGAAGATTATTTGACCAAAGAGTTGAGGGTCCATATCTGGGCACTGTACTCTGTTCCACTGGTCTATGTGTCTGCTTTTATGCCAGTACCATGCTGTCTTGGTGATCACAGCTTTGTAGTAAAGCTTGAAATCAGGTAACGTGATGTCCCCAGTTTTATTTTTGTCTTTCAACATTTCCTTAGCGATTCAGGGTCTCATCTGATTCCATACAAATTTTAGGATTATTTGCTCCAGCTCTTTGAAGAATACTGGTGGAATTTTGATCAGAATAGCATTAAAAGTCTAGATTGCTCTAGGCAGTATAGACATTTTAACAATGTTTATTCTTCCGATCTAAGAGCATGGAATGGTCTTCCATCTTTTTGTGTCTTCTTCAATTTCTTTCATGAGTTTTCTGTAGTTCCTTGAGTACAGATCCTTTACCTCTTTGGTTAGGTTTATTCCCAGGTGTCTTATGGTTCTTGGTGCTATAGTAAATGGAATTGATTCTCTAATTTCCCTTTCTGTATTTTCATTGTTAGTGTATAAGAAAGCCACTGATTTCTATACATTGACTTTGTATCCTGCCACATTACTGAATTGCTGTATGGGTTCTAGTAGTTTGGGGGTGGAGTCTTTTGGGTTTTCCATATAAAGAATCATGTTATCTGTGAAGAGAGAGAGTTTGATTTCTTCATTTCCAATTTGGATACATTTTATTTCTCTTTGTTGTCTGATTGCTGTTGCTAGGACTTCTAATACTATGTTGAACAAGAGTGGTGAGAGTGGGCATCCTTGTTGTGTTCCTGATCTCAACAGGAAAGCTGCAAACTTTTTCAAAGGAAACAGTCAAGAAAACAAAGAGGCAACCCATGGAATGGGTGAAGATATTTGCAAATGACAGTAGAGACAAAAGGTTGATATCCAGGATCTATAAAGAACTCCTCAAACTCAACACACACAAAACACACTCAAAAAATGGGCAGAAGATATGAACAGACACTTCTCCAAACAAGACATACAAATGGCTATCAGACACATGAAAAAATGTTCATCATCACTAGCCATCAGGGAGATTCAAATTAAAACCACATTGAGATATGACCTTACACCAGTTAGAATGGCCAAAATTAGCAAGACAGGAAACAACATGTGTTGGAGGGGATGTGGAGAAAGGGGAACACTCTTACACTGTTGGTGGGAATGCAAGTTGGTGCAGCCTCTTTGGAGAACAGTGGGGAGATTCCTCAAGAAATTAAAAATAGAACTTCCCTGTTACCCTGCAATTGCACTACTGCGTATTTACCCCAAAGATACAGATTTAGTGAAAAAAAAGGGCCATCTGTACCCTTTTATAGCAGCAATGGCCATGGTCGCCAAACTGTGAAAAGAACCAAGATTCCCTTCAATGGATGAATGGATAAGGAAGATGTGGTCCATATACACTATGGAGTATTATGCCTCCATCAGAAAGGATGAATACCCAACTTTTGTAGCAACATGGACAGGACTGGAAGAGATTATGCTGAGTGAAATAAGTCAAGCAGAGAGAGTCAATTATCATATGGTTTCAATGATTTGTGGAGCATAACAAATAGCATGGAGGACAAGGGGAGAAGGGAGTTGGGGGAAATTGGAAGGGGAGGTGAACCATGAGAGACTGTGGACTCTGAAAACCAATATGAGGGGTTTAAAGCAGCAGGGGGTGGGAGGTTGAAGGAACCCGGTGGTGGGTATTAGAGAGGGCACGGATTGCATGGAGCACTGGGTGTGGTGCAAAAATAATGAATACTGTTATGCTGAAAATAAATAAAAAACAAAGACAAAACAAAACAAAATTACTTTCCAGGCAAGAGATAATACCTTTCTTAATATAGAAGTTTAAAAGAATTAAAAAAAAATTCTTGGCAAATGGGCTTGCTGTTAGGGTTTGTAGATCACAGAGGTCTTTCTGTATTCATAGTCTTTTGCCTATCAAAATATTTTTATATTGTGATAAAATCCTACTGTAAAGCACATTTTGACCATTGACTAAGGACTCACTGCCTCGGTATAAAAAGATATTCAAGTTGGTGCAGCCTCTTTGGAGATCAGTGTGGATATTCCTCAAGAAATTAAAAATAGAACTTCCCTATGAACGTGCCATTGCACTACTGGGTTTTTACCCCAAAGATACAGATGTGAAAAGAAGGGCCATCTGTACCCCATTGTTTATAGCAGCAATGGCCATGGTCGCCAAACTGTGGAAAGAACCAAGATGCCCTTCAATGGACGAATGGATAAGGAAGATGTGGTCCATATACACTATGGAGTATTATGCCTCCATCAGAAAGGACGAATACCCAACTTTTGTAGCAACATGGACGGGACTGGAAGAGATTATGCTGAGTGAAATAAGTCAAGCAGAGAGAGTCAATTATCATATGGTTTCACTGATTTTTGGAGCATAACAAATAACATGGAGGACATGGGGAGATAAAGAAGAGAAGGGAGTTGGAGGAAATTGGAAGGGGAGGTCAACCATGAGAGACTATGGACTCTGAAAAACAATTTGAGGGTTGTGAAGTGGTGGGGGGGTGGGAGGTCGGGGTACCAGGTGGTGGGTATTATAGAGGGCACGGATTGCACAGAGCACTGGGTGTGGTGCAAAAATGATGAATACTGTTATGATGAAAATAAAAAATAAATTTAAAGAAAAGATTAAGAAAAAGATATTCTTCTATCCAGTCTTATGTCTCCTTGAGAAAGAATTCTTGGTGCATAAGCATCTAAACAGTATTTAATTTGGAATCCTGGCATGCATCATAAAACTAACATAAAGAGCAACAATGTATGTTTTAATGATTTCAAGGGGAAAACATTTTCTCAAATGGCTCTAAGTTAAGGTCTATTCATTGCATTCTGGAAAATA
The DNA here is from genome assembly GCF_030435805.1 of Mustela lutreola. NCBI lineage: Eukaryota > Metazoa > Chordata > Mammalia > Carnivora > Mustelidae > Mustela > Mustela lutreola. Next base: position 77,166,201 of record NC_081301.1, on the reverse strand, counting down.
TGACATCTTTAACAAAGTGCTCTTCAGCTTTGTATTTTAAACATCTATGTACTCATATTTATCAGCAAAAAGAATCTTTCAAAAGAGCTAATTGGTTTTAGGATTTCCTCTTCCAGCTTTTTTTCCCCCCTTTAAGTTCATTTTGGACAATATCATTTTAATTTATTTTTAACCCTACTTTTTGTAGTATTAGTTTCCCAGGTTGCTGTAACAAAGTACCAAAAACTAAGTGGCTTAAAACAATGGAAAATGACACCTCATGGTACTTAGAGCTTAAAATCCAAAATCCAGTTATCTACAGGGCCATGGTCTCTTTGATGGCTCTAGGAGATGATCCTTCTTATATCTTCTAGCTTATAGTGTTTTCTGGTGGTTCTTGGTGTTTCTTTCTTATAGCTATCTCAGTACAGTCATATGGTTATTTTCTCCTTATGTACCTTCACGTGGTCTTCCCTCTGTGCACACTGTATCCAAACTCCCCTGCCCCCCCCTTTTTTCCCAATTCTGTTTGTTCAGTGTTCCAAGATTCATTGTTTATGCACCACACCCAGTGCTCCATGCAATATGTGCCCTCCTTAATGCTCACCACAAGGCTCACGATCCCCCCTCTCTTCTCCACTCCAAAACCTCAGTTTGTTTCTCAGAGTTCACAGTCTCTCATGCTTCACCTCCCCTCCAATTGACCCCAGTTCACTTTTCCTTTCCGTCTTCTAATGCTCTCCATATTATTCCTCATGCTCCACAAGTAAGTGAAACCATATGATAATTGGCTTCCTCTGCTTGATTTATCTTACTCAGCATAATCTCCTCCAGTCCTGTTGATGTTGATACAAAAGTTGGGCATTCATCCTTTCTGATGGAGGCATAATATTCCATTGTTTATATGAACCAAATCTTTTTTATCCATTCTTCTGTTGAAGGGCATCTTGGCTCTTTCCACAGTTTGGTGATGTGGTCACTGATGCTATGAACATTGGGTTACAAATTGCCCTTGTTTTCACTGCATCTGTATATTTGGGTAAATACCCAGTAGTGCAATTGCAGGATCATAGGGTAGCTCTATTTTTAATTTTTTGAGGAATCTTCACACTGTTTTCCAAAGTAGCAGCACCAACTTGCATTCCCACCAACAGTGTTAGAGGGTTCCCCTTTCTCCACATCCTCTCTAACACTTGTTGTTTTCTGTCCTATTTATTTTGGTCATTCTAACTAGTGTGAGGTAGTTTCTCAATGTGGTTTTGATTTGAATTTTCCTGATGGCTAATGATAATGAACATTTTTTCACGTGTCTGTTAGCCATTTGTGTGTCTTCTTTGGGGAAGTGTCTTCATGTCTTCTGCCCATTTTTTGACATAATCATCTGTTCTTTGGCTGTTGAATTTGGGAAGTTCTTTATAGATCTTGGATATCAGCCCTTTGTCTGTAGTGTCATTTGCAAATATCTTCTCCCATTCTGTGGTTGCCTCTTTGTTTGTTGACTGTTTCCTTCACTGTGCAGAAGCTTTTTGATCTTGATGAAGTCCCAAAAGTTCATTTACACTTTTGTTTCTATTGCTTTTGGACAGGTCTTGAAAGAAGCTGCTGTGGCCAATGTTGAAGAGGTTACTGCCTATGTCAAATATGTAGATTATTTGACCAGAGAGTTGAGGGTCCATACCTGGGCTCTCTACTCTGTTCCACTGGTCTATATGTCTGTTTTTGTGCCAGTGCCATGCTGTCTTGGTGATCACAGCTTTGTAACAAAGCTTGAAATCAGGTAATGTGATACTCCCAGCTTTGTTATTCTTTTCCAACATTTCCTTAGCAATTCAGGGTCTTTTCTGGTTCCATACAAATTTTAGGATTGTTTGTTCCGGCGCTTTGAAAAATGCCAGTGGAATTTTGATCAGGATGGCATTGAAAGTATAGATTGCTCTGGGCAGTACACACATTTTAACAATCAAACTTTCCCTCTTTATAAGGATGTCAGTTATATTGAATTAGGGCCAATCATAATGACTTGATTACCTATATAAAGACCCTATTTCCAAATAAGGTTGCTGTCTGAGGTACCATGTGTTAAGACGTCAATGTATCTTTTAGGGGGAAACACAATCAACCTATAGCACTTGCATTGTTATAATATAATGTTAAATGACAAAAGTAATATTTGCAGAGTATGACTGAGAAAATTTAACAGCACTAACAAAGGTGACAGGGTCCTTAAGTCATTTTCAGCTGTCTTAAGCCTTCACAACTTGGGGTATCTGCTCACAAATACAGCTTAGTCCAGCTCATCCCAAGCTAACTATAGGAGGGTAAGGAGGAGATAGGTCTGGATCTCTTTCGGGCAGAACTTTTCCTCATGGTTCCTAATAAAATATCAGGACATTCATTCTGACCCTCTTAGAATGCACTTCAAGGTCTTCAAGGTCCACCAGCCACAGTGACCCTACCAATGAGCCAGCACCAAAGGAGTAGAGCAGTTCGCATTGCAACTATTCTATGACTCCTCTGAGGAGGCATCACTCCTAGCCTGTGCTGTGGCAGTGAGAGACACTCTCTCACAGATCAATCAAGCCTTTGGCATATGAGTGTTGGGAAAATTTGTTTCAAACAGAGATAAGTATCAGAGCCTAGAGCAGTGGTTCTCAATTTCAATCACCTGTAGGGTTCTGAAAAAGATCTTGGTGGCTGATCCTCACCTCCATGCTAGTAACTGAATTGCGTTACTGTGCCATGAGAGCAGGAGCATTTTAAAGCTGCCCTCATGTTACTAATGTGTGGTGAAAGGTGAAAACAGCTCATCTAGCACTGTGTTAAACAGACACAATATTAATCAGACATTAATATATCTAGGAATCACCTGGTGATCTTGTTAAAACACAGATTCTGATTCCATGGGTCTGGGATGGGGCTTGAGTTTCTGCATTTCTCGCAGGGGATGCCATTGCTGTCAAATGCTTGACCACTGAGCTATACCCCTGCTGTTGACCCATTGACCACACTTTGAATAGCCAGGATCTAGAGAGCTAGTTATCCAACCTGGCTGCACAATGGGGTATCCAGCAGGCTTATACAAACTGCTGACCCTTGGGTTTTTACCTCCGATATTCCGATTTAATTGGTCAGGGGTGCTGTGTGAGCTTCAGGGTTTTTAAAAGATTCCTATGTCATTCTAAATTGCAGCCCAGTGTGAGGACCACTGTTACTGAAAAAGACAAAAGCAGTCTTTAGTTGTTTCTGACAATCCAACAGTGTGAGCAGGTGGGCTACACTAGGCATCACACAAGTGTACCCATGCTGGGCAAGGGAAGGTCACACCAGTGAGTACCAAGAAAGTTGCCTAGATAATCCTAATGTTCTAGCTTTAGGTTTCCACCCAATATTCATTACCTTCTTACCACTGCTATATGCTCATTAATACACTGACAAGTGTCCTGGTGGCATTCTCCTTGAGTCATGATACCATCCATTAATAACTGCCTTTCTCTTCCATGTCCCTGCTTCCCCCCTAGAGAGAAGGCTGGCTGGTCCTGTGGGCTCTCTGCAGGGAAGAAAGAAAGACTGGCTAAGTTCTCAAGGAGCATGGCACCTAATGGACCAGTTCACTTGTTGGGCACATAATTTAGAAAGGTGTCAAAGTGTGAGAGGTAAAACTAGAGAGAAAGGAGAAAAGAGAATAGGTTAAGGTGTTTTTATTACACTGTGTTCACCACTGGGGTAAGTGAGGGGAATATTAGTCTCTATGGGAAATCTTTAACAGAATTGATGAGGCTCAAAAATGCATTCATGGTGAATGCAAAGTGCTCCTATAAGCCTGACTTTAAGGCTTGTGCAGCATAAAAACCAAGGTTGTACAAGGAACCAGGAATCGATGCATAAAATAATTTTTAAATATTTTATTCATTTAGTTTTTGAGAGAGACAGCACGAGTTGGGGGAGGGTCAGAGGGAGAGGGAGACTTTCAAGCAGACTTTATGCTGAGTGTGGAGCCTGATGGGGTCTTGAGCCCAAGGCCCTGAAATCATGCCCTGAGTCCAAATCAAGAGTCAGATGCTTAGTCGACCTAGCCACCCAGGTGCCCCTGTGCAAAACAAATTTTTAAGGACAGGTGATAGGGGATCAACAGGCAGAAGTGAGAAAGCAGGCAAGGTGGCTTGTGGGGGATGGTATCAAAAGAGGTTAATTAAATCTCCTTCATCTTGGTCAACTAACGGCTTCCTTAGTCCACGTGAGAGCTGAAACAAGGTTTTGAAACAGCAGTCAGAACTGCTTGAACAGACTTGACCCCCAGGGAAGAAAGCTGAATACTCCCCACCACAGCAGCCCCGCCATATATCCAGTCCCAGTTTACATGGGTTGTCCCAGCACCTGGTGCAGTTTGTCATTTTAGCACTCTCATTGTGTTTGGGTTTGGACAAGAAGTGGTCACTCGTCAAATGGTAGACTCTGTGTTAAAGGCTGAATTGAGTCCTCCTAAAATTCATGTGTTGAAGCCTCTACTTGAGTCATGTCTACTAACATTCCATGAGCCAAATCAGGCCACAAGATCAAGATCAAAGTCAAGGGTGATTAAATATACTCTGCCAACCAAAGCCATGGTAATGGTGTGAATATACAATAGTATTTAAAAGGGAGTGAAAAATCACATCAATTATTTGATCTACCACACTTAAGTTCTATCAGTATATTTTTAGAGATTGACTGTCTGTGGATTTATTCTTAACAAATGAACTTCAGACTAGGGACTTACCATCAGGCATATCTAGAATAATTGTCTAGACAACATAACTATGAAGCAATCTCTTCCCATTGCTGAGACTTAGTTTCCATAAAAAAAAAAATCCATCTAGCTAGATTGACAATTATAGAAACCACTTGGCACACATAGTGTTTTATCTGTTTAATTAGTTGCAAATATTCCAAAGGATTTTGCATTAAAATCCTGTTTCTCTCAATAAACTGAAGACTCTGACTACCATGTGCATGAAGATAACAATCACCATTGGAGCTGCAATTCCCCCTTGACATGTCTGCCCTTGCCTGATGCCACAGTCCCCACCAGACAACTTCTTTTTTTTAAAAAATAAGTTTATTTTTATAAACATATAATGTATTATTAGCCCCAGGGGTACAGGTCTGTAAATCGCCAGGTTTACACACTTCACAGTGCTCACCATAGCACATAGCCTCCCTAATGTCCATAACACCACCAACCCTCTCCCTACAACCCTATCTCTGGCCACCCTCAGTTTGTTTTGTGACGTTAAGAGTCTCTTATGGTTTGTCTCTCTCTCAATTCCATCTTGTTTTATTTATTCTTTTCCTACCCCCCAAACCCCCCACATTGCATCTCCACTTCCTCATATCAGGGAGAGCATATGACAGTTGTCTTTCTCCGATTGACTTATTTTGTTAAGCATAATACCCTCTAGTTCCAGCCATGTCGTCGCACATGGCAAGATTTCATTTCTTTTGATGGCTGCATAGTATTCCGTTGTATATATATATACCACATCTTCTTTATCCGTTCATCTGTTGATGGACATCAAGGTTCTTTCCATAGTTTGGCTATTGTGGACATTGCTGCTATAAACATTTGGGCGCACATTCCCCTTAGGATCACTACATTTGTATCTTTAGGGTAAATACCCAGTAGTGCAATTGCTGGGTCATAAGGTAGCTCTATTTTCAACTTTTTGAGGAACCTCCATGCTGTTTTCCAGAGTGGTTGCACCAGCTTGCATTCCCACCAACAGTGTAGGAGCGTTCCCCTTTCTCCACATCCTCGTCAAAATCTGGCACTTTCTGACTTGTTAATTTTAGCCATTCTGATTGGTGTAAGGTGGTATCTCATTGTGGTTATGATTTGTATTTTCCTGATGCCCAGTGATGTGGAACACTTTTTCACATGTCTGTTGGCCATCTGGATGTCTTTTTTGCAGAAATGTCTGTTCATGTCCTCTGCCCATTTCTTTTTATTTTTTTAAAGATTTTATTTATTTATTTGACAGAGAGAGATCACAAGTAGGCAGAGAGGCAGGCAGAGAGAGAGAGAGAGAGAGGAGGAAGCAGGCTCCCTGCTGAGCATAGAGCCCGATGTGGGACTCGATCCCAGGACCCCGAGATCATGACCTGAGCCGAAGGCAGTGGCTTAACCCACTGAGCCATCCAGGCGCCCCTCCTCTGCCCATTTCTTGATTGGATTATTTGTTCTTTGGGTGTTGAGTTTGCTAAGCTCTTTATAGATTTTGGATACTAGCCCTTTATCTGATACATCACTTGCAAATATCTTCTCCCATTCTGTCAGTTGTCTTTTGGTTTTGTTAACTGTTTCCTTTGCTGTGCAAAAGCTTTTGATCTTGAAGTCCCAATAGTTCATTTTTGCCCTTGCTTCCCTTGCCTTTGGCGATGTTTCTAGGGACAAGTTGCTGCAGCTGAGGTCAAAGAGGTTGCTGCTTCTGTTCTCCTCAAGAATTTTGATGGATTCCTCTCTCACATTGAGGTCCTTCATCCACTTTGAGTCTCTTTTCATGTGTGGTGGAAGGAAATGGTCCAATTTCATTTTTCTGTATGTGGCTGTCCAATTTTCCCAACACCATTTGTTGAAGAGGCTATCTTATTTCCATTAGACATTCTTTCCTGATTTGTCAAAGATTAGTTGACCATAGAGTTGAGGGTCTATTTCTGGGCTCTCTCTTCTGTTCCATTGATCTATGTGTCTGTTTTTGTGCCCACCAGGCAACTTCTGTCAGTTAGGCTGTGGGCTTGCCTTCTAACTGAGCTTGGAACCCAATCTAGAGTATCCAGCTACAACATTCTGATATTCTGAATTGACAGGTTATACTTCCAATACAAACTCACTCCCAGTGTTGCTCTTCAAATAGTCTCTGTGTTTGGCAGTGTTTAAGTTTGGGGCGAATTTCTTACTACAACTTTAGTCTTGCATATAAAATCCGTTCTTCACACCCTTTATTCACAGTTAGAAGGGAATGCCTTCTGAGTCACCAATGTTCCAGATTTCTGTGCCGGGATGTTCTCTTAAGAACTGAAAGCTGTGTGGCACTAACGGCATCTTCTTTGGGGACTAGTTGGGAGCTTATCCTGAATAGAAACATAGTTTCTCTTTCTTTCTTTCTTTCTTTTTTTTTTTTAAGATTTTATTTATTTGACAGATAGAGACACAGCAAGAGAGGGAGCACAAGCAGGGGTAGTAGGAGAGGGAGAAGCAAGCCCCCTGCTGAGAAGAGAGCCCAATGTGGGGCTCAGTCCCAGGACCCTGGCATCATGACCTGAGCCAAAGGCAGATGCCTAGTGACTGAACCACACAGGTGCCCCCACAGCTTTCTCCATCCATGGTTGTTTCATCAAAATACTCATATCCAACCAGCTACCCTACTGGCTTGTCTTCAGGACCAAGTGGGTGGGCTTTCAGGCATGCTGTGCTCCCCCACAATTTATGACGATGAGCAAAGCTCTGTGAGGGTTGCCTCTCACAAGAGAACCTCAAAGAAGAGTTGTCAAAAGCTGGAAATAAAACAACAGACAAGAACTCTGGCAAAAGTTGAGATACTGAAAGATAGGTGATTTTATTATTGTTATTTAGTGTTTTGGGCTGGGCAGCTGCTGTAGAAGACAAAAAGGAGAGAAAGAAGAGAGTCCCAGAAGCAATACATGAAAGAGAGCATGAGAACTATAGAAAGTGAGAAAAGCCAGGAAAGCCAGGAGTATTATGAAAAATAGCTAAAGAAAGAGATTCCATACATCTTTCCTTCTTTGACCTATTTGAACACCAAAAAGTACCCTTAGGTGAGGGCACCCTAACTGGGGCTTGACATAACATTTGCAAAGTCTTTGTAGTTAAATATATTCATATATCTTTATCTAATTTAACCTTTTTTAAATGTCTGATCTTATTTTTTGTGTATGTTACTCTTAGAAAATCCCATTTTTGGCTGGACTCAGACTTAGATATAAATGCTCTCAAAATTTGGCCTCCTTCATTCTCTTGTCCAAAAATTTATCAAATTCTGCAACCCCACCCTTATTTTTCTTGGTATACCATTTCTTCAGAGCAATTCACTGATGTTTGCATTGCAGGACAAGTGGAGTAATAAAACACTGAACCTTGTATAATTTAGCCCTGGGTTTCTTACCTTCTTTGTGCAGGGGCTTCCTTATAACACACCAGTGGGCATCATTTTCTTTAGAGAATTTTTGAAAATTTGCAAATTCTGCTAGTTCAATTGGGGTTACAGTGACAAAGAGCAGTATATCAGTATTAGTCAGTTCAGGGATAGAAATCTTATTTTTTTTTAAACAACAACCAAGTTGAGAACAGTCATACTGGTGTTTACAGTGAAAGCTTGAACAAATTTGTGCTTCCTTTCTCCAGTTCTCCTGGGTCTATAACAGGAATTTCTCTACTCAGTGACGAGCAGACATAGTTATGGTCAAGACAGCCTACTTCATGTGGAAACCTTGTTTGCTGAACTGGACCATACTTTCCACTCTTCACTAGAGCATCAGCAGCAACTTCTGTGTCCATACCTTTCTCATAAAGGTATGTTGTTTTGCATTCATCATCCACTGCAGTAAGTTTCCAGCAGCTGGTGACTGGGAAGGAGATTTTCAGTTTCATCCTGAAACAGCTGATCATCTCCAAGATGCCCTGAAAAAGAGACAACCTCATTTCATCTTTCCTACAGTCCTTTACTGTACATTACTCTCTTATGCATGAGAAACAGAAGCAGAGAGATTTTTCTCAAAGTTTTTCATTCCATAAACGGTAAAAACAAGATTTGAAACTATGTCTCTGCTGCCACAGACAACACTCCTTCCACTGCATGAACCTGCCATCTTTAGATAAATAGGTGGGGATGGAACAAAGGCCTAAAACTGTTAAAACACTTGCCAAAATTCACACAGCTACCAAATAGCAAAGCCAGGATTTGAAGCCAGTCTTTCTGACTCCAGGCCCTAAACTCTTAAGCACCTTGATAACTAGGATTTCAAATCTTTTCACATAGGTAGATATCAATCTGGAGCTCAAATATATCCTGGGAAAGGAATTATATAAATTTATAATTATTGAGAAAAAATAAAGGAAAATTATTAATATTCCTAATAAAAATGAATCCTCCTAGCATACAAGGCTTCCAAGTATGGAGGTGTGGCTTAAGGGAAGGGCCAGGAACCTCTGTGTGCACTCCAACACTGTGTGTGTGTGTGGGGGGAGGAGTCAAGATGGCGGAGAAGTAGCAGGCTCAGACTACATCAGCTAGCAGGAGATCAGCTAGATAGCTTATCTAAAGATTGCAAACACCTGCAAATCCATTGGGAGATCAAAGAGAAGAAGAACAGCAATTCTGGAAAGAGAAAAACAACCACTTTCTGAAAGGTAGGACTGGCGGAGAAGTGAATCCAAAGCGACAGGAAGATAGACCCCGGGGGGAGGGGCCGGCTCCCGGCAAGCGGCGGAGCAACAGAGCACAAAATCAGGACTTTTTTTTTTTTTTTAAAGATTTTATTTATTTATTTGAGAGGGAGAGACAGTGAGAGAGAGCATGAGCGAGGAGAAGGTCAGAGGGAGAAGCAGACTCCCCATGGAGCTGGGAGCCCGATGCGGGACTCGATTCCAGGACTTCGGGATCGTGACCTGAGCTGAAGGCAGTTGTCCAACAAACTGAGCCACCCAGGCGTCCCCAAAATCAGGACTTTTAAAAGTCTGTTCCACTGAGGGACATCACTCCAGAGGCTAAACCGGGGCGAAGCCCACGCAGGGTCAGCGTGGCCTCAGGTCCCGCAGGGTCACAGAAGGATGGGGGTGTCTGAGTGTCGCAGAGCTTGCGGGTATTGGAATGGGAAAACCGGCTACAGAGACAGAGCCGACAGTAAGATCACAGCTCGGTGTTACCTTGAACCGGTCGCAGGCTCAGTGAGCTCGGAGCGTGGCTGGAGGTCAGGTAGACGGGAGTAACTGGGCGCTGTTCTCTGGGGGTGCACTGAGTTGTGGGATCTCGGTTCCTCCGGGCTGGAGACCAGGAGGCTGCCATTTATATTACCGTCCTCCAGAACTCTATGGAAAGCGCTGAGGGAACAAAAGCCTCTGAAAGCAAACCCGAGCAGATTACTCAGCCCGGCCCCTGGTAAGGGCGGTGCAATTCCGCCTGGGGCAAAGACACTTGAGAATCACTACACCAGGCCCCTCCCCCAGAAGATCAACAAGAAATCCAGCCAAGACCAAGTTCACCTACCAAGGAGTGCGGTTTCAATACCAAGGAGAGCAGCAGAATTCCAGAGGAGGAGAAAGCAAAGCATGGAACTCATGGCTTTTTCCCTGTGATTTTTTTTAGTCTTGCAGTTAATTTAATTTTTTTCTTTTTCATTTTTTGGTTTTTTTCTCACCTTCTGGTAATTTTTTTTTTTAACTTTTACCCTTTTTAAACGTTTTTTAACTAGTTTATCTAATATATATATATTTTCCTTTTTATATTTTTCTTTATTCGTTTTCTTTTTCTTAATTATCTTTCTTTCTAAATGCCCCAATCAAAAGACACAGGGTATCAGAATGGATAAAAAAACAAAACCCATCTGTATGATGCCTCCAAGAAACTCATTTTAAGCCCAAAGACACCTCCAGATTTAAAGTGAGGGGGTGGAAAAGAATTTACCATGCTAATGGACATCAGAAGAAAGCAGGAGTGGCAATCCTTATATCGGATCAATTAGATTTTAAGCCAAAGACTATAATAAGAGATGAGGAAGGACACTATATCATACTCAAAGGGTCTGTGTGTGTGTGTGGTACTGTGTGTGTGGATGTACCTGAATGTGGATATAGGAAGGGAGCTGAGGTGCTCTGATGGAAACAGGCGTGCTGAAGTTGGGAAATACGCCTGGGTCTGATACCTGATGGACAAACACAAGCAAGTTCAACTAGTGCAGTGAAAAGCAAGGTCCAAGCTCCAGTAGGATCAGAAACCAAGAATTAAGGTAAGAATTTATGATCATAACCAGAGTTGGAGAGGATGCTCTGTGTATTATTTTGTAAATATGTTGTGTTCTACTTTGTGGATATAGAAATTGAAGTTGAGAAAATATAGACACATTGCCCAGTGCCAGAGACAGAATGTGGCAGAACAAAGATTCAAACCTCTTCAAGTAGCAAGATGAAGACAAACACTTCCATGAGTAGGAGAGTTCAGATGAATCTAGACTATTAGGAAATTTACCAAGGTTCGGTGAAAGCAGAGGGCCAGTTGCCCTTACCATGGCCTTCAAAAGGAAATACTCACATCTGGCATCCTATTGTCACATTCTGGGAAAGGAGAGAGCACTTGTTTTTAAATGAAGCCACTTAAATTTCAGAATAGGAAGACAAGGAGAACAAAACAGATTAAAAGCTTTACTATCTTGGAGGGAACTGTTCAAACTATTCAGGCACACACAAAAAAAAAAAAAGAAGAAGAAGAAGAAGAAGGAAGGAAGTAGGGAAGAAGGAGGGAAGGAAAGGAAGGTGTGGGGAAGAAAAGGAGCAAGCAACAGAGAGAGGAAGAAACGGTAAAATGAAATAAAAAAGGGAAAGACAGAAAAAAGAAAGGAAGGAGGGAGAAAGGAATGAAGGAAAAACAGTGAAATGTTGAAGGACATGGGCCCACCACAAATTAGAGCCCTGAGCAGTGAATCTATAGACAGCTGTCACTGAAGGTTATTTTCAGATACTGAAATAAAATAACACCCTTATCTTCTTTGCCCCTGTAGATCATGAGTTCTGGAGATCATGGCCAATAATAACATACAAATTTTGATAATTCTCCAAGGACTTACAACAGTACTGTGCATACAGTGGGTGTTGAATAAATAAAGGGTGACATTGATTGGTAGTCTTTTCTCTAAAGGAAATTTATCTCCAATTCAAATCTCCAACATAACACTGAGCAAGGTTAATCTTCATATTCCCACAGATGGAGAGTAATGGGATAGGCCTAAGTAGGCAGAAGTGCATCAGGAAACCAAATTGGGAAATGATAGCTATTGTCACCCAGGGAATTGCCAAAAATGGATGTCAGTCATGGTCCCCAGCTCCAGTGCCTGAACACTATTTTCCCTGCAGATACAAATACACTGGTGAAAGAATACTGACCAAAATAAAAAACACATAATAAATAAAGTTTTAACAAATTATTGAGAACTGACTTCCGGGGCACCTATGTGGCTCAGTTCATTAAGCATCTGCCTTTGGCTTAGGTCATTATCCCAGGCTCCTGGGATCCAGCCCCATACCGGGCTCCCTCTGCTTCTCCCTCTCCCTCTGCCTTCCACTCCCTCTGCTTTGGCTCTCTCTCTCTGTCAAATAAATAAAATTTTTAAAAAAGAAAAGAAAACTGACTTTAGCAAGTTGGTCATGAACAGCTCTTAGATATGAAAAGCTCTTAGTTTCTGAAAGATGGCAGCAGCCAAAATGCTAAAGGAAGGTGACAGGCGCTTCCTCCTCCTCATTCTCAAACCAAATCTCAGTCAAAACACTGCCATACATGCACACAAGTATTGAACAAATGCATGTCAGCAAAGTGGTTTGGGTCCTTTGTAAATAAACCTCCCTTAGCAAGCTGACACTAAGCTCATACAACCTGCTCTGTAAACTTGAAGAAGCCGTAACTCTGTCCTTTCAGGGACTCCTAAATACTTCAGCCAGTCCCTGCATCTTAATTAGCATTCATTTCACCAATGGGAGTCCATTTCTAATAAACAGTATGCTGACTAGAAGTTGCTAGTTTCTCCAAAAAGCAATTATTTCTAATATCCATTATGCCAGTTAACAAATAATGACATAAGGATAAAACCATGTCTTTAATACTTACTTCTGAAATGTGGCCTTTGTTATATACTGTTAGATGATCACCTCTGATGTGGGGATTCCTGTTTGTAACAACCTGCCCCTTGGGAGTAAGACCAGCACTCATGTTTACATTATACTAGCTTTCTGTTGAGTATTTATAGTATATAACAACATAACATAAATGATGAACCATATTAAAATACTCTCCCTTTATTTTTATTAATAATGATTTTAATAACTGGCAAGTAAATACATTCCAATTTTCACATTAAATATATTTAATATTTTCTTCTTCTTGAATGGGAGAGAATATGAGACCTAATTGTCTATTATTCATATGTACACAAGAAGACCCAACCTAGCCACTCCAAGATAATTTCATACCCTGTGATATGACCTATACAATATTTTGAGCAGCTACTTTCATGTTTGTCTTTTTAGTGGAGGGAACACACATCAACAGGAATCACTCTGTTTTCTAATTTCCAGGTGTGGCTTAATCCCCAAGACCACAGGCCTTGGAAAGCCCATTGTCCTCCATAAAACTTCTGTAAACCCCCAGAGAATGTTATAGTCTTCTGTCCCCTCAGGCTCTTGCAGGCACATGAAGCTATATGCCTGGATTCACTGTGGTTTAGGTTATGGGTCTCACCTGCCCCCGTATCCCAAACCTTTTCTCATCACTTGACCCTAATATGGAAGTGAGTTCCTTGCACCGATTTTCAGAATATGCCCACATGCATTTTCTTTTTTTTTTAATTTTTAATTTTTTATAAACATATATTTTTATCCCCAGGGGTACAGGTCTGTGAATCACCAGGTTTACACACTTCACAGCACTCACCAAAGCACATCCCACATGCATTTTCTTATTCATTCACTCATTCACTCATTCAATGTCTTTACTGAAGATCTAGCAAAATTGAGATGTTTATATTTCCCAAATCCAAAACTATAAAATTTAAAACAAAAATACTTATTTTGGCTATTCTACCACACAGACCAATGTCCCATATCTGGCTGCTTACTGGTCCTCTGTGACAGTAGAGTTATTGGTTTTATGACATATTAGTTACATTATTTTATAGAGCAGGGTTCCATACTGTCCTTTAAAATCTCTCTTTCCTCAACCCCAGTCAGCGCTTTCAAATTTTGCACCATTGGGTGGTCTTGATTTTTCCAGGAACATACAACTTTTCACAATTGGGAGGAACAACAATAAGCAAAGATACGCAACATAGTGGCCATTTGAAAGTCGCATTATATGTGAGAAAGAAATACCAGGAACATTCAAATCACAGGACAATTATCTAGAAATCTCTAATACACATTTTCTAACTTTCAATCTCTGAGTTATTTACATAAGAACTATTATCCAGGAAAGGTCATTTCTCCATTCTTCTCCTCTAATGTTGAAACAGTATATTATTATTTTTTCCACATCTAATTTTGTGATACATGACCTTTCTTCAGTTTTCTAGAGAAGAAAGATTACTTTATTTCCAACATGATGAAGCTCTTACTCCCCTAGAGACAGCTTTTCTCATTCTATTCAACTCTCTGAAGATGAAAAACTAACCCTTTGAGATTATAAAAATAATCCATGGGTATGTTTATCTTCCCCCGGGGTCTGGACTGTAAGGTGACACAGAAAGAAGCTGGCATATTTATTACCAATAAATTCCTCATGTTTGTTCCCTTTATTATTATAAAAAAGATTAATCTGAGGTCCATTTGCCTATCCAGATGCAAATGAGGGAAATGTGTGTGGGTGTCTGTATCTTCTGATGTCTGAGTACTGCAAAATCCAGAGAGTTCTAGCCCAAGAGGCATGGGGAAGCCATGTTTGCTTCAGAGCAGTCCTGCCCAGATGTGTGTGAGAAGTCTGGGAAGAATGAGTTGCCTAGAACTGTACTTTCAACTGTGTAGAAATATGTTTTGTGAAAGATAAGCAGCAATGAAATTGCAAACTTATAGAGGCACTACTTCTCAATTCTAAAGGAATTAGCTGAGAACTTATTAAAATATAGTTTCTAATTCATCAGATCTAAGATGGGACCAAAGAGTCTGCATTTCTAACAGACTCCCGGGTGATGTCAAATGCTACTGGTCCAAGACATTAGAAACCAGTGGAAGTCTTTGCATGGACTCCAGAGGACATTCTAAACACAAGCTATTTTGAGTTTTAGTTCATTGTTACAAAGGACTTCAAAGCTATATATATTTTTTAAATGTCTGGATGAAGTCAAACTGTTTTAAAGGTTTTTATGGAAGCAAATGGCCTACGTAAAAAGTGAGGAAATCATGTTTCATGGATTTTTCAGAAAGCCATTTAACCACCATCCAGACCAAAAAAGAGCACTTTACCAGCATCCCTGAAGCCTCTTCACACCTACATCTAAATCACTACCCTCCCTTCCCCCTTCTCAAAGGCAATTAGCATCCTGATTCCTGTAAGCAAGGTTGGTTTTTACCTCTTGTAAACTTTAGAAAACAAAATTGTGCAGTAAGTTCTCTTATTTCTGGTGTCATTCACCATTATGTTTGTGATATTCATCCTCATTATTGTATGTAGTTGTGTTTTGTTCCTCTGTACAGGAGTTTAGCAAACTTCTTCTTTACAGAGCCAGATAATAAATAGTTTTCATTTCGACTGCCATAAAGACTCTGTCAAAATTACCCAACTCTGCCGCTGTAGTATAAATACAGCGCTAGATAATCCAGAAACAGACCTGGCTCTGTTCCAGTTAAACTTTATTTACAGAAGCAAGGTCATAGTTTACTGACCCCTCCTCTACTATAGTCCATCCTAAGTATATATCATCATTTATGTCTCCATTTCCTTCTTAATGAGTAAATTAGTTTTTTATTGCTGCTATAATAAATTACCACAAATTAAGCAGCTTAAAGGAAAACAAATATACCATTTCTCACTTCTGTATGTCAGAGTCTGGGTGGCCTCAAGTTTCCCCCACTCTGGGTCTCACAAGGCTGAAATCAAAGTATCAGGGAGCCTGGGGTCTTATCCAGAGGCTCTGGGAAAGAATTACTTCTGAGCTCATTCTTGTAGTTGGGAGAAGTTGGCTTATTGTCATCATAGGACTAAAGTCCCTGTTCCCTTCTTGGCTATCAACTGGAAGCTGCCTTTAGCCCCTCAAGGTCTCTCTTTAGTCCTTGTACATGGCCCCCTCCATCTCATAACTGGAAACAACTCAGCAAATGCATCTCACACTTGGAATCTCTCTTCCAGGGGCTTCATTTTTTTAATGTTTTATCTTTAAATTATTTTCCTCATCAACCGGTTTAGGGTATGGTATGAAGGACAGATGAATAATTATTATTATTTTTTTTGTCTGGATATCCAACTGACCCAGAACTGTTTATTGATAAGATTGTTCTTTCTCCATTGCTCCATGGTGTCAAATAAGTCAGTTGCCATGTATATGTGAGTTTATGTTTGGACTACTTGTTCCATTGGTCTAGTTCTCTATCCTTACACTACTAATGACTATAGCTTTATTACAAACTATCTGATAGTATAAGTCTTTGAATTTTGTTCTTTGAGATTGTGAGTCTGGCAGATTTTGACCTGAGACTGATTTTGAT
The DNA here is from genome assembly GCF_030435805.1 of Mustela lutreola. Lineage (NCBI taxonomy): Eukaryota > Metazoa > Chordata > Mammalia > Carnivora > Mustelidae > Mustela > Mustela lutreola. The sequence goes on along the minus strand of NC_081301.1, from coordinate 77,149,772 downwards.
TGACACGTGCCACCTGATAGAGGGATTGTGGGGATGGCTTCCATCTGCCTCTTACCACTGAAACCACCAATACCACTATAAATAACTGAGGATTCACTCTATGAATTAATTAGTTTGCTATGCATTGCTAGGTAATTTTAAACTTTATCCCAAAGGCAAACAGGAGTAAGTAAAACAATTTAGGCAATGAATTAAGTTTTTTAATTGCTTTTTTAATAAAGAAGTTAGGTGAGAACAACATGGTTAAGTTTTACTTTAAACAAATACATGAATAATAATAAAGTAGATGGGTGAATCTGGAGTTTACTGAAGTGGTTAGGTTAGAGATGACAGGACCCTGAAATAAACCTGTGATAAGAACAGTATAGGAAGGTGGTAGAGGTAAAATAATAATAATAATAATTTAATGGATGCTACTTGGAGATTAATTATAACTGTAGTGTTGACTCCAGTAATGAGGGACATGGTTCTCAGCCAATACTACTGACAAAGAATTCAGGAAAAGTTATATATAAAGGTAATGGGTTGAGTATTGAGTACATTGAGATTAAGTTGCCTGCAACCTATCTAAATGGGAACATTTATCAGAAAGAGGGGTTGGTGCTCAGCAGAGAACTCAAAGCTGGAATAGGCTTTTAGGGGGGTGGGTTTCTGCAATTAGATAATAATTGGAGCTACAACTAAATCAGATCACCTAGCAAATATGTACAAAGCAAGGAGAAAAGAGTACTGTGAATAGAATCTCGGTGAATTTCAACATCTGTATAACATGCTAACAGAGAGAGAAAGAGAATGACTTGTTTTAGAAGTGTAGAGGGAATCAGGAACAAACAATAATCTTCAGTCCACCTCATGTTACAACTTACTTTATAATAATAGAACTATTGCCATCTCTACATAGCAGTTGCTTTACTTAAAATACATAATGTATGGAAAAAAATATTAACCTTGTCTTTGTCCTTTCCAAAAAAATTCATTAAAATAGTGTTTTCTATAGTTGAAGCATTACCTCTGATGTTAATCAAATTATATGAACACAACAGAGATTAACTGATGAGGAACGATAATAATTTTCATGATGCAGTGAGGCAGCCTCATTTTAATTAAAAACCAATAATGACAGAGAAGTGGGAAGAAAAAATTTTCAGCTGGGAATCATGTGCTCAGGACTACAAAGAATAAAGAATGATTTTCTTGGAGCATGGAGATGGTTACTTAGACTGAGAGTAAGTTGGGTACCCTCTCTTCAATCCAGGGTTCTATTTGCATGTACTGGTGAGCACTGGGTATCTGCAGCTTCTGAAGATGATGTTGGGAGCTCCTAGTGATCTCTCTGTAGTTTCCTAGCAGGGCCCCTACAGTGAAATGCCTGCAATGTGGATAAAAGTGAAATGCAAGGCATGCTGGGACAGGAAAGCCTCTCTACCAGCCAAGCTGTCCTCAACCTGTGAAGAGTCTGTTGCCCTCTGAGCTCTTGAACACAACAACCAAAGGCCATCAGTTCATGAGTTCCATGTTCATTTCATCCAGTAAAAGAGTTGCTTCATCCACAGGGCAGCAAAACAATATAAAATTAGAGGAGAGAATCAAATCAATAGACAGTCCAGCAGGAGACAGTGAGTGTTTTCCTTTGAGCTGTTAGCAGTTGTGCTGGGTGAATACAGATAAGTTGATAAATGGCTGATTCGATAGACTGGTAGCAAACACATGCTTTGTCAGAGATGACTTTTTAAGTCACCATACATCAAACAGACAGTGTCAGCCTTTGAGGATAAACCTGTGAAGCCTTGTTGTGCTCTTTGAACTACCTGAGACCCAGAGACTGATAAAGGGCCTGAGTGTTCCTCTGAATCCACTGGGAAGATTGAAGACTTCAAAGAGGAGCACCATCATATCCAAAGGGAAATACATTGATTGAAAGAACTAGTGTGAAATAGTCTTTAATAATTACCAGAAAGCTCGAATTGACTGGTGTTTTGCTGAGCTATATTTTATCTTTATTGGATTAACTGTGACACAGTAGGTTATGTCAAAGGGAATCTGCATGAATATTAAAAGTAAATGTGTGAATAATAACTTACATTAGATGCACTAGCATGCAGTAATTTTTATTCACCTACATAATTAGATTAAAAAAAATCTACTGAATAAAATACATTGTCTTACTATAATCTGGTTTGAAAATATCCAAAAGTTATGGCCATAAGGATGTTTGCTGGTATTTTACATATAAATACATAATTCACCCTAAGAAATGTTTTCCAAAAGGTCCCTGATAGCTACAAGAGTTGGTAAGAGTGAATATTAACAGTCTGAGGCCAGTAAGAAATACCCTTAAGGTCAAATAAGACTTCCACAATGTTGCTACCAGAGTAAAACCACCAATATGTAACTTTTATGTTCATCTCAGGGAAATTATGTGGGATAATAAATTACCTAGGAAAATTAACTTCCAGAAGGCCCTTATCTGCAATTTAAAAGCCCACCATGATTATTTTTATATGTCCATTTTCCTTTGTCTACTCTAGATCTGGAAGATAAACATTACTTTTAATTGAAGCCACACTCCTCTTTTGAGCTGGGCAAAGCTGGCATCGAGATTCTTCTGGTAGATCTCAAAGCCTCCTGGTCTTTAGGCTGGTAGCTTCCCATCCTCCACCAGCATCTCCCCCAGAGGGTGTTTTACATTGCTGCAGAAATTCAGCCAGACTCTGCTGTTAACAAGAGGAAGTTGTTCCAACGTGGATGCGGGGGACTCCCCCTCCCGTCTTTCTCTCTGCTCTTGGCAACTTCTGAATATCCTGGGCCACTGCAAAAGATTGTCCATGAAGAGGAGTCTAAACGTGGCTAATGTGGCTAAAATGTGGCTCAGCAAAGTATGTGGGAGGAATGGACATCAATTCTCCTGGTTACGCTGGCAGTTGTAGCTGGGAGCTCTCCCCAGAAGGCCACATGGCTCATCAAGCAGGTGATGCGTGGGGTTTATGCTCATGCTGATGGTCGGGCTGCCTGTCTTCCCTGGTCCCCACAGCTCTTCAGTGTGGAGAAGAGATGGTGCTGGGCTCTTTCCGCTGATCTTGCTTTCCTCCACGTAGTATCCTGGATTTCGGTTCCCTCCCTCACCCAGCTCCTGTTTTCCCTTCCCACCCCAGTGCCCTTGGACTAGGTGGCCACATGCCCTGATTTGTCGGAGTCCTGGACTGGCCTACTCACTTGGTCCCAGAATAATAATAACGCCTCCTTTCATCCTCATCTTTTACCTGTGTGGGCATTAAGTGATGTGGTCACACTAATTTTGCCCAGTATTGACAAGAAGGTCATTGTCTGGCCCAGTCTTCCCTTGTAATCTGCTGTTACAGCACAAACCTGATTCCTTGTGTCTTGTGGGGTCCTATGCTTGATTCTTTTTTAATTTTTTTAATTTCTTTTTATTTTTTAAAGATTTTATGTATTTATTTGACAGAGATCCCAAGTAGGCAGAAAGGCAAGCAGAAAGAGAGAGAGAGAGAGAAAGGAGGAAGCAGGCTCCCTTCTAAGCAGAGAGCCCAATGCGGGGCTCGATCCCAGAACTCTGGGATCACGACCTGAGCTGAAAGCAGAGGCTTTAACCAACTGAGCCACCTCAAGGAAGGATGGGCCAAAAGTCTTCCGCCAAGAATTATTCTTGCCTCATAATCATTCAAATCTGTGTGCATTTTGGCTCTGAAGCAAGCTCTCTGCATAGAAAGGGTCAGTGGAGGAGACTGGTTAAAAGCAGCAGCAAATCTCTCCCAAGGCAGGTCTCACTGTGGCACCGGAGCTCCACGTACTGCGCTTCTTGAGGCTGCCTTAAACCCTGGAGCCCAGCTGGCCCAGAACCCAGGCGCCAGTCTGCTCCCCAGAGCCTCTGGGCTGCAAGGGCTGCAAGGACCCCCCTCGGCCAGAGAGCCATGGAAGAGGCTGCCAAGATGAGACTCATCAGGCTGGTCCCCTTGCAGCTTCTCATAGGAGTGAGAGTTGAAGGGAAAGGACAGAGAGAAAAATCTGCAAATGGAACTAGAGGTATGTATTTAAAAGATGAATAAGAACAAATGATTCTCTTCTGAAAATCTAATTCAACATGTATGCATCAGAGCAGAAATCACTGAAGCCAGGTTCTCATGAGAGTTAATTATAGCGTGTAAACAGATAACTAGCCATTATAAATGGAGAGTGCTTTAGGATTGTCAAAACAATCGCACCGAAATGACCCCGGCGCTATCTTATCTCCATCATACATTCAATATATTTGTGGACCTGTATAGATAAGAGGGAGTTAATATCTCAAAAGCAGGGCTGTTTTTTCCCTGATCGAGTTAGGTGTTTTTCAGTGATGGATGAGGTCAGTCCGTGACCAGCAGAATTTGTCAGAATTAACACAACTGTTCCTATGTGCGGTGTTTGGGTTGTGATTTTCATTTGTGGTTTTATTGTTCCCTTCTCAACATTTCATGGCACTAGCAGATGTTTCCTAAGCACGCACCCCTGTATTATGTTACATCCCTTTGCAGAATGATTTTGGGCCAGGGCATCCCATGAGGTTACAGCTAGTGAATCTTGTATAATTTTTTTCCCCTTGATCAATGTAATGTATGCATGTAGTAGAAAATCAAGTAGAATAGACTGGCTTATAAAATACAGTGAGTGTCTGTCAACTCCCAACTCCCCACTCCACTTTCCAAGGGCAATCATGTTTCTTCCTGTTTCTTCTTCTTTTGAGAGTTAAACCTAAAAACAAATTATTCAGATCCTTGTGTAATTCTTGATGTATAAACTTTATGTATTTTCAGTTTAACTCCCTTCCATACTCTCTTCCCCATTTCTCAATTCTTAATAGTTATATATTGTTCTTAGTGCTTTTAACAGTTATGTTTGAAACTGAAAATGAAATACATAGCCCCTGATTTCATGTTCCACACAATTTTGAAAATACAGAATGAATCTGAGGCACCTGGGTGGCTCAGGCAGTTGAGTGTCGCCTTTGGCTCAGGTCATGATCCCGGGGTCCTAGGATCCAGCCCCACATTTGTCTCCTTGCTCAGTGTGGAGTCTCCTCCCTCTGCCGCTCCCCTGGCCCATGCTCATATAAATAGATGAAATGTTTTAAAAAATATATAGAATGAATCCTAAGAGCAACTTTGTAAAATAAGAATTTTAAATGTGTCTATCCTTCCATCTCTCTCCTGCCCACCCTTCTACTTCCCAATCTATTTTAAACATTTAATTGGTCTATGTGTCTGTTTTTATGCCAGTGCCATGCTGTCTTGGTGATCACAGCTTTGTAATAAAGCTTGAAATCAGGTAACATGATGCCCCCAGTTTTATTTTTGTTTTTCAACATTTCCTTAGCGATTCGGGGTCTCTTCTTATTCCATACAAATTTTAGGATTATTTGCTCCAGCTCTTTGAAGAATACCGGTGGAATTTTGATAGGAATGGCATTAAAAGTATAGATCGCTCTAGACAGTATAGACATTTTAACAATGTTTATTCTTCCGATCCAAGAGCATGGAATGGTCTCCCATCTTTCTTCTTCAATTTCTTTCATGAGTGTTCTGTAGTTCCTCAAGTACAGATCCTTTACCTCTTTGGTTAGTTTTATTCCCAGGTATCTTATGGTTCTTGGTGCTATAGTAATGGAATCGGTTCTCTAATTTCCCTTTCTGTATTTTGATTGTTAGTGTATAAGAAAGCCACTGGTTCTGTACATTGACTTTGTATCCTGCCACATTGCTGAATTGCTGTATGAGTTCTAGTAGTTTGGGGGTGGAGTCTTTTGGGTTTTCCATATGAAGAATCATGTCATCTGTGAATAGAGAGAGTTTGACTTTTTCATTACCAATTTGGATACCTTTTATTTCTCTTTGTTGTCTGGCTGCTGTTGCTAGGACTTCTAATACTATGAGGAACAAGAGTGGTGAAAGTGGGCATCCTTGTCTTCTTCCTGATCTCAACAGGAAGGCTACAAGCTATTTCCTATTGAGGATGATATTTGCTGTGGGTCTTTCATAGATAGATTTGATGAAGTTCAGGAATGTTCCCTCTATCCCTATACTTTGAAGCGTTTTAATCAGGAACGGATGCTGGATTTTGTCAATTGCTTTTTCTGCATCAATTGAGAGGACCATGTGGTTCTTCTCTTTACTCATATTACTTTGTTCTATCACATTGATTGATTTGTGAATGTTGAACCATCCTTGTAGCCCAGGGATGAATCCCACCTGTTCATGGTGGAAAATCTTTTTAATGTGCTGTTGGATCCTGTTTGCTAGGATCTTGTTGAGAATCTTCGCATCCATATTCATCAGTGATAATGGTCTGAAATTCTCCTTTTTGGCAGGGTCTTTGCCTGGTTTGGGGATCAGGGTAATTCTGGCTTCACAGAAAGAGTCATGGACCCTCAACTGTATGGTCAATTAATCTTCGACAAAACAGGAAAAAATATACATTGGAAGAAAGTCTCTTCAATAAATGGTGCTGGGAAAACTGGGCAGCTATATGTAGAAGAATGAAACTCGACCATTCTCTTACACCATACACAAAAATAAACTCAAAATGGGTAAAAGACCTCAACATGAGACAGGAATCCATCAGAGTCCTAGAGGAGAACATAGGCAGTAATCTCTTCGATATCAACCACAGCAACTTCTTTCAAGATATGTCTCCAAAGGCAAAGGAAACAAAAGTGAAAATAAACTTTTGGGACTTCATCAAAATCAAAAGCTTCTGCACAGCAAAGGAAACAGTCAAAAAAACAAAGAGGTAACCCACGGAATGGGAGAAGATATTTGCAATTGACAGTACAGACAAAAGGTTGATATCCAGGATCTATAATGCACTCCTCAAACTCAACACACACAAAATAGACAATCATATCAAAATATGGGCAGAAGATGTGAACAGACAATTCTCCAATCAAGACATACAAATGGCTATCAGACACATGAAAAAATGTTCATTATCGCTAGCCCTCAGGGAGATTCATATTAAAACCACATTGAGATATTACCTTACACCAGTTAGAATGGCCAAAATTAACAAGACAGGAAACAACATGTGTTGGAGGGGATGTGGAGAAAGGGGAACCCTCTTCCACTGTTGGTGGGAATGCAAGTTGGTGCAGCCTCTTTGGAGAACAGTGTGGAGATTCCTCAAGAAATTAAAAATAGAGGGGCGCCTGGGTGGCTCAGTGGGTTAAGCCACTGCCTTCGGCTCAGGTCATGATCTCAGGGTCCTGGGATCGAGTCCCACATCGGGCTCTCTGCTCAGCAGGGGCCTGCTTCCCTTCCCCTCTCTCTGCCTGCCTCTCTGCCTACTGTGATCTCTCTCTGTCAAATAAATAAATAAAAATCTTAAAAAAAAAAAAAAGAAAAGAAAAAGAAATTAAAAATAGAACTTCCCTATGACCCTGCCATTGTACTCCTGGGTATTTACCCCAAAGATACAGATGTAGTGAAAAGAAGTGCCATCTGTACCCCAATGTTTATAGCAACAATGGCCACGGTTGCCAAACTATGGAAAGAACCAAGATGCCCTTCAATGGATGAATGGATAAGGAAAATATGGTCCATACACACTATGGAGTATTATGCTTCCATCAGAAAGGATGAATACTCAACTTTTGTAGCAACATGGATGGGACTGGAAGAGATTATGCTGAGTGAAATAAGTCAAGCAGAGAGAGTCAATTATCATATGGTTTCCCTGATTTGTGGAGCATAACAAATAGCATGGAGGACATGGGGAGTTAGAGATGAGAAGGGAGTTGGGGAAATTGGAAGGGGAGGTGAATCATGTGAGACTATGGACTCTGAAAAACAATCTGAGGGGTTTGAAGTGGTGGGGGGGGTGGGAGGTTGGGGTACCAGGTGGTGGGTATTATAGAGGCCACAGATTGCATGGAGCACTGGGTGTGGTGAAAAAATAATGAATACTGTTATGCTGAAATTAAATTAATTTAAAAAATTTAATTGTAGCTATTATTTTGGCTACAGGTTGGCTACAAAAGTTTACAAGCATGGCTGTAACAATAAATATTGCTCATTGTGAAGTTAGAACATGCGAGAGTTAAATTTCGTTGTCTGCAGTTCCTATGACACCACTGTCCCCCCTGCCCCCTGATCGTCTAAATCACAATGCTCCTAGTAATAAAGTCACTGGTAAAATTTCTCCTTTCTTTCCCTCTACCAATAAATCAAAACCATGCCATATTATGGGTTGTTTTGCATTTTGGCCATGAGTTGTATTTTTTTTTTCCTGGGCATTTCCTATTTTTTTTTTTTAATAGTTGAAAGAATTATATCCCTTCATTGTATGTCAAATGTTTTGGAGATTCTCATTCTCTTTCACTTAATATGCATACATACCTCCTGAAGATATTTTACTTGCATCACTAACCCATGTTCTAATTTGAACTTTTATAAGCTTACTACTCAACTAGTCTCTTAGAATTTTATTTTATTGGATCTGTAATGTCAATAAATTCCCTCCTTTGGGTGTTGGGGTATATCCACAAATAATTTCTTCAGATATGGTAAATAAGAAATAAAGCTCTTGTGTTCTTACCTACTTAGAATGATTTTGTTTTGCTCAGAATGTGATTTGATGTGGGTTAGGGTTTTTTGTTTCATTTTTTAAATACATACTAAGCAGTAATGGTTACTGATTTCTTTTATTGCAAAGATTCCTTATTCTCCATAGCTTTGGGGTTTTGTTGTTGATTTACTTTTTTATTTCTTTAATACTTTCCTCCTCTCCTCCTCTACATTCTCTCTGCTTTCCCTCTCTCTGGATATCTTATTAGATAAAGGTCTAAACTTCTGGGCTGATCTTCCATATCTTTTATTATTCAGCTAGTTTTTCTTTCCTTGTCTTTTTTTGCTTTATATTCTGGAATCTTCCAAATTTTCTATTAAGTTTGTTATTATGGATATCATATTTTCAATTTCCAAGAGTATTTTTTCTTCTCTGATCATTTGTTTGCAACCTGTTCTTTTATGGGTGGCATCCCATTTTGACTCTGAGAATCCCAATCATATTTTTTCAAAAAATATTTTATTAATTGAAATGCTTACTGAGATCTTTGGGCTTCACATGCAATCATAAAAAATAATATTCACATTACCTAAAAGCATTGTGAAACTATAGTATAATATCACAACGAGGATAATGATAATCCACTAATCATATTCAGATTTCCCCAGCTTTATTGGACTGATTTGTGTGTGTATGTTTAGTTCTATATGATTTTATCACATGTACAGGTTTGTGCATCTGTTGGCACAGTCAAGGTACTGACTCGTTATCACCACGAGGATCCCTCTAGTTTCCTTTTTACCTTCCACTTCCTTTCCTACTCCCTTCATCTACTAGATAACCACTAATCTGTTCTCCCATTCCCACAATTTTGTCATTTTAAAATGTTATATAAATTAGATCATGTAACTTTTTCCTTTTTTCACTTGGCATAAATTACCTAGAAATTCACCCAAGCAGTATGTATTTTTATTGATCTCTCGTTCATTTTTGAGTAGTATTCCATGATACATATGTAACACAGTTGAACTGTTCCCCAGCTGAAGGACATTTGGGCTATTTCCAGCTGGGGGCTATTATGAATAAAGCTGCCATGAAATATTCATGTACAGGTTTTGTGTGAATATACATGTTTATTCCTCTGGGAAAAATACCTAAGTGCAATCACTGGGTCATATGGTAGTTGCATTTTTAGTTTCATGAGAAACTGTTGAACTCTTTTGCAAAGTGGCTGTGCCATTGAACATTTCTACCAATAATGTATCAGTAAGCTGGTGGTTTCTCTGTATCTTCACCAGCATTCTGTATTCACTGTTTTCATTTTTTAGCTGGTCTGATAGTTGTATACTCATATCTCATAATTTTTAAATTTGAATTTCCTCAATGACTAATGATGAATATCATTTCATGTGCTTATTTGCTATCTGTATATCCTAGTGAAATGTCATGACATATCTTTTACCCATTTTGTAATTGGGTTCTTTGGTGCTTTTCCTGCTGAGTTTTGAGAGTATTTTATATATTGTAGATATTAGTTCTTTATTGGATATGTGGTTTGTGAAAATTTTCTCCCAGTCTGTAGCTGGCTTTGTCAGCCTCTTTATATGGGTGTTTACAGGACAGAAGTTTTAAATTTTGATGAGGTTCAATTCATCAACTTTTCCCTTTCCCTCCCATTGTTATTATTTACTGATTTATTTATATTTATTAACATAAAATGGATTATTTGCTTCAGGGGTACAGGTCTGTAAAGCATCAGGCTTATACATTTCATAGCATTCACCATAGCATATGCCCTCCCCAATGTCCATAACCCAGCCACCCTATCCCTCCCCACTCACCCCCCAGCAACCTCAGTTTTTCATGAGATTGAGTCTCTCATGATTTTTCTCCCTCCCTGATCCCACCTTGTTTCATTTTTTCACTCCATACCTTCCACAACCCCCTGCCCCGCCTCTCAAATTCCTCATATCAGAGAGATCATATGATAATTGTCTTTCTGTGATTGATTTATTTCACGTAGCATACTGCCCTCTATTCCATCCACGTCCTTGCAAATGAAAAGATTTCAGGGTTTTTTGATGGCTGCATAGTATTCTTGTGTGTGTGTGTGTGTGTGTGTGTGTGTGTGTGTGTGTGTGACATCGTCTTTATCGATTCACCTTTTGATGGACATTGGGGTTCTTTCCACAGTTTGGCTGTTGAAAACATTCCTGCTATAAATATTCAGATGCATGTGCCCCTTCGGATCACTACATTTATATCTTTAGAGTAAATACCCAGGACTGCGATTCCTAGGTCATAGGATAGCTCTATTTTCAACTTTTTGAGGAACCTCCATGCTGTTTTCCAGAGTGGCTGTACCAGCTTGCATTCCCACCAACAGTGTAGGAGGGTACCTCTTTCTCCACATCCTTGCCAGCATCTGGCACTTCCTGACTTGTTAATTTTGGCCATTCTGATTGGTGTGAGGTGGTATCTCATTGTGGTTTTGATTCGTATTTCCCTGATGCCCAGTGATGTGGAGCACTTTTTCATGTGTCTGTTGGTCATCTGGATGTCTTCTTTGCCGAAATGTCTGTTCATGTCCTCTGCCCATTTCTTGATTGGATTCTTTGTTCTTTGGGTGTTGAGTTTGCTAAGCTCTTTATAAATTTTGGATACTAGCCCTTTATCTGATATGTTGTTTGCAAATATCTTCTCCCATTCTGTCGGTTGTCATTGGTTTTGTTGACTGTTTCCTTTGCTATGCAAAAGCATTTGATCTTGAGGAAGTCCCAATAGTTCATTTTGCCCTTCCTTCCCTTGCCTTTGGAGATATTTCTAGGAAGAAGTTGCTGTGGCTGAGGTGAAAGAGGTTGCTGCCGGTGTTCTCCTCAAGGATTTGGGTGGATTCCTGTCTCACATTGAGGTCTTTCATCCATTTTGAGTCTATTTTTGTGTGTGGTGTTAGGAAATGGTCCAGTTTCATTCTCTTGCATGTGGCTGTCCAGTTTTCCCAACATCATTTGTTGAAGAGACTGTCTTTTTTCCACTGGACATTCTTTCCAGCTTTGTTGAAGATTAGTTGACTATAGAATTGAGGGTCCATTTCTGGACTCTCTATTCTGTTCTATTAATCTATGTGTCTGTTTTTATGTCAGTACCATACTATCTTGATGATGACAGCTTTGTAATAGAGCTTGAAGTCTGGAATGTGATGCCGCCGACTCTGGTTTTCTTTTTCAACATTTCTCTGGCTATTTGGTCTTTTCTGGTTCCATATAAATTTTAGGACTGTATGTTCCATTTCTTTGAAAAAAGTTATGGTATTTTGATAGGGATTGCATTAAATGTATAGAATGCTTAGGTAACATAGACATTTTCACAATATTTTTTCTTCCAATCCACGAGCATGGAACGTTTCTCCATTTTCTTTGTTATTTCCTCAATTTCTTTCATGAGTACTTTACAGTTTTCTGAGTACTGTTTCTTTTCCTCTTTGGTTAGGTTTATTCCTAGTTATCTTATGGTTTGGGGAGCAATTGTAAATGGGATCGACTCCTTAATTTATCTTTCTTTTGTCCTCCTGTTGGTATATAGAAATGCAACTGATTTCTGTGCATTGATTTTATATCCTGTCACTTTATTGAATTCCTATATGAGTTCTAGAAGTTTTGGAGTGGAGTCTTTTGGGTTTTCCACATAAAGCCTTATATCACCTGCAAAGAGTGAGAGTTTGACTCCTTTTTTGCTGATTCAGATTCCTTTTATTTCTTTTTGTTGTCTGACTGCTGAAGTTAGGACTTCTAATACTATTTAGAATAGAAGTGGTGATAGTGGACAGCCCTGCTGTTTTCCTGACCTTAGGTGAAAGATCTCAGTTTTGTCCTGTTGAGAATGATACTTACTGTTGGCTCTTCATAGATGGCTTTGGTGATACTGAGGTATGTACCCTTTATCCCTACACTTTGAAGAATTTTGATCAAGAAAGGATGCTGTATTTTGTCAAATGCTTTCTCAGCATCTATTGAGAGTATCATATGGTTTTTGTTCTTTCTTTTATTAATGTATTTTATCACAGTGATTGATTTGCGGATGTTGAACCAACCTTGCAGCCGAGGAATAAATCACACTTGGCCATGGTGAATAATCCTTTTAATGTACTGTTAGATCTTATTTGCTAGTATTTTGGTGAGAATTTTTGCATCTGTGTTCATCCAGGATATTGTTCTGTAATTCTTTTAGATGAGGTCTTTGTCTGGTTTGGGGATCAAGGTGATGCCAACCTCATAAAATGAGTTTGGAAGTTTTCCTTCCATTTCTATTTTTTGGAACAGTTTCAGGAGAATAGGTATTAATTCTTCTTTAAATGTTTGGTAGAAATCTCCTAGGAAACCTTCTGGTCCTGGGCTCATGTTTGTTGGGAGATTTTTGATGACTGCTTCAATCTCCTTACTGGTTATGGGTCTGTTCAGGTTTTCTGTTTCTTTCTGATTCTCTTTTGGTAGTTTATATGTCGCTAGGAATGCATCCATTTCTTCCAGATTGTCAAAGTTGCTGGTGTATATTTGCTCATAATATGTTCTTATAATTCTTTGTATTTCTTTGGTGTTGGTTGTGCTTTCTCCTCTTCCATTTATGATTTTATTAATTTGGGTCCTTTTTCTTTTCTTTTTAATAAGTCTGGCTAGAGGTTTATCAGTCTTATTAGTTTTTTCCTAGAACCAACTCCTGATTGATTTGTTCTACTGTTCTTTCAGTTTCTATTTCATTGTTTTCTGCTCTGATCTTTATTATTTCTCTTCTCCTGCTGTATTTAGGCTTTCTTTGCTGTTCTTTCTCCAACTCTTTTAAGTGTAGGATTAGGTCGTATACTTGAGACCTTTCTTATTTCTTAAGAAAGGCCTGTGTGGCTATATACTTTCTTCTCAGGATCACCGTTGCTGTGTCCCAATGATGTTCAAGAGTTGTGTTTTCATTTTCCTTTGTTTCCATGAATTTTTCTTCAATTCCTCTTTAATTTCCTGGTTGACCCATTCATTCTTTAGGAGGATGCTTTTTAGCCTCCATGTATTTGAGTTCTTTCCAACGTTCCTCTTATGGTTGAGTTCTAGTTTCAAAGCATTGTGATCTGAAAATATGCAGGGAATGATCCCAATATTTTGGTACTGGTTGAGACCTGATTTGTGACCCAGGATACAATCTATTTTGGGGAATGTTCCATGTGCACTTGAGAAGAATGTGTATTCTGTTGCTTTGGGATGGAATGTTCTGAATATATCTGTGATGTCCATCTAGTCCAGTGTGTCATTTAAAGCCCTTATTTCCTTATTAATTTTTGCTTAGATGATCTGTCCATTTCAGTGAGGGGGGTGTTAAAGTCCCTTACTATTAATGTATAATTGTTGATGCGTTTCTTTGACTTTGTATTAATTGTTTTATATAATTGGCTGCTCCCATGTTAGGGGCATAGATATTTAAAAGTATTAGCTCTTCTTATTGGATGGACCCTTTAAATATGATATAGTGTTCTTCCTCCTCTCTTATAGTCTTTGGCTTAAGATAATTTATCTGATAGAATGATTGCCACTTCGGCTTTCTTTTGATGTCCATTGGCATGGTGAATTGTTTGCACCCCCTCATTTTAAATCTGATGGTGTCTTTTGGTCTAAAATGAGTTTCTTGCAGACAGCATATTGATGGATCTCGTTTTGGTTTTGTTTTGTTTCTCCATTCTGATACCCTGTGTCTTTTGTTTGGGGCATTTAGCCCATTTACATTCAGGATAACTATTGCAAGAAAACAATTTAGTGCTATTTTATTGTCTGTAAGGTGACTGCTACTGTATATTTTCTCTGTTCCTTTCTGACCTGTTACTTTTAGGCTTTCTCTTTGCTTAGAGGACCACTTTCAATACTTCCTGTAAGGCTGGTCTGGTGTTTGCAAATTCTTTGTTTTGGTTTGTCCGGAAGCTTTTTATCTCTCTTTCTATTTTCAACGATAGCCTAGCTGGATATAGTATTCTTGGCTGCATATTTTTCTCGTTTAGTGCTCTGAATATATCACGCCAGTCCTTTCTGGTCTGTCAGTTCTCTGTGGATGGGTCTGCTGCCAGTCTTTTGATTTTGAGGGGAGCTCTCTTTGCCTCCTGGATATTGATGCTCATATGCTTTGCCAAATTAGGGAAATTCTCTGTTATAATTTGCTCCAACAGACCTTCTGCCCCTCTTTCTCTTTCTTCTTCTTCTGGGCTCCCAATTATTCTAATATTGTTTTGTGTTATGGTATCACATGTCTCTCAAATTGACCCTTGAAGCCCAGTAGCTGTCGATCTCTTTTTCTCTGCTTCTTTATTCTCCATCATTTGTACTATATCACTAATTCTCTTTTATGCCTCATTTATCTAGCAGTAAGAGCCTCCATTTTTTATTAACCTCATCAATAACTTTTTTTTATTCAACTTGGTTACACTTTAGTTCCTTTATTTCTCCAGAAAGGGATTCTCTGGTATCATCCATGCTTTTTTCGAGCCCAGCTAGCACCTTGATAATCGTTATTCTGAACTTTAGTTCTGACATCTTACTAATGTCCACATTGATTAGATCCCTAGCTGTCAGTAATGCTTCTTGTTCTTTTTTTTTGAGGTACGTTTTTCTACCTTGTCATTTTATCCAGGCAAGAATAGATGAATGAGAGAAAATACTAAAGGGTGGCAATGGCCCCAGTAAAATATATACTAACCAAATCGGGAGAGACCCAAAACCAAGTGGCAAAGAAAGGAGGGGAAAATAAATAGATAGATAGATAGATAGGACTGGTGAATAGAACAGGGCCACACACCTGATTCTGGGTGCATTTTAGTCTGTTAGAAGAAACTGCCTCCCAAACATTAAAGAAAGAAAAACACATATGTCACACACACACAAATGTAAACATGACAAAGGGATGGAATATGACTGTAAAGATGAAAATTTAAAAAGATTCTAAAAAGGAATTGATGATAAGTTGGTTGAAAAAATAAAAAAAAGGAAAAAAGGAAAGAATGTGATCATGCTGGAGACTAGAACAAAGCCATGCACTAGATTTAGGGTATATTTTGATCTCAGAAGAAACTGTATTCCAAAATTTTAAAGAAAAACTTGTATGTATACAAAAATAAGGTTAAATACAATTAAGGGATAGGATATGACTATAACAATAAAAATTTTAAAAGATTTTCAAAAAAGGTATTGGTAATATAAAATAGTTAAAAACATTAAAATAGGAAAGTGGAAAAAATTTTAAAAATAAGATAAGAAAAAAGAAAACTAAAAATATTTAACTTTGAAAGACTTAAGAATCATGGGGGGTAAAGCCATGAAGTCTATGTGTTGTATTCTGTAGCTCTGAAGTTTTGCAGTTCTCATTGATGGGTGAACTTGCTCTTGGCTGAATGTTGCTGTTGACCTTCTGGGGGAGGGTTATGTTGCACTGATTCTCAAATGTCTTTACCCAAGGCAGAATTACACTGCCCTTGCTAGGGGCCAGGCTAAGTAATCTGCTCAGGTTCATTCTCAGTAGCTTTTGTTCCCTGATCACTTTCTGTATTGCTTTGGAAGAGGAGAATAATATGGTGGCTTCCCAATCTCTGTCCCCATAGGGACCAAGAGCTCAGGGCCTGACTCACTGCACCCTCAGAGAAAAGCAGTCAATCCCTCCTGTCTCCCTGGTCTCTGGCCATGCTCCAAGCTCATCCGGCCTGTGACTGATCGTTTCTATCTCTGATGCACAGCCCCATTTGGAGTCTCCAAACCCAGCAGATTCCTACAGTGCGCTCCTGCACTGCTCCTCCTGGGGGAGGAAGGTGAGTCTCCCTGGATCTGCCACTAGTGGAGTCCCTGCTCAAAGAGCAGTGGTCCAAATGTGCCTTGGATCACAGTTTAAGGTGGCCCTGAGCTGAAGACCCATCCCTCAGATCTGTCTCTGCAGCTGTCTCTGATACCTGGGGACTCTGCCACACTTGGGCACTCCTGGTCTTTTTTGTGACCCCATGGGTCCTGAGACCACACTGTCCCCTCAAGGGCTGCACCATGCTGCTTAGCCTCTGGAGTGACATCCTTCATGGGAGCAAACTTATAAAAAGTTCTGATTATGTGCTCTGCTGCTCTACAGCTTGCCAGAAGCCAGCCCTGCCCCCACAGTCTATCTTCCTGTATATCACCTCACATTCACTTCTCCGCATGTCCTATCTTCCAGAAAGTGGTCACTTTCTCTTCCTAGAGTTGCTGCTCTTCTTCTCGTTGATCTCCTGTTGAGTTTGTAGGTGTTCAGAATGGTTCGATAACTATCTAGCTGGATTCCTGGGACCTGAACGATATTTAGGTCTCCTACTCCTCCACCATCTCGCTCCTCCTCCCTCCCATTGTTTTTCATACTTTTTGTGTCAAGTCTATGAAATGTCTATCTCTAATTTTTATAAATTTACATTTTACACTCATATCTATGATCTATTTTAATTTTTTAAATATTTTATTTATTTATTTGACAGAGACAGAATGCACAAGTAGGGTGAGCAGCAGGCAGAGGGAGAAGGTGGAACAGGCTCCCCGTTGAGCAGAGACCGTGACATGGAGCCCAATCCCAGGACCCTGGGATCATTACCTGAGCAGTAGGCACATGCTTAATGGACTGAGCCACCCAGGCACCACTATTTTGAGTTAATTTTTATACAAGGTGTGAAGTTTCAGTCAAGGTTAATTTTTTTTTAACCTATGGATATCAATTACTCCAGCCTTTTTGCTGAAAAGGCTGTCCTTCCTTTAGTGAATTACTTTTGGATCTTTGCCTAAATCAATTGCACATATTTGTGTGGATCTATTTCTGGGTAATCTTTTCTGTTCCACTGATCTTTGTGTCTATCCCTCTGTCAGTACCATACTGTCTTGATTACAGTAGCTATATAGTAAGCAATAATATGTGATACAGTGACTCCTCCCACTCCCTTCAATGTCAAGGTTGTTAGCTATTCTAGGGCTTGTGCTTATCCATATAAATTTTAGAACAAGCTGGTCTATGTGTATAGAAACACCTGGGATTTTGATAGGACTTCCATTAAGCTGACAGATCAGTTCAAGGAAAATTGACATCTTTTGTATGTTGAGCTTTACAATTCATGAACACTGCATGTCTCTCCATTTTTAGGTCTTCCTTTATTTCTTTCATCAGCATTTTGTAATTTTCAGAATACAGATCTTATATATATATATTTTAACTGTATATCTAAGTATTTCCATTTCTTTGGAGTGATTGTAAATTGTATTGTGCTTTGTATTTTGGTTTCCACATGTTCACTGTAGTATACAGAAATGGGATTAATTTTTTTTAAGATTTTATTTATTTATTTGACAGAGATTACAAGTAGGCAGAGAGGCAGGCAGAGAGAGAGAGAGAGGGAAGCAGGCTCCCTGCTGAGCAGAGAACCCTATGCAGGACTCGATCCCAGGACCCTAGATCATGACCTGAGCCAAAGGCAGTGGCTTAACCCACTGAGCCACACAGGCGCCCAGGACTGATTTTTTTGCATGTTGATCTTATATCCTGTGACCTTGCTGAATTTATTAGTTCTAGATGTTCTTTTACAGATTTTCTGGTATGTTGTTCTAGAATCTGTGAGACAATTTTATCTCTTCCTTCCAAATCTGTATGCTTTTTACTTCATTTTCTTCATTGCAGTAGCTAGAATTTTCAGTACTGTTGAGTGAGAGTGGTGAGAAAGGACATCCTTGCCTTGTTCTTGATCTTAGAGGGAAAGCATTCTGTCCCTCACCATGATATTAATTGTGTATTTTTTGGTACCTGCTACTTATCAAGTTGAGACAATTCTGCTCAATTCGTAACTTGCTGGAATTTTTATATCATTAATGTGTGTTGAATTTTGTCAAATGTTTTTTCTGCCACAAAAAGGAGATTTTTTTTCTCATATAGGTGTTGATATGGTGGATTATATTGATTAATTTTTGAATGTTCAACCTGTCTTCCATACCTGGAATATATCCAACTTAGCCATGGTGTATAATTCTTTTTATATGTTATTAGATTCAAATTTGTTAAGGATTTTTACATTTAAGTTCAGAAGAGATAGCAGTTTATAATTTATCATCTTTGGCATTGATATCAGGGTAAGGAGGTCTATGCCATCTTGTCCAGAATGGAAGTCTTCAATCACAATGTTTAAAGTTCTATTCTGTTACTTATAAATTTTCCACATTTGTCTATGTTTGCCTTTCCTCCTCCATACTTCAATATTTCTTAAATACATAGTGATTCTTAATTTTCTATCCATATTAAGTATGGAGTATGAGGCAGCCTGAATAGACCTTCCATGTAAGTGGGTGGGGCTTGTCTCCTTCACTTTACATTTATAGCCAGAGAACAAGCCATCAGTCCATTGAAGTATTATTAACAACTTTCTGAAGGACAAAAGGCTATTTTAAAAATCAGAAAGAACAGAGCAGAAATGCTGGCCCTTCAGTATACACAAGGAAATCTGCTGATCAGAAGGAAAATGAGAGGTGTGAGCCACAGCAAGGGAGATGGAAAGGAGAGGTGAAAAGATGTAATGAAAGCACAGGATTATTTCAAGTTCTACATTTAGTTATCTATTTTTTCTTCTACCCCTTCCCTTTTCTGTTTTATCTACAGATAAGATCATCTCAAAATAAGGTGACAATATGATTGACAGCACTTAGGGCAGCTATCTTAGTGGCTAGACTCAAGAAAAAAATTCTACTGCATTATAGCTTTATAGATATCCAGAAATTAAATGGCTCTCTCCTAGCTTACACACTCATGTTTTCAGGTTGCTATTTTGAATCAAAGTCTAGTAGAATATGTTACAAAATTTCTCTTAGGAAATATTGATCTACCCCAATGCCTGAAGACAGAGTTTTCATCCAGTTTTCCTCTTTATAGCAAGAGTAGGAAACATCCCTCCGGTTTTTAAAGCACTAACCAATTGACAAATTCTCCTAGTGTCTCATCTATAAATAACATGATACTTAAAACTTTAACTTCATGGTGCCTGGGTGACTCAGTGGGCGTAGTTAAGCCTCTGCCTTTGGCTCAGGTCATGATCTCAGGGTCTTGGGATCGAGCCCAGCATGGGGCTCTCTGCTCAGCAGGGAGCCTGCTTCCCCCCCCCACCCCGCTGACCTCTGCCTGACTCTCTGCCTACTTGTGATCTCTCTCTCTCTGTCAAATAAATAAATAAAATCTTAAAAACAAAACAAAACAAACAAACAAAAAAAGCAACTTTACATTTAATCTCTGATCTTAAGGTCCTCATTTATTCTCACCTTTGTGATTCTAGTTCCATAAGGCTAGGGAGTGCCTGGGATAGACAGCTGAGGCTATCCAAGCCTTGACCAATGGAAGAAAGAGTCTTCAGTTACAGAATGTGCTGAAACCTGAAAAAGACCAGAAACAAGGTTATCAAACACCAAGAACTATATTTATCAGCGTTGCCATTGTTGTTGTTGTCGTAATAAAAAAGGTTTTTTATAGCCAAGCAAGACGCTGGAATACTATAATGGCTTTATGTGTGTATCAAAAAGCAGTGCTCTTGGAGATTGGAAAGGGGTTCTCAGATGTCATCATATCATTGCTGACAGATAGTCTGATTGAATACTTCCAATGTCAGGGAAGTCATAATAGTAGGAGATTGCTCACACCATCAGAAAATATTTAATAAATACTTCAACGCACACACCTCCCTAAAATAAGGGTGCCTAAATGTTTTGGTTTTCCCAGAGCAGTTCCAGTTAATAGTCGTGTCAGGGTGATGGGTATAAAGTATGCTCCCTTTCATTCTCAAAAGTTTCCTGGTCATCTGCCTATAATTGCCATATTTTAGTTCTAGTTTTGTCCCTGAAAGTACAGAAAGTTCTCAGTATATGAAGATAATCAGTACTCAAAAAGAAGACCACCTTGAAGTGAATCCACTTTAAGTGGGCACCAAAATCTCATGGTGAAAAATGAAAAAAAAAAATTCGATTGGGCCAGTACTATGAAAATGAAACTTAACAGTATAGAAAAGAAGTGTGTTTATCTTGTGCCACTAATGGAATTTAGATAAGAAATGCATCTCTATGCTAATTCTTAATTTTCTTAAGAGGTAAAAAAAAATCAGAGGTAAAATATTGACAGAACATTTATTATGTCACTTCTTACTTTTAAAATATTACTATAAAGTGAATAATTTTTCCTAAAGTACTCAAAGGATTCAACCATTTTTCCAAGGGATTTTCCTAATCTTTATTAGTATACCAATTATCCTTATTTGAAGTATCACTCAAACTGTCTTTGCATCTTATCTTCTTCAATCTTCATTTGTATGCCCTGTTTTTCAACAGTTCACACAGAATCTAGTAGTCCTCCAACATCACTTTCATCAATTCTATGAAATCCTGTAATGGTTTGCAGGGTAATTTGCAATTTCCCCACATGGTAAATTACATTGATCTACATCATATTGTGGACTACTGATAAATATCAGAGAATGTGGGGGAATAAAAGACAAAAAACAAAATTGATGTGATAGGTATGGTTTTATGTCAGTAAAAAAAGTGTTTTATGTCTGAGCTTTTGAAACCGGCAGAACTTAGTTAAAATTCAGGTATGTGCTCTGTGTCCACTTTTAAATAATAATAAGCACCATTTTTAAACAATTACTATATGTTAAATTGTTTGTTAGGCAGTATGAGTACAGAACTGAATATACATTCCTTAACATCAAACAAACAAGCAAACTGTTTGTTAGGCAGTATGAGTACAGAACTGAATATACATTCCTTAACATCAAACAAACAACTTAGAGCAATTCATATAAAAGACAAGGTTCTGGGCAAACATAATGCAATGACATGTACAAGTAATCAGCAATTTCCTAGTGGGTGGAATATCTCATGAGTGAGTAGAGTTTGGCCATACAAAAATGTGAGCTAGCTCCAGGCAAAAGGAGCCTATGAACCTGTGTGAAGTTTAAAGATGAAAATAGTAGGGCACTTTCTGAGAACTGCATTGACATTTTTCCAGAAATGGATGGAGCGTAGCATACAAAGGAACAGTGCCAAGGAATGTGACTAGAGAGGTTGTCATGACCAGGCATTATTTGGCCCAGTAAGTGCAAAAGAATAAAGCCAAGATATTGTAGATGCATAAGAATTTAGAAGGAACAGCCCACTTAATCAGCACTGCCCTTACCACCACCTCTAAACTATGATGCTGAGACACTATCTTAAAGTTTTCTAACCTAGTATTTCTTACAGTGTATTTCTGTGTTGCTTTCTCACTAGCAATAGTTATGTTAGCCTAGTAAAAAAGAGCCTGTGTGAATATAAATACATGCAAAACTAGATAGATTGGACAGATCAACAATTAGGTAGACAGAAAGGCATTTTTTTATACTCAAAAGATTTTTAAGTGCTCCAATTTTTCACCCTTTATTTGCTAACACCTGCAGAGTGCATTCTGTAGTATTTAACTATTTCCAATTCTTACCTTCAGTCAACTAAGATAGGCTCAGGCCCACTTTTCAAACATAAAATTATTTTGGCAAGTTACTTGAACTAAAATTTCAGAGTTACAATTAGCAGAGTTACACTACAACTCTACAATAGCAGAGTTACAATTAGTGAAGAAAACAGAATTCTCAAATATGACCTTGACTATGACTGATTATAAAATATGATATGAATAAAAAACCTTTTAAATCATAATTTTGACTTGTCCTATCATTTGAGGAACTAAGAAAATGACCTTTTTTTTTTTTTACTGTAAAACTATGTAAATCTCAGAAAATAACCTCTGTAATTGAGTGTCATAGGTCAAATTCCCTTAAAGCATACTCTGTAACAGGGATTTGAAGATGCATGAGTTGAGGGAGTGCTCTTGAGAAAGTCTTGTAAAGGAGGAAGTGAATCAGGACAGAGAAGAGGTTATAGCTGAGCGAGGATATGGTTTCACATCCACAAGAGCTCTGGAACATAAATTGTACCAGAGTGCTATATTTCCTTGAGGCAGGAGCACTCAACATTACCACTCAGCCTTTGGGTATGGCTCTTCCTTGGGATGCAGGATGATATTTAAGAACCCACAAGATAAAAGCAATTTCTACAAAGTAGAAAGTCATCTGTGAGCATTTACAGCATCCTGCTAAAGAAGGTGGGGTGGGGCACCAAAACGTCTAATACAGTCCACCCCTTGTACTGAGCAAATGTACTTGTTTCTCATGTTCTATTCACTCTATCCAGCATCTAGGTGCAGCTACTCCAGGATCCTATGGCTATAGTTCCTAAGAAGATTTACAAAAGGGAATTTGTGGGTCAAACTACCATACCTGATGTTGCACTTAAAATCCGAGATCATGCTGATACTATTTCCATCCCTTGCCATCTAGATTTCTCTCACTCTTAGTTCATCATTCTGATACTCTAGGTGGTTTTTCTGATAGGATGACCCAGATCTTCACCACTAAGGGATCGTAGGCCCTTATAACGTGATGGTTGCCAATTTACTGAACATATGAATACCAGGACTCTAATGGATTACTTTAATACCAAACATATTCTTCCTTGCCCAATATATGGTGCCATTCCTACTACCTATGATATTCAGAGACAATTACCCATATCAGTGGGGTAAATCGTTTTTGTGCCTACTGGACTACTAGCACAGGAACTCAGAGTGATGAGGTGGCAACCTTAACTTTAAATTGAATGAGACTCAGGCTGTGTTTTCTGGTGGAAGTTTCTCCCCATCTAGGAACTAGAACCACAAGACTAACAATCTCAAGTCGAGGGGTAGGGAAGCACAAAGCCCCTTAAAGTCTCTGGGAGTAATAAAAGCAGGACCTTTTCTACTTCCACCTTTTGGTTCCCAGATCCATGTATCTACCTATTTGGAACTCAAACCCATATAACAGTCACCCCTCCACTGGTGTCTCAATGTTCTACGAGCCAATGGTATTCAGATGTAGGGGAAACTGGAAAGGGAGTATCTTGGACTGATCCCTCCAAAACAGAACTTGAGATGTGTCCAAAAGCATGGGGCTTGTGTGGGTGGTAATTATAGGAAGCTGTCATAGAGGAGTGGGGAAATTAAATAGGAAAAAGAAGGAAACCAATACGCATGCATTAAGGAACATGTTACAGCTGTGGGCAACTCTGAATCAATCCTAATAGGAACCTGTGGAGAGACTGTGAAATACACCTGAGTTTTCCACCTGAGGGGCGAGGAAGCTAATGTACTTATTTTTTAGCTCTCATCTCTACTTGGCTGAGAGCTATTCCATTTTGCCCTCTATGTGGGAGAGAGAGCCCTCAGGTAGAGAGCTGTAGAAGTTGGCAGTAAAGCACTATTGCATATATGGGAATGGTGAGAGCCAAGGGGCTGTGGTGGGGGCACTGACACAATTTACTGGTAGGCATCCTAAACGCCATGAAATTAAATTTCTAACACCCAGGGGAACGGGGGCTTATAAGAGATACTTAGCCAGAGTTACCTAAGGGGAAATATAGTTACATTTGTTATAGACTGGATTTTATGGATGAATGTTTTATGGATGATATGGGAAAATCAATTCAAAATGTTGCTATGTATACCAACCAAGCCATGAAAATAACAACTGGTCGGGAGTTGAGTATCTGCATTACAGCTCCTAGTGGGCCTCGCTTTCTCCCTTGGTAAAAAGGCAAACACCTAATTCCAAGGAGTTTAGTTTCTATAAAAAGCATTAAAGTTCTGGGGTAAGAGGAACTACAAAATGACACCATAAAAGTTGACAGATCTCAATTTACTGGTAAAGAAGTACAAATGGCACATATCAGAGCTATGTTAGCCAAGACCTGTAATTATAGATATTTAATAAAATTAATGGCCAGTAATCCAAAATTTTAAAAGCACATGTGAGAATCAAATAAAATGGAATAAAAGCAGAGTTAATTTTAGACTTTTAAGGAAATTATGGACTAATGATTTCTGCAGCAACCTTGTGAAAAAACAACTCCAGACCTCATAAATACTAAACGAAGTCTGAAACTCTAAGGCAAACAAGATACAGAACCTTCCATGTTTAAGGGCACAATAGTAATTTTAATTTACTTATTTGAGAGGACTAAGCATAAAGAGCTCCAGCAAAAACAGTAGTATGGTATAGTAAAATGAATATGAGGTGTTAGTCAGATTTGGGTTTTAGTCTTATCTTCAGCACTTACTTGACTAGAAAAACCTGGAAGTTTCTAAGCATTGCTGAGGCTATTTCCTGACAGCAATCATGATATCCTTCTACACACATTATTGCAGGGCTATATTAACTGAGATAACATGTAAAAAAATACTTTGGAAATGACATATGTTCAATACAACTAGGCCTTAGTTTATGTTTCAATGATAAAAATGCAGAGCAGAGACAATTAACCAAATATAACAAAAGCCTCCTACTATCCAATCATAAATAAAAGTTAGATGCTAGGTAGGAAAAACAATTTTGTGTAAAGTATTGAAGGAAGGAAATTTTGTCTGAATCACTGTAGCAGGTGGTAGGACTTCTAGTCCTCCCATTTATCTTGTCCTCTCTCCTCCTGACTGATTACCTTTCCCTGCCGCTTTCAAACTGGGCAGAGTGAAGTGACTGTTCTAGGCCAACAGTCTGCTAGCAGAAGTGATATCTGAGTCCACAGGGCCAAAGCTCTAATTATCAGTGCAAAGCCCCCACCCCCCACCCCGGTGGCATTTCCTTCACCTACAAAGGTGACTGAGGAGCCTTAGGTGAAATAGTGGAGCCAAAAGATCCAGGCCACTTGGGTAAATGATGTGGGTAAATAAGGAATATTATACCCGAGCCATCTGGACCCACAGTAGATTTTGCATGAGCAGGAAATAAACCTCTATGACACTTTTGAGTTTGTTTTGTTTATTGATATTTGTTACCACTGAATAACTCAGCCTATCCTGACTTGTATAATCACTGAGGTAATTGGCAGGGGTTTCTATACTTCCACCTATGACACAACCACAGAGTTCCGCTGATGTTAAACTTTAGATATCAGAATCTCCTAAGTGCTATTAATCAAGAAAACTTTTTTGAGTATATTCAAACTCTTCAATTCACTAACTTGCCTTTCAGCTGCATTTTAACAACGCTAGAAAAACTGGTTGGTTTAGCAAATTCAGAAAAAAATAAGTTACTTTCCTTCACTCCTGAGTGTGCTTCCACTGAAATGTTTAGTCACTACTGAATTCTTCCACCATCTCAAATTTATATTATATACAAACTACATAGTATAATTGATCTTATTCCATAGCAAACTGTATTGCTATGAACCAATCACAGAAGGAATGGAATTAAGTATAAGGATGGATGTAACCATTTATATTGTAAATTATGGATTATAAATCCATAGAATGAGCACCCACACATATATCTGCCATTACCACAAAATTTCCATGATTTGGGACAAATTATTTATAGTCTATTGCCATTTCTCTGTCTATGAAATTGGGAATGTTGGCCATTCCAAACATACTATATTGAGAGAGACACGTAGATTTGGGAAAAGGGAATGTGTATAGAGAGCAAGAATACATTCCAAAGGGCACTCAGCTCATGAGGAAAGATACAAAGTAAAATAAAAAAGAATATGTATGTTTAAAAATTTATTTATTTATTTATTTGAAAGAAAATAAGCATGAACTGTGGGGAGGGGCAGTGGAACAAGCAGACTCTCCACTGAGTGCAGAGTCTGAGATCATGACCTGAGCCGAGTCAGATGCTCAACCAACTAAGCCACCCAGGCACCCCAAGAATATTTAATTTAAATTGCAGTGGCTCATCAAGTATATAGTTGGTTTTTAATTTCCCTTTTATTTTGAAAGAACTGACTAGAAAAGACTCCCTGCCACTTAGAGTGGAGAGGAGTCACAGGGTGGATTTCTGCAGAGGACACTTTGTTTCCTACATGACGTCTGATTAGTCTTTCAAATACTAATTAATGTCACTAACCTCTGAGATGTGTGGTTCCATGATTTGGAATTTTGTTATTGATCCTTGTCATGGTTTTCAAAGTGTGGTTACCTGGACCAGCAACAGAAGCATCACTTGGGAAATTTTTAGCAATGTAAACTTGGCCTTACCCCAACTATTGAATAAGTACTTAGGTGGAGCAAGGCAGTCTGTTGTGACAAGTCCTTCCTGTGGTCGTTATGCATGCTCAAGTTCGAAAAACATTGGGCAAAAGGGTCTTTCCTTAGAAATCTGCAAAACGTAAAATGCTTTAAATGCATTCTAGCATTCAGAGATCAGATACAAATCAAGCACCTGTAAGACCTTTTTCTACTAGAGAATCTATATTTTCTGATTCTTTTAGATTAAGATATGACTCCCTAAATTTCAAAATGGAGCTAGTTTTTATGTTTAAGTAATAAACCCTTGAAAATATGCAATTTATATTGGAAGTGCTGACACAATCTTAACGATAGCATTGCAAATGGCGATGCTATAATTAAGCTTCCATCTCCTTTGGAAAAAAGGAAGGGAGAGAGAACGTGAAGAAGGAGGTTACTGTTCAATGAACTGCTCTGTCATTTGCCGCAGTGATTCTTAATTGTGTCTCATTTCGGCAAGATGATCATTACTCTACTTGTCTGTCTGATTTAGAGACCACTAAAAGTGTCTTGTAACACGCAGCCGTCTCCCTTGCAACAGTCCTTTGGCTCTCACCCTCATTACTCAGAATCTCTTCAATTATTTGTCATTAAAGTAATAAAAAGGACTGCAGCAGAAAATGTGGGAGGTAACTGTTGGAGGTCTGCCCGGGGAGGAAGAAAAAATGCAAACTGTTTTCAAGGTGCTGGGAAGGTGACATCGTTAATTAAGTGTTAGGGAATATGCAAATCAGTCCCACTCTCAAGAGACTGTAATAAAACTGAGAAAATACTATCATCACTGCAAGTGAGAGAAGGCCACGTTACCCCATCTGGAAGACGATGTCATTTTCTACTGGGGACTCAGGCAAGGAAGGGAGGGGGCTGGGAAAGATGATGAAGGTGGAGTTGTTCAGGGCCATTGAGTGTGCTCAGGCTGTTAAGAGTTCAGAATTAAGGTGTCAACACAGAGGGCCAGTGGATTACAACTTTTAATGAGGGATGTTTGTCTAATCACAGGATTTGCACACCCAATTTCCTCTGCAAAATGACTTACAACTCATCAGCAGGCAGTGTTTTTGCAGGTGAAAGGAAGGGGAGAGGAAGTGAGGGGAGGCTGACAGCTGGCATAGTAGGCATCTTGGGGGCCGTTCCAAAGGTGGTAATGAAGCAAAGTACTAAGAGGTACGTGGACACTTGCTTATTTATTAAACATATACTGAGTACCAACAAAGGACTCGGGGCCTTTGCTCAAGCTAAAACCTCTGCTGTCCTCCTATAACCTGTTGCCTTGGCCAACTCACTGCTCATCTTTTGGACTGTGTAGTTAATGTCAACTCCGTGTGAAAACTATCCCTTATTCCCACCCCCAGATAAATATACCAAAGCAAAAAACGTATGCTTGCTATACATGCCCAGTTTCAAGGCAAATTCTCTTGCCTTATTCCATCCAGTTTCAGATATTTATATGAAACCTTATATGGAAATATTGGAGCCATACCTGACCCTAGAGTTTCTCAGGTAGACTTTATTTCATCACAAGGAAATAAAGTCTTCTCAATAACCTTTAGGAAAAGTCTTCTTGCATACTGCATTAGTTAATGACTCCTTCATTTAGATACTTAATTAAAACTCAGAAGTCTATATGTCAGCTGGGCTTCCTCATGAGCTTTGGTGACCTGGAGGTTGGGTTAGGTGACCCTGCTGTGGGGTAGGTGGGGCTTGCTCATCTACTTGGCTCTAAGTTGGCTGAGGAAAGCCTTAGTTTGGACAATTGGGCTCTTTTTTCCCAGGGTCTCTAATCTTCTAACAGGCTAGCATATGCTTGTTCACAGGCTGGGAATAGGATTCTGGGAGAGAGTAGAAATATGCAAGAGGTTAAGGCATAGGTTTCGAACTTGTGTGCTCTCACTTTTGTCCCATTTTATTAGCCCAAAGATTAATTTCAAAATCAAGGGATGGGAATCCACTCTACCACTTAATGGGAGGAGCTACACTGTAACAATTCAAAGGGCTTAGAGGCAGGCAGGGTTGGAAAATCGAGATACTCAATTCCTATCTGTGGGTGTGGATAGAGCTGAATGTCCTGCGCTATATGGATCATGGGGACATGGGGGTATCTTATGGTATCTTATGCCAAAAACCACTGTCACGAGATTGTGTTAAAATTGAGAAAACAGGTTCCTTCCAACCACAGAATGAACTTCCTTGCTATATTAATTTCCTAACCTGTTATAGCAAATTATCATGAACACAAGAGACTTTAAAAAGGTAAATTTATTTTCCCACAATTCTGGAGGAGAGAATCCTGGAATCTTCCTCTTCTGTATCTGTTAAGTATATCTGTCATTGAACTTATCCACCTGGATAATTCTGGATGGAATTCTAATTCTAGAATTCTAGAATCTTTAACTAAATTATATCTACTATAGTAGATAGTAGATAGTACTATAAAGTACTATTCACAGGTTCTGGGATTAGAAATAGACACACATTTTCAGAAGTCGCTATTCAGCCCACGGCCGCCTACTGTCTGGCTCCACTCAAAATATGCACATCATTTCCACGTGCAAAATACATTCACCTCATTTCAAGATCCCTGAAAGTCTCAGCTCATTATAGGTATTAGCTCAGATTTAATTTCTCATTGTATATCATCAACTCAAAAGTCAAAAATCACATCAAAATCATCTAAATCATGTCTGCATGAGACTCAGTATGATCCATGATGGGACAAAATTCCACTCTTATCTGTGGACCTGTGAAATGAGTAACCACAAGTTACCTGGTTCCAAAACCTAATGGTGGGACACAAATAGGGTATAAGAGTTAGAGACATTACTATTCCAAAAAAGAGAAAATGGAAGGAACAAAGGAGTCACCAGTCCCAAGCAATTTTAAAGTCCAGAGGGGAAAAATTCCATTAGGTTTCAAGACTTAGAATATCCCTCTGTGGCTCAAGGTTCTCTGCTCCGGGCCAGAGGCTCTGCCCTGCAGGCCTGTGGCAGCTCAGCTGGCTTCTGCACCTGCTCAGTTTGGTAGGCCTGTGCCTCTCAATCTATCAACCTCTTCAAGTCATTCTGCTTTTTGGTGTTTTATCTGAAGACTAACACCGGCTGAGCACTATAAAGTCGCTCTATCAGCTTGTTTCTTTTCTATAGACTTTTGTGAGCCCAACCGACCACTTTCACTTTGTCCTGTCTCTATTCCTTTCAGGATTCCCCTTCAGTTAGTAGTGTTTCTGCTGATACAACATTCTCAGAAACCTTTCAGGTCTTCTGTGTACGTCACAGGATCCAAACCATTAAACAAGAGGATTCCCAACACATCATTCCTGGAAAACCTCATCTCTATTACTGGATTCTGCTGAGATGATTGTATGCATGAGTCACTGCCCAATCTCCTCAGCAAAAGATTGTTTAGACACACCCTTGGCCTTCTCTCCAGGATGTTTTCCTAACAGCGAATCTCCCAGATTTAGCATCTTTTGCAATGAGAATTTGCTGAGAGTTTTCCAAATAAGAGCTTGCTCCTTTTTACTTAACAGTTTCTTCCTTAATTTATCTATTTCCCCTAGCACATTACTATAAGCATTAAGAAGAAAACAAGCCACACCTTCAACATTTAGCTTGGAAAACTCCTCCACAAGTCGTCAAGTTCATCCCTTAAAAGTTTATGTTTTACAGATTTAATGCCATGAAACCAACAGCATTTTTCACAGAACTAGGATAAACAATCCTGATATTTGTATGGAACCACAAAAGACTCTGAATAGCCAAAGCAATCTTGAAAAAGAAAAACAAAACTGAAGGGATCACAATTCTAGACTTCAAGTTATATTACAAAGTGGTAGTAATTAAAACAGTATGGTACTGGCATAAAAAAAAAGACACTAAAATCAATGAAATAGAATAGAAAACTCAAATAAATCCACACTCATATGGTCAGTTAATCTTCAACAAAGAAGGAATGAATATGCAAAGGGAAAAAGTCTCTTCAGCAAATGGTGTTGGGAAGACTGGACAGCTAGATACAAAAGCACCAAACTGGACCACTTATCTTACACCATACACAAAAACAAACTCAAAATCTGAGACCCATATGTGAGACCTTAAACCACAAAAATCCATGAAGAGAGCATAGGCAATAAATTCCCTGACATCGGTCATAGCAACATTTTCTAGATACGTCTTTTGAAACAAGGGAAACAAAAGCAAAAATAAGCTACTGGGACTATCTCAAAATAAAAAGTTTCTGCACAGCAAAGAAAACAATCAACAAAACTAAGAGGCAACCTACTGAATGGTAGAGGATATTTTCAAATGGCATATCCAATAAAGGGTCAGCACCCAAAATATATAAAGAACTGGATACATCTCAAAACCCCAAAAACAACTAATCCAATTAAGGTAGTCAGAATACAGGAACAGACATTTATCCAACGAAGTCATACAGATGGCCAGCAGACATGCAAAACAATGTTCAGCATCACTCACCAGGGAAATGCAAATTGAAACCACAAAAAAAGTATCTCATACCCGTCAGAATGACTAAAATAAAAAATACAAGAAACAATGTGTTGACAAGGATGTGGAGAAAAAGGAACCCTCCTGCACTATTGGAATGCAAATTGGTGCAGCCACTGTGGAAAACAGTATGAAGGTTCCTCAAAAAATTAAAAATAGAACTGCCGTACAATCCAGTAATCACACTACTGGGTATTTACCCCCAAAATACAAAAATAACTAATTCAAAGGGATACATGCATCCCTATGTTTATTATAACATACGCTACAATAACCAAATTATAGAAGCAGCTCAAGTGTCCATTGATAGATAAGTGGATCAAGATGTGGTGTGTACACACACACACACACACACACACACACACAGAGGAATATTATTTGGCCATAAAAAATGAAATCCTGAAGTTTGCAACAACATGGATAGACCTAAAAAAAATAACATTAAGCAAAATAAGTCAGTCAGAGAAAGACAAGCACCATATAATGTCAGTCATATGTGAATTCAAGAAACAAAAAAAAAAAAAAAATGAGCAAAGAAAAACAGACAAACCAAGAAATAGACTCTTAGCTATAGAGTACATACATGGTTATGAGAGAGGAGATGAGTGTCGGGGGGAGGAGGAGGGAATAAGTGATAGGGATTAAATAATATACTTATCAAGATGAAGGAAAAAAATCTGTGTTCTACACAAGTACAGAACATAAGTCAGCCATGTTTTCTGTTATAATATAACAAGGATTGCCTTTTCTCCAATTTCCAATAACATGTTCCTTATCTTCTTCTTAGCCCTCACTAAAGACTATCTTAAACATCCAGATTTCTTCCAATGGTCTATACAAGGCAGTTGATATATTTTATTTTATCATGCATCTCGAGATTTTTTCAACCTGTACCCACTATCAAATTTCAAAGCCACTTCTGCCTTTTAGGTATTTATTTACATTTACAGCAACCCATTTCAAAATCTGTATCTATTTCCTACAACAAATTACCACAAACTAGATGGCTTCAAACTACAGAAATGCATTCTTGGATGGTTCTGGAAGCTAGAAATTCAGAACCTAGTAGGATCATACTTCCTCTGGGGACCTTGGGGAAAATCCATTTCTTGCCTCTTCCAGCCTCCAGTGGCTTGAAGCATTTCTTAATGCTTATAACCACATCACTCCAATCTCTGTCTCCATGGTCACAGCTGTCATTAGGTTTAGAGCCTACTATGATGATATCCTCATCTCAGATTCCTTACATTAATTACATTTGCAAAAACCCCTTTTCCAAATAATTTGATGCTCACAAGTTCTGAGGACTAGGATATGGACATAGATTTTTTTCAGGGCCACCAACCAGTCTGCTACACTGTCATCACCTCATTATTGTAGCTAATTCACTGTGAGGCTAGTAACAGCTCTGGTCATTTGTGCCCCAGTTTTCACTAATCCATGTGAATTTCTTTTTAGTTTATCTACTATTATATTACAAAGCAACTTAATGTCTTAAATAATATTACTAATGATTCTGGGAGTTGACTACATAGGTCTATTTCACTTCATGTCAGCTGGGGCACTAGGATGGTTGGAAAAATCCAAATGGCTTAATTCTTATGGGTTCTAGTTGGTACTAGCTGTTGGCTGAAGTTCAAACAGGGCTGTGGCTGGGGACCACAGTTCTCCACTGCGTGGGCCTCTCCTTGTGTTTTTTGGGGGGTTCCTTACAACATGATGACTTGATTTCCAATGTGGAGCATCAAAAGGAAAGAAGGATAAGTTGACAGTTCTTTGAAGGCCTGGGCTTAGAAATATTAGACTAATTATGACAGAATTCTCTCAGTCAGAATAGTTAGAATACCAACCCATATTTAAAGGGAGGAGAAACAAGCTTCAGTTTTCAATGGCAGTACTTCGTGAGCATACAGAAGTGGGAGTAATGTTGACAACTATCTTTGGAGGCCAGTTACCACAGTCTGCCTTCCTTCACCCCACCAGCAGGTCTACCATGAGTGTTTCACAAGCTTGTCTAGCTGAAAGGGTAAATGAGATCTGAAATCTAGCTCTTGCTTCACTTTCCAAACGAATTATTGGCTAGAGCAAAGCTATTTCCATTCACAGAAAAGCATGCTTTTCTCACATTTTTCCTATGGAATAATGGTAGCTTTGTCTACCAACAGACCCAGAAGTTAGCACTGTAGCTTCCAGTAGGATTACTCAACAAAACCAAGATTGCTAGCACAGGGAGTTTGTATTTGAATGGAAAGTATGCTGATCTTAAAGTTGGAAATCCTTTATTTGAGACTGGCACCTGCTACTTAACTAGCTAAATTGACCTAGACAAGTCACTTAACTCTTTACAGTGGAGTTTCTTCATCCGCATGATAGAGATAGTAATTATTGCCCTTTATCACTCTCACGGCACGGTGAGGGTCACGTGATAATACATGTAAGACTACTGTGGAAAATACAGGCTACCGTGTAAATGTAAGTCTTCATCCAGAAAGTATGCTCACTCCCACCTAGTTTTGCAGATGCCAATCCCCTATCTTCATCTGGGAGTTAGAGCACAAAGGGCCATGAAACACTGGCCCACAGAAATCTCTCTAACTAGAGGAAATTAGTAAGAATAAGGCACCTTTTGTGATGAAAAGAACTTCATATTGGAACAAAGATCATCAGATACTATCACTTCTATACCTCATTTGTCAGGTCCTTCCAACTATGGAACACGAAGAGCTAAGAAACAGTCCTAGTTCCTACAGTATTCTATATTTATTTTCCAAGCCCTCCAGGAGGAAGAATACCACCTGCCCACTTTAAATGAGTGCAGTGCATATTGAAAACACAAGGCACTAGGTAAATGATAGATAATTACCAAGCACGCATTGACATTATGTAAAACACTCTGGCATTTTTCTGTGCTGCAATCCATTGAACTGCATCACTCTGACCAAATAATGAATTACAGTCCATTTATGAATGCTCTGTGTTTAATGCTAACCTTCTGCTACGTCTCCTCAGTGTCTTGACCATAACGACAAGTGCACACACAGGGTGGGTGTGAATGCATCAGATTTCTCATTTTTATAGTTGATGAATAATGAATACTGTTATGCTAAAAAAAAACACCAAAAAATCCAAATTTGTGAGCATCTAATGTCATTTTCATAAACTAAAGCTATCCACTCAATGGGCCTGCAGAATAAGGCATCGCCCTTTAAAAGTGGCCTCTTGGTCAGCAGCCATGTTCCCTGCACCAACGAGACCCCAGCCCAGGAGAACGAGGACGGGCACTCCAGCGTGTAAGTGGGCATTCACTCCCAGCACCGGGCAGAGCCTCCCGGCCATTAAGTGAGCCCTAACAATTCAGGCTTTCAGTCACCAACCTAATAGGCACAGGCACAGGCAATTTGGGCTTTGCCAAACACTCATTTTCACATCTTAAATCAGTACGTGTCGGAGCTAAACGGAGGCTCGGCTCTGCCACAGGTCTTGTGTTCTGAGGCAAACTCGCCTTGCTCAGGAACTCGGGGGCCCGCACACTCACTGCAGACCTCTTTTTCCATAAAGATCTGTGACAAAAAGCAGTGGTTTGTGCCTCTGATCAAATGCCTGGGGTCTTCTCTGGTGGCTTAGGACTACTTTTATTTTTAAATTAATTTATTTATTCTCAGCATAACCGTATTCATTATTTTTTCACCACACCCAGTGTTCCATGAAATCCGTGCCCTCTATAATACCCACCACCTGGTACCCCAACATCCCACCCCCCGCCCCCCTTCAAAACCCTCAGATTGTTTTTCAGAGTCCATAGGCTCTCATGGTTCACCTCCCCTTCCAATTTTCCCCAACTCCCTTCTCCTCTCTAACTCCCCTTGTCCTCCATGCTATTTGTTATGCTCCACAAATAAGTGAGACCATATGATAATTGACTCTCTCTGCTGGACTATTTCACTCAGCATAATCTCTTCCAGTCCCATCCATGTTGCTACAAAAGTTGAGTATTCGTCCTTTCTGATGGAGGCATAATACTCCATAGTGTATATGGACCACATCTTCCTTATCCATTCGTCTATTGAAGGGCATCTTGATTCTTTCCACAGTTTGGCGACCATGGCCATTGCTGCTATAAACATTGGGGTACAGATGGCCCTTCATTTCACGACATCTGTATCTTTGGGGTAAATACCCAGGAGTGCAATTGCAGGGTCATAGGGAAGTTCTATTTTTAATTTCTTGAGGAATTGCCACACTGTTCTCCAGAGAGGCTGCACCAACCTGCATTCCCACCAACAGTGTAAGAGGGTTCCCCTTTCTCCACATCCCCTCCAACACATGTTGTTTCCTGTCTTGTTAATTTTGGCCATTCTAACTGGTGTAAGGTGATATCTCAATGTACTTTTAACTTAAAAAGCATAGGCTTTTCAGGAACTCAAAGACAGCACAGGAAAGCTGAATCTGCATGCTGACACATCCGGGGTTCCCAGTAAATGCCAGGAGGGCTATAGCCTTGGAGCATTTTTGAGTAGGACACCTGGCTTCCCTGGACACGTCTCTTTTTATAGAACCTCCTTGACAGAAGCTTCTCCCTCCCTCTTCCCATGGCATCTGGATGGACTTTCTTTCCTTTCTTTCTTTCTTTTTTTTTTTTTTTTTTAAGGATTTTATTTATTTGAGAGAGACAGAGAGAACACCAGCAGGGGGAGGGGCAGAGGGAGAAGCAGGTTCCCCGCTGAGCAGGGAGCCCGATGGGGGCCTTGATCTTAGGACACTGAGATCATGACCAGAGCCAAAGGCAGACGCTTAACCCACTGAGCCACCCAGGCATCCCTGGGTGGACTTTCAAGATGGTATCTTATCCCCAACAGCCCACATTTTTCTTCTTTTTTAAGATTTTATTTCTTTATTTGACAGAGAAAGAAACAGCAAGAGAAGGAACACAAGCAGGGGAAGTGCAAAGGGAGAGGCAGGCTTCCCGCTGAGCAGGGTGACTGATGCAGGGCTCAACCCCATGACCCTGGGATCTTGACCTGAGCCGAAGGCAGCCACTTAACGACTGAGCCACCCACACGCCCCAGCAGCCCACTTTTGAATGCCCAGCTAAATTCCTTATTTGTTTCTCAGGAACTCCAAGAGCCATTTACCACAACATGAGGCCAACTTGCTGAGAGAGCCCAGCACATAAACCGAGTCCTGTGTCGGTGCCCACCAGCAAGGGGCAGGCACGCCTACAAGGATGGATCAGATGAACTATCAGATGAACAAAGTCGAGCCTGGCAGAGTGAGCCCACCCTGCAGGCTGAGTCGAAGATAGAAGAGAATGGAGAAGAGAAGGCGGAAGAAGAGAACTAAGGAGTGAGCCCTCACCCCCCACCCCACCGCCAGGTGTCCAGGAGGAACGAATGGAGACAAGGGACAGTCCTGTCACAGAGATTCAGAAGCATGTCATATAGTGCCCTCTCCCTCGGTCCCTCTCACCCTTTCCATCTTGTTAACCAGCCACCATTTCTTAAGCATTTACTCTATGCCTGGTACCAGTCCAAGCACTTTACACACATTACCTACTATCTCACAGCAAACTTAGGAGACAGGTATGATTGCTGTTCCCATTTAATGGATGAAAAAACCGAGCCCAGTGTTTCCCAAGGTAACAGCTGATGCATTATGGAATCAGGGATTTGGGTCCAAAGCTCTGAACTATATTCTAATTTCTGCATATGTACCTTCATTAAGCAAATAAGTAAGACCTACTGTGTGCTTACCTTAATCCCACCCAAGAGAAGTGACATAAGAAGCCACGTTCTCTACTCAGAAGACGCACAATCCATAGGGAGAGTGGAGAATCACAGGCAGAACCCAGTTGCGCAAGCACACCAAGTGGCTGCTTCTTCATTCCGAATTGTTAAGGAATACAGAAACCAAGGAAGACAGGCTTCCTGGTGGACCAGCCGGGGACATGCTCTGGAGAAGGCACGGGCTGCCACTCCAGGTCATTTCTCCAGGCGATCGCTCTTCTCTCATGTAGATGACTTTCTTAAAATTATCTTCATCAGAGAGAGAACAGTGCTTCTGAAGAGGAGAGGAGACCTACACAGGGTGGTCCCTACAAGTCAGCGATATTCACAAAACAGGACATGCTCGTTCAACCCCGGGATCACATTGAGCCAAACCCAGGGACTTCACACTTCCACACACACCATGCTGAGGCCTGCCCACTGCTGTATTTGCCAAGCACTGCCAACTCTGCATCAAGGGAGTGGTGGGGAGAGTACGGACTGATAAAATTTATCCTGGAAAATATTCCGCTTGTACTCACCCACCTCCTCTCCCAGACAACTGAGCCAGCCGCCTGTAGCTCCACATGAGGGAAAATACGGGGTGGTACTTAGTTCCAGCCCTCACCAGTTCTCTAAGGGAAAACAATAAATATCCTCCAGCTATCCCAAAGTTTGTTCGGATTACAAAGAAATGCCAAGAACAGGATACCAAGTGGTCACCTGACAGGCTCACTGCCAGAAGGGATGACAGGTTCCAGCGGCACAATGTTGGACACATGACATCCAGGAGAAAAAGGAGCGGGAAGGCCTGACCTCAGCCCGGCCTCGCTCAGAGCAGCCCAGTGCCACAGCACTCACACCGGGAGAGGGGCTACTCATGTCTTGCGGAGGGGAAGGACCCAAGAGAAGTGACATAAGAAGCCACGAAGTGCTCAGCAGGAGCCAGACGAGCTCCTGAGGACTAACTCAGTAGGAGTTTCTGGCTTCAAGGACAACAGCTCACATGCTGATTCTAGATACTCTGAGTGGCAAAGACAATATTTAGAGAGACAGTTTTGTATAATCACGCCCTAGGTGTACAGGAGAAACCCCGGGCAGGCTCTGCTTTCAAATTATACTGATTTATATCCCAATAAAATGGCATTTGTAAGGTAGCAAGTGAGCTGTTAGCGGTTTGGGTTTGGGTTTTGCTTACCAAATTTCTACAGACATCTCCTCTGTGTATCATGTACGAGTCAGCATCTCAGACATCAGCAGCCGGCTGGTCAAAGTCTCTTCTCGACAGCGTCTGAGACACACACACATACCTACACTGCTTACCTAGAAACCACAGATGGCACCACCACCAACAAAAAACAAAAAACAAATAAACAAAAAAAAAAAAACTGGAGCTCTGCACAGATGAGGCAAAGCAACTTCTCAGAGGAGGGTAGGCAGCAAAGGCCTCGGTCAGCTCCAATGACTGATCTCTTCTGCCCCAAGCCACTTCCTCTTTGTCCCTACAGATCCCTCCTTCTTGTTCCTTGCCTCACTCAAGTCCTACCTACCCTCTGCACGTGCAGCCTGCTCACAGGCTGAGGAATCCTTTTCATGACAGATCGAAAAAGGGGCACTACTTATTTTCCCTACACTTCTTTTTCCTTTTTTTTTTTTTTTTAAGATTTTACTTAATTATTTGACAGAGAGAGAGAGAGAGAGAGAGAGAGATCACAAGTAGGCAGAGAGGCAGGCAGACAGAGAGAGAGGAAGCAGGCTCCCTGCTGAGTAGGGAGCCAGATGCAGGGTTCAGTCCCAAGATCCTGAGATCATGACCTGAGCCAAAGGCAGAGGCTTAACCCACTGAGCCATCCACGGGCCCCTTACATTTATTTTTCAACTGGAAAATTCTAACCTCAAGGGCCTGCAACATGAGCACGGAAGATGGAAGTAAGGTCTCAAAACTCCTGATTTTTTAAGTTACAAAGAAAACTCTGCGTGGTTTCAAAGGCAGGAAACGCCGAGCTGCAGAAAGAGCTCTTGAACTATGGGAAAGAATGGAAATTAGCACATTCCTTGCAGGTGAACACTTACAATATCCATACTACTGGAGAGAAACCAGCCTCGTTTGTCACATTAGATCATAATAAAAATAACTAGGTAGTTTTGACAGAAAATACGTCCCAAAGAGAGGCCCCGCTCAGAGCCAAATTTCCCAGCTGAAAACCATCAATAAAAACTTCTCAAACACCAGAGATCAGCAGTTTCCAGCATTCATTTGCTCAAACATTACGTTCATCATCCAAAGTTGAATGTGTGTATAAAGGGAAAAAAATCTACAACATTCACCCCACCTCCTGTCCTGACATCTCTGAACATATACAGTTGAATAAAATTCCTTAAGCTCACACTTGAAAGGTCATAGAATAGGGGGGTGAGCCCCATGGTCATTTCTCAGGGGGAGGTAACATGACACTTAAGTGACCACAGTGTGACCTGTAAGCCATACTTGCTTCTAACGTCACCTAAAAAAGAGAGAGGCAATAAACGAGATGGGTTACCTAAGAAAGATTTATTACACAGACCCAGATGTTTCAATCCCATTTAGATATTGTAGAAGAAACTGGATGGCAATTTTTTTTTCCCTCCTCTCTCTCCTGACTGCCCATTTAAAGGAATTCATTTAGAATGTTAATAAAGTGATAAATTGGGTTTACTATCTCTTTCAAGGTTGAAAGAGGAGGCTTTCTGTTGTGATAATCTACCTTATTAAACCAAGGCAAAACAATTAAGTATTGCCTTCTAAATAAAGGCTCAGGCAACTGCACAGCAGCCCTACCCCAGATAGACCAGCGCCACTTCGTGAAACATGAAACAGTTTGTCACTTAGGGGATGGCCCACCGGGCAGAGCCGTGACTCTCACATATGATGTTACTCGAAAGTTCAGTAATACGAAGAGTGTTCTGTGAACTTTCTAAAAAGCTGAACTATTAAGTTGGGGAGTTGGGTCAAACCATGCCACACACGAACATCATTCATAACCGTGGGGCACAAGGGAAAACGAAAGAAGTTTCTGTGTGCAGGAAAGTGGCCCGGAGAATTCTGAGCTCAGAGTAAGCCTCTGGCTGGGGGGGAAGAATCCAGCCTTCAGGGAAGTTGGCTACTAGCTGCTCCTAACCACCCTCTCCAAGGCAGGTATTAAAAATGGATTGGCAGTAGCCGGCTTCCCAGGTCACCTCTCTCAAATATCTTGCCAAATCCTAACTAGTGTAAAGAACATTCGAAGCAGGCCTGGCCAGGTTCGGGCCCACCTCTTGCTACCTACTAACCAGCTGCTTGAGACACCGGCCCTGTCAGAAATGGGAAGGGAGGACCCTCAGATGACTCCCAGCTTCTTCCAGGTCCGGGTGCAGAGGGGTCTTCGTTAAGGCATGCCCACCCTTTCCACCAGGAAGCGGCTTCTTTGTCTCATGATCAGTAATAGGTTTCTGCTAAAAACAAAATACCTGGCTTGCATAGGTACACACAGCAGCTGCCTAGAATTCAGGGTGAAAGCTGGTAACACATCTCCCTGTAGGAAGACAGGGAGCCTTCAAAGAGGTCAGACGATGCGACTGACCTTGTAGCTCACCGGGCGTGGGCCTTGCCCTCCCACCATACCCTCTCCAAGGGTATCCGGCGTCACATGTCTGTGCCTCTCCACCCAGATGCCCTCCTCAGCCCCACTCCGCCTGGGAGGAAATGGTCTTTGCCTTTAAGGGATCACAACTTTGCTAGAAGGTCAGAGAACGTACTGACCCTGTCACCTCCCCTTCTAAAACCTCCATATGTAATTCCTGGAATTAATCTGAGCACCCATCTCTGTGAGCCTGCTGTGTGTTTTCCAAGGCTTTGGAGAGGCAGCCAGTGTTATGGGGCCTTAGGTTTCCAAGCGGCTTGGTAAGATACAGGCCTGGGGTAACAGGGAATGGGGGGACTGAAGAGTCAGCCTCTTGCTTCTCAGCTCCCCAGCAATAAAACCTCAACCCTCTATGTTTCTGGTCCCATCGGCCGTAAATGATGCCCGCCTGGGTGGTCCAGGGATGCCTTCCCGGTGCTGGCAAGCAAGCATCCAGCCAAACTGTCCCCCGGCCGCCATCACTGTGCCCTCCCTTCACAGGCTGGAAGACCATGATTAGACCGTCCTAAAATGCATAGAATTCACAGTCACTGAGTGCAGAATGTAGTCGATGATGCCATAATGGTGTTGTACAGTGGGTGACAGAGGACAGCCACCCCCGTGAGCATACCATAACACACAGAGCTGTCAATCACTACGTTGTACACCTGAAATGAATGTAACATTGTGTGTCAACTACACTTCAACCAAAAAAAAAAAAAAAATCACTGAACATCACCTCTAATGCATCTATTTGAACCTTATCTCTCTTAAAACTTTGCAGCCTCTCCTATCAGAGGAAACATGTGAGGGCGCACGGAAGCAGAAAGGCAAATACAAAAAATCACATTCAGCACAGTCCTACGGATGATCTCACAGCCAGGTGGGCCTGAGATCGCCCCTTCCAAAGGGAAAACAGGCCAGGATGTCTTTTGTCCTTCCAGCCACGTAGGACTGCCATGATTCTACAAACCCACCCAGTGATCCGCAGCAAACCAAATCAAAGACGTTTGCTGGCTCCTGGAGTTTAGGACAAAGCCTTACTTCAATTAAAATGCCTATGGATCGTAGGCATTTAAATTTGAATTATTAAGCTTCCAGCCACCATCCGAATGGATGTAAATTATCTAGCTCCAATTTGTTTCGTTTAAAACGGACCTTGGGCTTGGACATTTTGGCTGCGGTGCATATTACTGTCCAGGCACAGAGAACACAAACGGAAGAGCAGTTTCCACTCTTAGGAGTCACAGCCCTTGACCTCCTAAGCTCATCCCCCACCAGGGTCATCCCTTACTGAGGGCCATACGCACGTACGTGCATGTGTGCACATGTGTGTGTGTGTGTGTGTGTTCACAGTGCTTCACACACAACAATTTATTCATCCCATCAACAAGCATTTATTGAGCCCCTACTGATGAGTATCTAAGTTGGTCTTAGAGATACACACCCATGAGCAAGTCCAAGGTAACAGCCCTGGGACGACCTGTGAGGAAAGCAGGTAATCACCTAAACAATGACTCTACAATGTGGGAAACACAGGGATGGGACAACAGGTTATTAAAAATAATACCTCAGGTAGGGACAGCGTGTCAGGTGTTGACAGCCACAGTGTCTCATTCCCACAACACCTTACAAAGGTAGGTGTCTCCCCACTTTCCAAATGAGTGTCCCGAGACTGTCTCA
Source organism: Mustela lutreola (assembly GCF_030435805.1). Lineage (NCBI taxonomy): Eukaryota > Metazoa > Chordata > Mammalia > Carnivora > Mustelidae > Mustela > Mustela lutreola. The sequence continues at coordinate 77,107,451 of NC_081301.1, read as the reverse complement.
CACTGCACACTGCCTCTCTACCAGCATGAGCGCCTGCATCGTCATTTAGGTCTTAAATCCCCATCGTGGTCCCAACGCCGCACCTGGCCACCTGCATGGCTTGTCCAGGCACTGATCCAGATGTCACTCGGTGTTACACAGCGCACTGCATGCCCTGGGAAGAAAAGACCACGGAGCTCACTCACCACAAGGAGCGCTCCGGCAGGCCACAAGAAACAAGAGAATAATGACAGCACAAAGCAAGGACCCAGCACGGCACGACAGTCTGTGGTCGCCTACCAGCAGAGCGGAGTGCTTCAAGACAGCAAGTCTGAAGAACTCACTGTGGAGGGAAGGTCTTCAGGAGGCAGGGCCCTGGTCTTAAGATCATGTGAGGTCAGACGGCGGGAGAGGAAAGCGGTGCTCAGCGGGATGTCCAGAAGGCTCCCACGTTAGGCTGAACCACCCCTGTAAGGGGAGCCCAAGGGCGGGACAAGCCAGCCTGCTCCAGCTGCTAAGAGTGGCGAGGGTACCCCGTGGGGCTAAAAGTGACCCAGCTATTACAGCTCCGTTCACAAGAACCCCTCCCAGAAATCACTCCAGGGGATGGAAGCAGTGCTTTATGGATGGAGAGTGAGACCCCAAAGGGCCTCCTGGAGTCAACACAAAGTTGAAGACTCAACAAACAGTCTTCTAAAGGGGCAGCAGTGCTCATGACAGGAGTTTGGACTCAGAGTGGGGAGGCCAAAGGCAACATCAATGTGCCTCCCCGCACATGACCCTTTTCCCAGAAGACCTCCATTCACAAAATTGGCAAACAGAAGGCTGAACAAAAATTGACTTGCAGGCCAAGTTATTATCCTGCCTGGAACACCCACATGTGTCAGTCAGTCCTGCAGATAATATCTCCCTTGGTTAAATGCTTTACTGCAGATTAAAATACTTCTACATGTGATTTTCAAAATAGCCACAAATAAGCACTGAGACTCTCACTTTATTTTTTTTCTAAGTTTTTATGTATTCATTTAAGTAATGTGTATACCCAACACGGGGCTCAAATTCACAACCCAGAGAACAAGAGTCACATGCTCCTCTGACTGAGCTAGCCAGGCACCCGTAGGCCACTTGCTTTAAAAATGAAGATCCTGAGGGGAGCCTGGGTGGCTCAGTGGGTTAAGCCTCTGCCTTCGGCTCAGGTCATGATCTCAGGGTCCTGGGATCGAGCCCCGCATCTGGCTCCCTACTCAAAAGGAAGCCTGCTTCCCCCTCTCTCTCTGCCTGATGCTCCGCCTACTTGTGATCTCTCTCTGTGCCAAATAAATAAAATCTTTAACAACAACAACAAAATGAAGATCCTGAGGGTCAGAGAGGGTAAGGGACTTACTCAAGGTAAGTAGCAAGTTGCAGAGCCAGATTTTGAACCAGGATCTCTGTCCAGGGGTCTGTCTGCTGGATCATTACTGCGACTATCAGAGTACTTTATAAAGTTCTTTACAGGGACAGAGAGCTTTTATGACAGTCCTGGGGAGTCCACACAGACACACAGACACACAGACACTCATACATAAGGTACTCTCTTGTTTTCCTAAAAGTAAAGCAATAATAGTAATAATATCGAGTGCACACATCTCACCTCCTCTGGCTATGGACTTGGTCTCAGCATATGCATAAGCGAAAAGAGTACCTTTTATTTCGATGACTCCTAAAGACATGCCGGTCAAGTGTAGAATGTACACAGGTCTGGGTATAACTCACTGCTCACAAGGGCCCTGCATCTGTGCTCCTTATCTGCGCATTTCCATTTCTGTGCTCTTTCCTTCATCTCTGTCTTAGCTCAGGACTTGTTTTCAGGAAGTGGTTATTTCCAAGGCAGATGTAAAAACCACAGGGCTTGGGAAAAACAAAACAAAACAAAACCAAAAAAAACAAACCACTTCCCCCTCAAATCAACCATTTTCCTCATTTTCAGGCAAAGCAAAAGCAGCTGTATCAGGCAGATGGAATATATATTTTATTTAAAAAACCCACAACTCCCAGTTTCTCAGAGCCCTTTCTCCTAAATCCACAGGTCACACAAATTAAGTCAGCCCATCAACGAGGTGTCAATTAGCCTTACATGGTGGGGAGAAAGTTCTACACAGAAACGAAGACCAAGACAAAAGTCAAAGCTAAATGTAGTGAAAATGGAGCACGCCACCTCCCAGCTCAGAGGCAGAGGGCCTGCCATCTCGCCCACTAAGTGAAGATCACAAACCCCCACCCCCACCAGCCTTAGGGAGACTGCATTTTTTTTTTTTTCTTTCTTTCTCATAACATATAATTCTACCAAAAGATCTTACTGAAAATAAAGTCATATACTTAATCCATAAAGCAATTGGCTCGCCTAATTTTAATCACCCCTCTTTCTAAGAGAATTTATATAATGAGCCCACACTACACAAATGGTATCAAAATATATTTTTTCACCATATTTTTCCCCCAGTGGGGAAACTCAAAGGCAAACTCCATATACCACTCGCTTTGCTGAAAACCACAGGAACAAAGTGATTTAATTCTAGTTAAAACAAGTACTTCAACCACTTTCACCCTTAAACCTTTATCTTAAACATATCCATGAAATATCATTTTTCAGAACTTTCCTTCTTCCTTATTCCCTCAGAAAATCTCCAATATATCATAAGCTCCTCCTAAATGCAGGCTCTCAGTGACATCCGGAGTTGTTATTAAACACATACAGAAATACTTTGTTACAGTAACCTTTTAAAAATGGCTTTTAGGGGCGCTCACTGAGTGAGCCACTGGGTGGCTCAGTGGGTTGGGCCTCTGCCTTCGGCTCAGGTCTTGATCTCAAGGATCCAGGATCAAGCCCCAAGTGGGGCTCTCTGCTCAGCGGGGAGCCTGCCTCCCCCCTCCCCCCGCCTCCTTGTGATCTCTCTCTCTTGGTCAAAGAAATAAATCTTTTTTAAAAAATGGCTTTTAGGGGTGCCTGGGTGGCTCAGTCGGTTAAGTGTCTGCCTTCTCAGGTCATGATCCCAGGGTCCTGGGATTGAGCCCTGTATCGGGCTCCCTGTTGGGGTGTGGGGGGAAGCCTGCTTCTCCCTCTCCCCGTCCCCGTTTGTGTTCCCTCTCTCGCTATGCCTCTCTCTGTCAAATAACTAAACTATTTTTTTTAAATGGCTTTTGTTCCCCATTCTTTTTTTTTTTTTTTAGATTTTATTTATTTATCAGAGAGAGAGGGGGAGAGAGCGAGCACAGGCAGAAAGAATGGCAGGCAGAGGCAGAGGGAGAAGCAGGCTCCCTGCTGAGCAAGGAGCCCGATGTGGGACTCGATCTCAGGACGCTGGGATCATGACCTGAGCCGAAGGCAGCTGCTTAACCAACTGAGCCACCCAGGCGTCCCTTGTTCCCCATTCTTATCTGAACTTGTAACAAATTTTTGTTAAGCTCCACACTGGAAATTCCCATTAGGTAACCTAGGGTGTGGGTGCTTTTGAATTTCCTTCTTAAAAAAAAAAGGCTTAGGATCAGGACATTAGATGAATATGGAAAAGTCCATATTTTGATACAAGTGTAAGTAAATACACACTTTGTGTTTGTTTTAAGATCATTCACACAAAACATTATCCACTAAAATCAAATACTTATGTTGAACCTAAATTCAGGCGTGAAAATTGGGTTTCATGCTACTTAGGCCAGAGCTCAACACATCCTGTCAATAACCAGTCAAGGGGAAACTGAGCCCCTCCCGAGACGCCTCAAAATAATCATTCCTTGTTCAGCAGAAACTGAATGACTTTGCCCTCAGAGTCACAGCTTCCGCAACCAATGGAAGTATGCTCTGAATCCAGATAGCCATATTAGACTCTCAATCTTTTATCTGCTACAAATTTAACATTGTAAAGGAAACCAAAGCAACCAGGAACACCAACGGGGTAATTAAATCTCTGGCTGGAGGAAGTTTCAAAATCCAACCCAACACCAACATCGGGCAAGTCGTCATATATCACCTACCCATACTTGCTCTCGTTACTCTGAAAATTCAAAAAGAGAAAGCATGAATATTTTAAATCCTACTAATTCGTCGGTACGCTGTTCAAGTCACATACAAGACCTAACACCAGATTTGCAAATATATCTTACTAAGATTTTGCCTCACCTCGGAACTACAAAAGCGGACAAGAATTACTGCAGACCATTAAATCTGTTCCCGTCCAGGGGTCTTAATCAATATCGTATGCAGCATCGTCTAGCACTGAAATTGCCTCTTCCATCATAGCCCATTTTCGCGGCTTTATTTCTGGACCCCAGGACGCGCTGGGCTAACAACTCTTCTCTGTAATTTGCACATCTCTTGGAAGGGAGAGGGAGCCCCCAATTCAAACTGCGTTTGTCTACCGCCCACTGCCCCCAATATTATGCATTCGCACAACCCAGTAGCATGCGCTTCCGGCACCCCCCTGCCGCCCGCCCCCCCCCCCCCCCCCCGTACCTGCCAAGTTCCTCGCCGGTGTCATAGTAATCATCCACGTTTTCCTGCCTGAACACAGTCAGGATAAACTGTCAGTCCTCCCCAAAGTCCAGCGCACTTCAGCTCCGCTTCCCACACCCTCACCACCGCTCCTGCGCCTCCGTGGGCCCCTCATGCATCAGTCTCCAGTCCTTTAAAATAATAGCAATAATAATAATAATACAATGACAACCCAAAAACGAAAGAGTCCTCCCCGGCTAAGAGCCCCTCCCGAGGACCACCTCTGCCGGGTTGCTAAGAGGCGCACCCTTTGTTAAACCTGCGCCAGGACGTCCCCCGGCCCCGCATCGCCCGCGCGCGCGTGGAGCCGGGCACAACCGCACCCCGAGGTCCGCGTCGGCGAAAGCAGGGCGCTCGGCGCGGATCGGAACCGGCTCCGGAAGTGACTGGCCTCCCCGCCTCCCCTCTCTCCACACACGCACGCCCACCCAGCTCCCCACCTCCCGGCTTCCGCACTCCCCGGCCGCCTTGGACACCCCCGCTCCTCCCTCGAGCCAGGCAGTCCCCAGAGGCACATTCCAGGCGACTCCCGCCCCGTTACCCGGCCGACCCGGCGTACGGCCGCCCAGGGGAGCAGGGGAGGAAAGAGAGCTGCCGAGGGAGGCGCGGTCGCCCGCTCCCGGTCTCCGCGCCCCGACACAAAGCGTCCGGCCCGGCCCGCGCCACCTGTTCCCACCCGGCCCTCGGGCCAGAGGGAGCCTCCTGGCTGAGACCCCATTTCTCCCCGCAGTCCAGCCGCCCCCTTTTGGGCCTTCCGGGTTGCCCTGGGCGCTGCCCCGGCAAACCCCGCGGCGCCGCCGCCGAGAAAGCAAAAGCAGGCGGCGGGGCCCGCGAGGGGCCTGGGAGCGCGCGCGCCGCCACTCACCCCGGGCGCCCGGGAGCTGCCCGGGTCCCTCCGTAGCTGTCGGAGACCGACCGAGGGAGCCAGCGCCGGAGACTAGCGGGGCGGCGGCGGGAGCGGGAGGAGGGAACGAGTGGGGGGCGCGGATCCCACGCGTCCGCCCCGGCGTCGGCTTGATCGGACGCTCCCCCCCGCTGGCTCGGGAGCAGCCCCTCGGCTCCTCGCAGCCTTCCTGGCGGAGGGCGGCCGGCCTACGGCCAATGGGGACATCGCGGGCGGGCTGGCGGCACGGCCCACCCACCTCCGAGGTGCCCGGCCCGGCGGGCGCCGCGTTTTCTGCGCAGCGCCGACTGCTCCTCCCAGCTCCGCGCTCGGGGCTCGCTGGCGCGCTCTACCGCGCACACCCCCGCACACACCCACTCACCCACACCCACTCACCCACACCCACCCTGGAGCCGAGGGAGCGCCGCGCGCGTCGTGGGCGCCCGACCTGTGCACGCCGCTCGGCTGCCCCCTTCCGCCGCGTTCCAGAGAAATGCGACTCCTTCGTCCAGCGAAATGTGCCCTGAGCGCCTGGCATGTGCCAGGCACTGTGCTCGGCCCTGGGAACTCAAGAGACCAAAATAAAATTTTAAAAATCCCTGTCCTCGTGAAGCTTACATTCTGGTGGAGAAGATAGAAAAGAAATATGTAAGCAAATGAATAAGACCATTTCAGAAGAGCTCAGTTCTAGGGAGACAGTAACACAGGAGAATGGGAAAGAGGAGGGCAGGGAGGGAGTGAGTCGAATTTACTTGTCTTTCCTCTCCAGAATAGGTGTTTTGAGTTGAGATCTGAATGATAAGGCATGCAAACAGAAAAGATTGGGGTCTCAGAGGACCAATGAGCAATAGAAACGAAGGGTTTATGTGTGCTCTTCAATATGGTATAGGCTTGAAAAGTGGCTAGTCCCAAATGAAGTGTTCAAGAAGTGTGAAATGCACATCGGATTCCAAGACTGGGTATAGAAATAAGAATGAAAAGTATCTCGTGGATATTTTTTTTAATAACTACATGTTCAGATGATAGTATTTTGGATATACTGAGTTAACTAAAATCTATTATCAAAATTAATTTCACCTTTTCCTTTTTAACTAGAAAATATAGCACTACCCTCAGGGCTTGCATTATGTCTCTGAAGAGTGTGCTGGTCTGCACAGAGACCGCCACACAGAGATCTCCTGGAAACTCCTCCACTTTCTCTTTTTCTTACCCCATGTTCCCATCAAGACTTTGGGTCTGGGAAAGAGAAAGGATGGTTTCCCATAGAGACTCCTGGGGATCCTTAAACAGGAAAGCTCCTGCATGGAAATATACCTTACTGCTTCGAATTGTAGGCACTATGTGAGCCCTCTGAGATTTCAGAGTTATATCACTGTTCAAATAACCCAGATTTTCTAAAATGAGTTTTAAACTCTCTCTGGGTCAACAGAAGTTTCAATTCTAGAAATGTTGGCCTATTGCCAAAACAAAACAAAATAAAGCAAAAAACCACAAAATGCCCCTCAGACTTATCAAACTGTCCTCCTTTTTAAAAAAAAATTTCATTTATTTTACTTATTTTTAGACAGAAAGAGAGAGGGGGAACACTAATAAGAGCAGGGTTGGGTCAGAGGCAAGGGGGAGGCATTGAAAATCTCCTGCAGACTCACTGCTGAGCAGAAACCCAAGGTGTGGCTCAGCCTCACGACCCTGAGATTATAACCCGAGCCCAAACCAAGAGTGGGATGCTTAACGAACTCAACCACCCAGGTACTCCTCAGATCATCCGCCTAAAGAACATTTCATTTAGTGGCCCACAGGAAGGGCAAATGTTCATGATAATAGAAGAAAGGGAAGGTTCCAAATCAGGAGACGGTACCAACCTAGGTGGTGGGTTTGAGAATTAATACCAAAGGATCATAAGAGGTGAGAAATACAGTAAAAAAATAACAACAACAAAAAAAGTGATTCATCTGGGGGAAATGCAAATGAATACATCTGTTGGGGGGAAATTTTAAACACAGACGTTTGGGAGAAACTTGGAAAGTGCTCATCGATTACTGCTTTCTGGGTAATATTTTTCCGCCAAAATAAATGTAAGTGTGTTTTCCAAGGCAATGAGCATTGGATCTGTTTGGGGGCTAGCATGTCTTGCCTACCAGGTTCTGCATGCTAATCACGTGAGATTTTTCTGAGATTCTGGGAAGTGCATGGAGGTAGGAGTCACAAAATTGGATCTAATATTGGTGGAACCATTTAAGGGCTGAATGACCTTGGATGTGACCCTTACATTCTGAGCTTTGTGTTTGCATTCATCCAGGCAAGCATTTTAGAGAAGGAAAATGTGGTAGTTAAAAAAACATGGCCAAAAATTCAATCAAGAAGTGGAGTCTAATTTTTCTCCCCATGACCATGAGCTGGCTCATATGCTTTGCTTCTCAGAAAATGTGACGGAAATGAGACAGCATAATGTCCTTCCAAGGCTAGGTCATAAGGCATTACAAGCTTCTGCCTCACCCTCTCCTTCTCTGTAACTCACTCTGGCTCTCTCTTTCTCGCTCTACTCTCTCACTCCCTCTGCTCTCACTGGAAGCCTTCAGCTGCCATGGTTACCCTGGGGCTGCCATGTGGAGAGACCATGTGGAGAGACCACAGAAAGAAAGAAACCCAAGGAAGCCAGCTGTTCCAATCTCACCCCACTCCCAGCTACTCCGGTTTTCACAGCCCTGGCTCTGGGAGTACCATCAATGATTGTTACTTTTTAAGTCATTATTTTGGGGTGGTTTGTTACACAGCAATAAATAACTTATCAGAGAGTTAGGAAGAAAAGAAGAAAAGTCTTAACATGTACCAGATGCCAGGTAGACTAAATTATTCTCTTGCTTAATCTTCAAAGAAAGATTAAAAAAAAAAGAATTTTAAAAAAGGATTAAAGATTTAAAAGATTAAAAGATTAAACAGAAAGAGGGAGAGAGTATAAGCAGGGGGAGCGGCAGGCACAGGGAGGGAGAAGCAGGATCCCTGCTGGGCAATGAGCCAGATGCATCCTGAGACTCAATCCCAGGACTCTGGGATCATGACCTGAGCTGAAAGCAGATGCTTAACCAACTGATCCACCCAGGTGCCCCTTAAATTTTTTTTAAAGATTTATTTATTTGGGAGAGAGAGCCTGTGTGTGCATGAGCAAGAGCAGAGGAGAGAATCTCAAGTAGACTCCAATGCCCAGCATGGAGCTGTATTCAGGGCACAATCCCAAGACCCTGGGATCATGACCAGAGCCGAAACCGAGTCAGATGCTCAACCAACTGAGCCACCCTGGCACCCCCAAGGGGCTCATAGTTTTTAAACAGCCCTATGAAAACTGTTTCTGCACCTGTGGCTTCCCTTGGAGGAATTGCCCATTATGCAGCCAAGTACCTCTTATGCAGGAAGTCACAAGACTGCATCCGATCCCTCCCAGTGCTGAGAACTAACATAACTCATCTCTCTCGAACAAATGATGTTTCTTCTTCGCAGGACAATGAAAATGGTAAAACTCATTCTGTTTTCCATTTTCCCTGGATTCCAAAAAGCATGTGGGACATGCTCAGAAAGTACAGCCCTCTGAGTAATGTCCAATTCTCCGTGTTCCATAAGCACGTGTAATCTAGTATATGTTAGATACCGAGGATGCAGAGATGAAAGAAATAATTTCTATCCTCAAGCAACTCAGGCTAATGAAGGAGCCCGATGAACAATGAAGGCATTTTCATTACCATGTGATTTTGCTAGAAATAATCTGTTCACTTCTCTAAAGCCTATCTTTACCCTTCTCCAAACTTACAGGTCACCAGGCTGGGCTATGAGATTATTTAACTCATTTCCTTGTCCTCTGCCTGCTGGTTGGTTTGGCCAGTGGGAAACCCTGGTATGAAGTCTAGTAGAAAAGGAGAATGAAGCCAGGAGAGTTACTCTTCTGTTCTTCTGTTTTCTTTACTTTTCTTTCTTTTTTTTTTTTTTTAAAGATTTTATTTATTTATTTGACAGACAGAGATCGCAAGTAGGCAGAGAGGCAGACAGAGACGGAGAGAGGAGAAAGTAGGCTCCTTGCTCAGCAGAGAGCCCAATGTGGGGCTCTGTCTCAGGACCCTGGGATCATGACTTGAGCCGAAGGCAGAGGCTTTAACCTACTGAGCCACCCAGGTGCCCCACTCTTCTGTTTTCTTCACAGAAAGGTTGCCTTTGGTCACTGTCAAACAAAGCTCATTGGTCTTCATCAGTTAACCTCTCCCACATGATTTTCTCTGTCTAGACTGTCAGTAACCACTCTCTCACCTTGTCTATTTAGACCTAGAGTGGGTGCCAGATCAACCGTTACTAACCTGGGTTCCTACCCTATCCCTTATAGTTCCCCTGCCCCTCTCCCACACCTCTCTGAATCATCCTAATTAGCAAGCGCCATCTCCTTCCTCTGGGACCCTGATTGCTAGTGTAATGAGAGCAGAATCTCAGACTGCTGTGAAAACACGAAGGGAGAGCATGTAAATCACTAAAGGCCAAGGATAGAGGGTGATTATAGGGTTGGCCTGGGATTTTAGGGAAATTTCCTAGAAGAGCTGACATCCTAATAAAACATGAAAAAAAGATTAAGAGTTGGCAGAATAAAATGGCGTGTGATGGGGTGGTGGATTGGGGGGCACCAAGGGTGGGAAAGAAGGACATCTAGACAGAGAAAAAATAGTGAGGGTAAAATCACAGATTTGGGATAGATAATGGATCATTCAGCTCTAAGCAATAGAGCTCAGGCTGTGAAAAGGCAAAAAGGAAGAGAAGAGTGAGAGAAAGGGTCTTTCCCACCATGTCCAGGACTTAGGTAAGAGCAGAGAGGTAAACCAAGGTAGATTTTGACAGCCTTTCTCTTAGACTTGCCCATTATGTCATTAATTTGGCAGATGCTCAGAGATGATGGGTAGAGAACAATAACAAGATACTTTAAGGAGGTGGAAATAAAAAGACTTTGTGCTTGAGGAAAAGGAGAGGGTCAGGGTGATATCCAAGCTTTTGGTGAAGTGATTAGGTAGATATTGCTGCCATGGGGGCTGAAATACAGGAGGACAAGTTGTTTGGGGAAGGGAAGATGAGGTCAGTCTCGGGGATATGAAGTTAGAGGGCCCCTGGGGTAGAGATGGGGACCCGTGGGATAGACAGGGTGACTCTGGCGTCCACCAGGGAAGCCAGAGCAGGAAGTAGATGGGAAGAGGATTCAGGACTAGAAAGAGCACTTGGGGTCAAAACTTTTGGGAGCAGAAACTATCAACCCAAGCAAATACAGAGGGGTAAGTATGTTTGGTCAGTAGCTATAGGTTGCCAACTAACCTGATAAGCAGGTTTTACTTGTGCTTACTTGTTTACTTGTGTTTCCTGGGAGTAGAACTGGAACCACCAGTGGGTACTGAATTAAGACCTCATGAATCCTGAGTACCTTACATGCCTCTCTATATAATACTCAATGAATATTTGTTGTCTTCTTGGTCTTATAGGGTTACTAACTTCTTATCCATGCTAACAGATATGAATTTCATCCATCTCATTTATTTTCTTGTTTTCTGTAATAAAGTTGAATTTGCATACATACAAAAAATACCAAGTGCAGGTTACACATGTGCTTCTGAACTATGAATTATTTGAAGCACCTTTCTGACCCCTTTTCCCACCATTGCTCCAGACTCATCTTTTTTTGTAGTACAAGGGTATAAATATTAAGGCTACCCATCACCACCAGAGTCTCTGAGATGGAGTATATGACTTCAGAATTAAGAGCCCATGGAATGGATTTTGCCTACTTCTCTGCCCCTGCTTCCCCTCTAACTCAGCTTATTTCTAATTTTCATTTATTGTACCTAAAGTGTTGAATGAATCTCTGACCCCCATCAAATTCTTCGTGAAGACAAGTAGGGTGTACATAAACACATGCAAATCATTGACCAGGATCTGAAAGGCCATAGGACATTATAAACGTCTGGGGCTACAAAGTTTACTCTTGCCCTTAGCCTGATTTCTTTTGTGCATGGCCCAGTTTCTTCTAGGTTCTGACACTACCCGAGGCAAAGATTGGTAACGTGGACAATATATCTGTCTGTCTATCTATCTATCTATCTATCTATCTATATAAAGCTCATGGCCCAGAATGTCAGTCAGGTCCCTAACTAAAGGCACACAGGGTTCCCTCTACACAGCTGTACACTTAGCTCTCTTGGTTATCATATGCAAATGTTGGATTTGTGGGACAAGTCCCCTTCTTTCCCCACAGGAGTTACCCGCTGGTGGATTTTTAGTGTAGTTAGCTACCGGGTTCTCCATTTCCCTATGAGAATGTGTGGCTATAATTGGAAAGAAGAGTAGATCATTCAAAGGAGTTTCTCCTTTGTCCAACAAATTCAAAGCAAGACAGAAAAAGAAAAAGAAAGTCAGGCAGAAAGAAACACTCAAGATTATTCATCCATTAGAACTGGATGTACCAATCATGATTGCAGATAAAATCTGAACTTACAGCTACATCAATTTAGTGAATGTGGTTATACTTATTTTCTACTGCTTCTAATTTTTTTCCTCTCTGCTGGTGACTAAAAACCTCTTTAAAGCTATTGGACCTAATACCATTGATTTCTATTTGTTTTTCCTTTGAGCAAAAATTATGGTAAAAAATACTTTCAGTCATTATCAAAATTCATCTTTTTAGGAACAGATAGGTATTAGATATTACAGAAGATTCAATATCAATGAAAGCCTCTGGGTTTCTTAGACTGGTTTCATGAAATACAAGTCCCATTAATCAAGTCAGTGAAGTGATTTATAGCCTTATTCATAGCAGTTTGGTAGGATTATGGAAATATTGCTTTTTAAAAAGACAAACTTGCCATAAATCTTTCCAGAAGGTTCTGTCAGTTTGAAGATTTGCAAATAGAGCAATAGTCTTTGACCCATTCAATGCTGTATTCTCCCACCAAGAACTTAAAACTTATAAAACCTATAAAATTGGTGTTTTCTGCTTGTATAGACTTAGTGAGTCTAAATTTACTCTTTTTTTTAAAGACTGTATAAGAACAATGTGTGTAATTCAATTTTCTGCTGAGTATTTCTGCAATTTTCTCTCAATTTTAAGAAATTTTGAGATGAAAATTTCTGAGAAAATATTCCTCAAGAACACTACTCTGGGTTTATAATATCTTAGAAATCCTGGATTACTTCTCATGATCTAATGCGCTCATCATTAACTTAATTATTTATTGCATGCTAAGAATAATGGTTAAGACAGACCCAGGAATGGATGATTTAGAAGGAGTTACAATTTACATTTCTTTAGAATTTTCTTAAGGAAAGGATCTATTTGGATTTTCTGTTGTTTCCTGCTGGTTTCCTAGAAGAAATCCCTGAATGAAAATTTCCAACCACAATCAATAAATATAGTCCCAAACCAAGGTTACCCAAAAAAGGCACCATAATTGAAAATGCATTTCCCACCTCTCCTGCACAATCCCACCCCACTCCTTCCAGTCTACCTCACCCTTTTAGGGTTTAAAAAACACAGATTTCCCCCCACCCTATTCTAACTTTTTGCATAGGTGATTAATTTTTCAAATATTAACTAAATAGATTCTTCCACATATTAAAAAATTACATTTAAATCGACTTAAATATGTCTTAAGTGACTTTAGCATGTCTTTTAAATTTTGATTGGGTACTTGATTATAAGCTGCATTTACATAACATTTTAAAATACTTGTAAGCTCTGGGGCACCTCGGTGGCTCAGTCAGTTAAGCATCTGACTCACAGTTTCTGCACAGGCCATGATCTCACGGGGTGTGAGATCCAGCCCTATGTTTTGAGTTTGGGATTCCCTCTCTTCCCCTCACCCTTCCCCCGATTGCACATGAGTGCACTCGCTCTCTCTCTCTCTCAAATAAATAAATCTTTAAATAATAAAATAAAATACCCATTGGCCCCTTGAGTGTTAGAAGTCCATGTTTTATGTCTTAGAATAACTCAAAAAGCTAGTACTAAAAAGGTGTGGTACTAGGCACATGAGAGCACAGTAAGTATTTTCTCTTGAATTGATTGCCTTGTAGTGTAATTAATTAGCTATAATAATATTCTGATATGCAGACATTGTTTGCTTTTATCCAAAATGCATTCCAGAGAACTGGAGCAACATGTGGTCCAGGGTAAAACAGCGTTCTTCCATGGGAAAAGCAGGATAATTGGAGGTCGTCTTCCTGACCAAAGGTTTGGCATGAAATAAATTGTGGCAGTAAACAAAACTGTATCATAAAAGCCAATACTCAGCAACTGACACTCTGAAATTACAAAACAGTAAAATTCTGCTCCAAGCCTAATAAAATGGGCATAGATGCACTGCACATGCCCCCCCACAGCCCCCCATCATTATCGGTAGTTGCATATATGCATGTGTGTGTGTGCGTACATACAATATCACATAAATGGCTGTGTTAGAGTAAGCCTGGGTGGCTCAGTCACTTAGATGGCTGACTCTTAATTTCAGCTCAGATCATGATCCCAGAGTCTTGGGACTGAGCCCCTCCTTGGGCTCTATGCTCAGCGGGGAATCTGCCTGAGGATTCTCTCTCTCTCAGAGGACAGGAGTAGGCCTTCAGTTTCTGTTCTAACAACACCTCTTGCAGAATCAACATTTGATCAGCAGTCATGACAGCTGAGGTCTTCTCTTTCCCTATTTTATGTTTTCTCCCGCAAAATGCTTCTTTCAGGCATGCAGGCTGGACATGAAGGGAGACATCAGAGAGTTGTCTTGAGTCCCTAATGGCCCTGTGGCCAGTGTGGTGAAACACAAAAGCGGAGTCATCATTAGAATGGTGACATGACTTCGTCACCCTCACAGTTTGTATGAGTCTCCAAAGCATGGTGATGCCATTTAACATTGTGAACAAAAGAAGGATCAAGAGAAAAAGTCTACTAGAAGCATCTTCCCGGACAAGAAGGGTCACTTGGCCAAGGAGATTGGTGGAGGCTCAGCCACCATGAGAACCACATGCTCCAGAGTATTGCTCCTACCTCCAGAGGCCTAAGAGAGGGAGTGAGGGGTGGGGGTGCATTCTGAATGGCTTTGACACGAGCATTTATCACATTCATTCATGGTGGCTCTTTGTATAAACATTCTAGGGGCAGAACTAACTAGCAAAATGGGATCTCTCTGGCACATAGAATTCCGTACGCTATCTTGAATGTGTAAATTATTATTGATCACTTATTTTTCCACGCCCACTAGATTTCTCCTGCCTTCCTCTCCCTCTTTTTTTTAAAGATTTTATTTACTTATTTGACAGATAGAGATCACAAGTAGGCAGAGAGGCAGGCAGAGAGAGAGGAGGAAGCAGGCTCCCTGCTGAGCAGAGAGCCCAATGTGGGGCTCGATCCCAGGACCCTGGGATCATGACCTGAGCCGAAGGCAGAGGCTTTAACCCACTGAGCCATCAGGCGCCCCTGATCTTCTTTTTCTTAGACCAACGTGTTCTAGAAGTTTTACTGTGATTTGTGTCATATTTATTGATCAAATATTTCAAAAAGTTACCCTTTCTTCATGTTTGGAAATCAGAGTAACATTTATCCTTTGGTCCATTCCTGGTTTCCTTATACATAATTGGCAAAGATACTGACTTCTGTAAAATTACAGACTTTTCAGACCTAGACCCCCGGTTGCATTTAAAGTGGCTGGCTATTTATTCTTCACTATATCTGCTTCATTCTCATAGGTTGAAATTTCTTCTTTAATCATCCTTGCTTTTCATTTTTTGTTTGATTGCAAGATGCA
The DNA here is from genome assembly GCF_030435805.1 of Mustela lutreola. Classification (NCBI taxonomy): domain Eukaryota; kingdom Metazoa; phylum Chordata; class Mammalia; order Carnivora; family Mustelidae; genus Mustela; species Mustela lutreola. The sequence goes on along the minus strand of NC_081301.1, from coordinate 77,092,258 downwards.
GGTTAGTGTAATTTTTAACCATCCTGATATAGAGGTACATGTGGTATGACTTTTAAAGATTTCCTCTTGGTTTGTATTCCTATATTTTCCACTTGGCTTAAAAACATTTTCTTAAAGTAATACACATACCTATAGTATAAAATTCAAGTGCTATCAAGTGGAATATAGTGAAAAAAATTCTCATTTCTATTTTTTAGTTTTTCTAGTTGGAACCAACCCTACCTTTTAACAGGTAGTTATTGCGGTCATTTGTGTGTGCGTGTGTGTGTGTGTGTGCACGTGTGTGCATGTGCACACATGCATGAGCATGTGTGATGCCAATGGCAACATATTATTCACAGTATGATCTCCTTGTTTATTTAGCAAAATATCAAGTTACTTGTTTTTTGATAAAATATGAACTTGTCAGAGAAAACTCTTTGCAATTACAGTGGTTTTTTTAAGGTATATTTATTCAGGAAATATTCATTAAGCACCTCCCACCCTCTAGGTACTCTAGTATTTGATGGGCTATGAATGACAGGTGGTAAATGAAAGAGACATGGTTCTTGCTTTGATGCAACTTATCTAATGGTTAATGGTTACCCTTTCTCATTGGACTGGGTTGGCACTGTAGATACTGAAGAAACAAAACCCACAATAATATTCATCCCTTGGAATAAGCCATCTTCTGCTTTACCTTTATCTGAGGTTTGGAAGTCTTTGCTTTCTGCATGGTGATAATGATTTTGCTCTAAGACTGGATTTCTCATGTATTCATACATTCATACATACATTCATACATACATTCACAGCATGTATTCATGCTGTGAAGCAAGAAGGTTTAAAGGCTACTTAGACAAGTATTTTTTGTTTTAATAGCTATGGATTTATTTTTCTAATTCTCTTCCTTATGATCAATGATACTGATTTTTCAAATATAAAGATCAAATTTCCTCTTGGAATAAATCTAGGTAAACAAATAATGATAAATATGCAAATAAATGCAAATAAATATATGATCACAGCAATGATATTTATGGTAAAATATTTTGAAGGCTGTACTTAGATCACTGAAATTTGGGAACATGATTGTAGATAATAGCAGTGGTAATAAAAATGTTTTGGCAAGGAATCACATAATCATATTTGTGATTTAGGAAGATCACCTTGGTTTCCATATAGAGAATGGACTGGCAGCAGGGAACAATGGAAGGTTATACTAGGCTAGTTGGCAAACAAAGCTTGAGTTAAGGCAGAGACTTTGTGGAAAAAGCCCAGCTCTGAGGACCGTAGAATGTGAGAAGAGAGGAGGACCTAAGGAAAGCTCCCAGCTTCCTGGTTTAGGTGACTAGATAGTTGGATATAATTAACCAGAATATAAAATATAAGAGAAAAGAGAAACAAGCTTTGGAGAAAAGGGGAAGTCCAATCTTAGCTGTGTTTAGTAAATTTGAGGAGTCTGTGGGTCACAACAGAAATGTCCAGTAGGCAATTGGGTGCTGGGGTTCAAGGGAAGGTTTTGGCTGGAGGCATGAACCGGTGGTTAGAAGACATGAGTGAGAGTATAAGCCATCAGCATGGATGAGGCTGCCAGGGCATCCAGGTACTAAGGGAAGAGGGACAGTGTAAACACCCTCTACCAGTTACACCAGCATTTAAAAGTAGATAGAAGGAAAGGACCTGATTCAGGAGACCTAGCCATTTTATGGTTCAGGGTAACCTCAATAGTGAAACCAGGGGAGAAGAAAGTCTCTAGGAGGGGGTAAATAATAGTGCAGAAGGATGAGGCAAGAACGGCTTACAAGAATTATCAGCTAATAAGGGCTCGAGTGGTACCTTAGTGTAAGATATGGTGTTGTTTTTTTTTTTTTTTTTAAGATTTATTTATTTATTTTAGAAAGAGAGGTAAAGAGGGAGAGTGTGTAGGGGAGGGACAGAGGGAGAGAAAGAATCCCAAGCACACTCTCTGCTGAGTGTGCAGCCCAACGAGGGGCATGATCCCACAACCCTGAGATCAGGATCACAACCCTGAGCTGAAACCAAGATGCCTAACTGATTGAGCCACCCAGGCACCCTAATATGGTGTTTTTTAAGAGTAAAATGGGCTAATAAAGAGTAAAAGGTTTTCAAATTTAAGGCCTTTGAGAAGGTGAACAATAAAGAACACAGGAGGGACTTCCACTTCTGCAATGACAGTATGAGGAGCTCTGAAGACTTACTCCCCAATGAAACAACCACACCTTGTGAAGATTATTTAAAAACAACCATTTAAAGTTTCTGGAAATCAGGGGTTCAACAGTAGATCTGAATCGATGGAAGAGCAAATTAACAAGCTTGAAGACAAAAATCATGAGCCCAACAGAGAGAAAAAGGAGAGAATGAAGAAAATCTGTAAACACATCCGCACACAGTCCCCAGTGGAGAAGGGAGAAAGAAAACTGATAAGAAAACAATGTACATACAAGAAGCTCAACAAACTCTATGTAGTAAATGCAAAGTGATCCACACAAGGACATGTTGTAGTAAAAATATTGAAAGACAAAGACAAAGAGAAAATCTTGAAAGTGGCAAGAGAAGAATGACAAATGACATACAAAGGAATTGCAATAAGAGTAACATCTCACCTGAAACTTTTTTGACCAGAAAGAATGGAGGCCAGAAGGCAGTTGGAGGTCCTAGTCAAAATTTGAAAAGTAATCATACAAATAAGAAAATTTGTCAATCAATGATCTTATATTTAGTGAAACAATCTTTCAAAAATGAAAATGATATACAGATATTCCCAGATAAACAAAGATAAAGAATTTGTTGCCAGCCAACCCACCCTGTAAGAAATACTAAAGGAAGTTCCTCAAACCATTTAGGTAGTAATTTAAATCTATACAGACAAAAACAAAGAACGCTGGTAAAGGTTATTATGTTATTATAAAAAATAGGGTGAATGCACATTTCTTCTTTATTGTATTAATGGAATTAAAAAGCAACCATACAAAGCGATATGTTTTTTTTTTTTTGCAAAGTGATATATATTTAATTGTACTGTGGATCTATTACATACAGAAATGTAATATGTTTGCCAATAATGGTACAAAGGAGGTGGTGGGAATAAGGAATACTAGAGTAAGGGATTTGTGTCTAGACTATATAAAGAACTCCAACCATTCAATAATAGGAAGACAAGTAACCCAATTAAAAAAGAGCAAAGGATCTGAATGGACATTTCTCCAAAGAAGATACACAAATGGCCAAGAAGCACATTAAAAGATGCTCAACACCATTAGCCATCAGGGAAATGGAAGTCAAAACCATAGTGAGATACCATTTCATCATACCCACTAAGATGGCTATAAAAAAAGGGGACATAGTAAGAAGTATTGACAGGGATGTGCAGAAACTGGTAGGACTGCTGGAGCAGGCTCTTTGGAAAACATTTAGCTGTTCCTCAAAAAGTTAAGTATCAAATTAGCCATATAACCCAGCAATTTCATGTCTAGATACATGCCCAGGAGAACTGAAAATATAGTTCCACACAAAAACCCATACATGAATGTTCAGAGCAGCATTAGTCATAATAGACAAAAAGTAGAAACAACCCAAATGGTCATCAACTGAGGATAATAAAATGTGATATATCTATATAATAGAGTATTATTCACCCATACAAAGAAATAAAGTACTAACACTACTTGGATGAACCTTGAAAACATTATGTCAAGTCCAAGAACCCTAACACAAAACACTATACATTATATTATTCAATTTCTATGAAATGTCTATAGTAGGCAAATTTATATAGACAGAAAGTTTATTAGCAGTTACCTAGCTCTGGGGGAGGGAGAGTGAGTAATGGGGGGTGACTGCTAAAGCCAATGGGATTTCTTGTGGGGGATGTTAAAAATGTTCTACAGTTGATTATAGTGATGGTTGCAAAACTGTGAAAATACAAAAAGTCTCTGAATTGCACACTTTAAATGGGTGAGTTGTATGGTATGTGAATTCTGTGTCAATAGAGCCGTTGCAAGAGAAAGAAAATGCAAGAGGCATATCCCCAGCATTTGTAGAATACGTATTTACAAAGTGTTACTGTCTTGAGCGTCTCCTAGGCTTTCACAGCAATCCCGGGAAGAGATTGGTATTGCCAGAAAGTAAGCTCTAAAGACTCTAAGCAATTTACCTAAGATATTTGCTAGTTTGTGGTGGAGCAAGGAGATGCCAGCCACCATTCCTGAGGCCAGTTCCAGTGTTATTTTCATCACATGAGTTTTTCCCCAAAGTATTTTCTACTTACTCCTTACTTATTTACCTTAATTGTCTTATTTACAGAATCGTAATTAAGTCTCACTTTTGTGCCTGGCACTGTTCTAAGAGCCTCAAGTATATTAACTATTTAAATCCTTTTTAGGACATTCTGAAGAACATGCTACTTTGACCTTGTTTGCCAATTAAGAAATAGAAGTATGGGGATGAGCTTCCCCAGACCACAGAGCCAGGAAGTGGCAAAACTGGAATTCGAACCCAGGGAGTCTAGATCCAGGCCCTGTTGCTCTTGAACTTCTCTATACCTGGCAGAGAGCTTCTCTTCTTTGGATGTTGGGATCTTGGACCTCAACCTCAATTGCAGGAAGAGGTGAAGAGAACCTGCTCTCCCTGGGTAGTTACGCTGAGAGCTGCTGACGTGGTTTTGAGTTTCCCACACTGGATCCCAAGGTGAATGGCATCAGAGAACTGATGACTTCCCGGCTCAGAGCTCAGCTGGGAGCAGAGCTTGCTTTGCAATAACTAGAGGAATCCTTCATCCATCAGGTGATCTGGTTGGAGTGCGGATGGGGTAAGGCAGGGGAGAGGAGGAGCTGCCAATTGTTTGTGACCTCAGGCCCATGCAAATCTGCCTGGAAACATAATACCACTAAAGAAGGATGGTGAACAAGAGCTGTGGGATTCGAGAAGACTCACTGTGTGTACACACCCACACACACATGCATTGTGCGGATGGCCACACCACACTCCCCACAGCATCTTACTGCTAACGTGGCCACAGGGTTGCCTGTTACTTTATACCGTGGCTCCCGGGTTTTGGGTCAATGGGCGTCCACCGCCAGTTCCTGGACTTGTCTTTCTGGTTGGCTGTTTAGAGAAGGCTTACGGGTGTAACAGTGCTTTCCTTGTGACTTCCCGTCCTTATTTGCAATCCTGTGTGTCAAGTGTAATTAAGAGTTCCTACCAGGTCACGCATACTGCCCTCCCCAGTGGTGTCTGTGCCTGGCCACCTTGGGGGAGGCACAGTCTCTCTTGTATTTGCTCTGTGGACAAGGGCCAGGTTGCTTCGTTTCACAATTATGTTGAGCCATTCCGAGAGTTCACGGGCTGGAGTGGAGGAATATGCAGTGTTCCTAGCGCTGACTTGGGAGGGGAGGGCTGCACCGACCGGACCTGTACCTCGAGCTGTCATGTGATGTTCACCCGTGGTTAAATCAAGGGCTGTGCACTTTATTGTGGAGGAGGGGAGGGAGACGGTGTGTCACTGCAGGGAGGGGGAGGGATGACCATGCATCTGCTAGGGATGAGCCTTAGTTTGTTCATAATCTGGAGCTTCTGCAATTTATCCTCCCTTTAATGTACTCAGGCATATCTTCCTCTCCATGTCCTATTTAACTCTTTATTTATTTCAAGTACAACTTAAATCTAAATTATGATTTTATTTTAGGGAAAGGGTTTATAAATGCTTCTGTATTGGAAGTTGAAGAGCAGCTGAGACATGTTAGGATATTAGGACAATTCAGGTTTAGATGATTTCCAGTTTGTTCTGGTTAATACCATCTAGTACTCTGGCTTCCACCACCCACAGGAAACTCTCTCACTCCTATTACCTACTAGCTAAGAGGAAGAGTAATAAGAGATAAAGTGACAGGGGAAAGAGCCAGTCTGTGTAGGTTTTACCACACAGCTATTGTAAGAACTATAGCCCTTAATCCTGAGGAACAGGAGAAGGTACTGGAGTTCATTGAGCAGACACTTAAAAAACACCATTGCAATACCATTATGCCCCACACAATTAATAATAACATGACAATATCATCACATACCCAACCAATATTTATCCTTCTATTTCTCCCATAAATGTCATATTTTAGTCTTTTTTTAGAAAAAAGCAGGATCTAAATAAGGGACACACATTCAAGTGGTTGAGGCATCTTTTAGTCTGTTTTAATCTGTAAGTTCTTCCTTCTCCCTTTAGTTTGTTTCTTTAACTCTTTAGTTTATTTGTGGAAAAATCCAGATTACTGTTGCTGACGTTGTGGAGACTTCCACATTCTGGATTTGCTGATGGTATCTTCTGGAGCTCTCCAACATGCCTCTCTGCCCCAGTACTTCTTATACATTATTAATTAGGCTTAGAGGTCTACTCAGATTCAAGTTTTATTTTTGTCAGAAAGCTTTTATTATACTTGTTTTTTAAAAGATTTTTATTTATTTATTTGACAGAGATCACAAGTAGGCAGAGAGGCAGACAGTAGGGGTGGGGGCAGAAGCAGGCTCCCTGCTAAGCAGAGAGCCCAATGCAGGGCTGAATCCCAGGACCCTGAGATCACAACCTGAGCGGAAGGCAGAGGCTTTAACCAACAGAGCCACCCAGGCACCCCTGTCAGATACCTTTCAAATGGCATTGTGTTCTTCCATCAGGAAGTAAAATATCTAGATGTTGCTTTTTCCGTGTGGTGTTAGCACCTGTTGATGTTCAACACTTACGTTTATTAATCCCTTAGGTATTAAAAAGTGGTAATATTCAAATTCTACTAATTTTTTTTTTAAAAATTTTGCTCAGGTTTGAGAATAGCTTGGGGCAGATGAAGGAGGAGCTAATCATCCAAGTGAGTAGTGTTTTCAGATTGGCTTCAGTGACTTAGTAATATGCACCTAATGAGCTGGATAGCTCATTAATGTTTAATGTTTAATGCTCAATAATATCCCATTGTCTGGAGGTACTATAGTTGGCCCATTCATCTCCTGGAGATTTATTTGCCTCTGAGTTTGGGCAATTATGAACAGAGGTGAAGTGCAGTAAACATCTCTGTGCAGGCTTTTGTATGGACATAAGTTTTTAACTCCTTTGGGTAGATACCAAGGAACTCAACTGCTGGATTGGATGGTAAGAGCATATTTACTTTTGTAAGAAAATACCAGGCTGCCTTCCAAAATGATTGTACATTTCCAATAGCAGCAAATGAGAGTCCCTGTTGTTCCACGCACTGGTCAGCCTTTGGTGTTGTCAGCTCTCCATATTTCGGTCATTCGGATAGGTGTGCAATGGTATCTTATTGTTGTTTTAATTTTCATTTCCCTGATGACTTATGGTGTAGAGCATTTTTTCCATATGCTTGTTACCTGGATATCTTCTTGGGTGTGAGGTTCTTTGACCCATTTTTTAATGCTGATGTTTGTTTTCTTGTTGTTGAGTTTTAAGAATTCTTTGTATGTTTTGGATAACAGATTTCTATCAGATTTATCATTTGCAAATACTTTCTCCCAGTCTGTGGCTTGTCTTCTTATTCTTTTGATAGGTCTTTTGCAGAGCAAAAATTTTAAATTTGATGAAATACAACTTCTCAGTTATGCATTTCATGGATACTGTCTTTGGTGTTGTATCTATAAAGGCAAAACACACCTCAGGTCATATAGGTTTTCTCCTATGTTATCTTCTAGAACTTTGGCCTGTTACATTTAAGTTTGTGATGCATTCTGTGTTAAATTTTGTGAATGGTATAAAGTCTATATCGACATTCATTTTTATTTTTATGTGGCTGTCCAATTGTTCTAGCATCATTTCATGAATAAACTATCTTCGCTTCTTTGTATTGCCTTTGTCCTTTTTAAAAAAAGATCAGTTGACTCTATTTATAGAGGTATTTTGCTGAGCTCTCTATTCATTTCCAATGATCTATTTGTTTATTCTTTCAACAATAGCATAATACCTTAATTGCTGTAGATTTACAGAGAGACTCGAAGTTGGGTAGTACCAGTCATCCACCCTTGTTCTCCTTTAATATCATATTGGATGTTCTGAGTGTGTTACTCAGAAGTATATTTTTAAATTTCCAAGCATTTGGGGATTTTCCAGCTATTTTTCTGTTATTAATTTCTAGTTGAGTTCCCTTATGGTATGAGAACAGACATTGTATGATTTCTGTTCTTTTAAATTTATTTGTTACGATATATTTTCTGGCTCAGAGTGTGGTCTGTGTTGGTTCATATTCCACATGAGCTTGAGAAGAATGTGTATTCTGCTGTTGTTGGGTGACATAGTCTATGGATGTCCATTGTGTACAGTTGATTGTCAGTGGTGTTGAGTTCAACTGCGTCTCTAGTGATTTTCTGGCTGGATCTGTCCAGTTCTGAGAGAGGGTTGTTGAAGTCTCCAGTTAGAATAGTGGATTTATCTATTTCTTGCAGTTCTATCAGTTTTTGCCTCATAAGCTTGGTGCTCTTTTGTTAGGAACAGATGTGTTAAGGATTATTAGGTCTTCTTGGAGAACGGACCCTTTCATAATTATGTAATTACCATCTTTATCCCCGATACTGCTCCTTTCCCTAAAGTCTGTCTGAAATTATTATAACTACTCCTGCTTTCTTTTGATTAGTGTTATCATAGCATATCTCTTCATTCATTTAGTTTTTATCTATATGTGTCTTTATACATAGAGTGGGTTTCTTGTAGACAGCATGTAGTTGGGTCTTGTAATTTGATGCATTATGACAATTTCTGTCTTTTAACTGGTACAATTGCACTGTTGCAAATGACATAGTTGGATTAATATTTGCCACATTCCTTACTGTTTTCTATTTGTTGTCCTTGTTCTTTGTTCCTATTTTTGTCTTCTGCTCTCTTTTCTGCCTTTTGTGGGTTTTGTTGAGTGTTTTATATGATTTCATTTTTCTCCTTTCTTAGCATGTAAGTTATACTTTTTTCATAACTTTTTTGTGTGTTTACCCTAGGGTTAGCAATATACACTCACAACTAATCCAAGTCCACATTCAACTCACACTGTACTGCTTCACAGGTGGTGTGAGTACATTGCAGAGCATTATAACAAAGTAATTCTAATTCTTCCTTCCTGTCCCATTTATCTTTGCTGCCATTCTTTTCATATATGTATGCCTACATAATCAAGCACATTGTTGCTCTTAATGTTTTGAACAAACTGTCATAGTTAGAACAATTAAAAATAAGAAAAAGAGAAGTTTTATTTTGCCCTCACTTATTCTTTTACTGATACTCTTTTCTTTATGCAGATCTGAATTTATGATCTATATGATTTTCCTTCTCTAAATAACTTCTTTTAACATATCTGTCAAGGCAAATCTTCTGGCAACAAACTTGCTTAGTTTTTGCTTGAGAAAGTTGTTGCATTCTATGATTACAATTTTGAAATTACTGATATTTCTATTGATTTTCATCTGTAGGCCATCATATTTTAAATCAGCTCTCTTTATAGATGTCTGGATATGTAGTGAGCTTATAGTAAATCCTCTAAGGTGAACAATAGTCTAAATTCTAATTTTTCTATACCGAAATTTATAAATATAGCAGCTTTAACATTTTCATAAATTTTGTGTTTATTCAACAAATATTTTATAAGATAAAATTCATCAAATAAGTTGTTTATGATTATTTTCAATGTTTTTCCAAATGTAAATGGTGAAAATTTGTGTACTTTCTCAATTTTGTTTCATTTCAATATAGAATATAAAATCATCCAATTAAAAATAGGAGCTCCATGAAAAGAGCATTGCTATACAACAGGATATCCAAAAAGCACAGTTAGGGAAATTCAAAGCTAAATATTATTTCCTGCATGAATTCTGACTATTAAATTTTTTCAATTCCTTCCTTCTTTGTTTTTATAGAATATAGTTCATGAAATTTCTGCCTTTAAGCATTAGTTTTTATCACTGAAACTTTTAAAAGCAAATTGCAAAAGCTGAAATTTTTAATACTCCATTCATTGAACATTTTATTAAATATTTTCAAGTGATGCATAACAAGGGGTACCTACAATTTAGAGGACTTACTTCTAAAATGTTCAATGTTAGTGCAGAACATTAAGGTTAACTAAACAAAGCATTTATTTATTTATTTATTTATTTAAGGGAGAATGAGTAAGAGAGAGCATGAGAGAGGAGAAGGTCAGAGGGAGAAGCAGACTCCCCAAGGAGCTTGGAGCCTGATGAGGGACTCAATCATGGAAGTGCGGGATCATGACCTGACCCAAAGGCAGTCGCCCAACCAACTGAGCCACCCAGGAACCCTACAAAGCGCTTTTTAAAACCTCAGACTTTTCTAAATTTGCTTGAGGTTATGCATTGAAGAGAGAAAGCATATTTTTGCCTTGCAAAAAATCTTAACGTCTATTCACACACTGTTTTGTAATTTTATATATGTATATATAAATCTTACAAATATTACTTACAAATATTAGATATATTTGTAAAAATTTATAATGATTTCCATTTACTATTTGTAAGTATTTATAAATATTTTAAAATATCATGTAAACAATGAATCTTGGAACACTGAAAAAATAAAAGAAAATTTTATAACTAATAAAAAAATCTAAAAAATATTAAAAACTCAAAAACTGTTCCCAAACAATAAAATAAATAAGTAGTTATAGATTAACACCATGTAAAAGACAAGACCTCTGTAACCAAGTTCACTAAACTACTAAGACTACTCTTAGAAATAAAAAAAAAAAAATTCTTAGCCTGTGCTCATTCTATTTCCTGCGTATTTTTTATGTCCGCCTGACCTGTAATTCCTGTGCTAACCCCTGCCCTCACTGATTGGCAGCTGTGTCTTCATTTTGTAGGCTACAGAAGCCTCCAGAGCAACACTGGCTGGTGCACCAAGTGGCTGGTTGCTGTAGGAGCTTCCAGTGTTTTTCCTTTCGCCACCTGATACCAGGAGTTAGCCAACTCTTACTTGACTGATTAATTGATTGCTCGATTGAGGTAAGGGCGGTGCTCCGCACCCAGCACAGAGCTAGATATGGAACTCAATCTTACAACCCTGAGACCATGAGCTGAGCTGAAGTCAAGAATTGGATGCTTAACCGACTGAGCCACCCAGGCACCCTGAGTTAACCTTCTCTTCTGTCCAGACTTTCTTTAAAGCAGTAAGTGTCTTCAATGCTGTATTTGAGAGGGGGAATTAGGTTTCATCTTGAAATGGTGGGGAAAAGAGAGATGGGTTATTTTAAATGGAACCACATGTTAATGTGAAAACTTTGTTTACTCCCCATGTATCTTCCATATTATTAAGCAAGATCAAGGCAGGAGTTGGAAGTACAAAGTGGAGACCTCACAAACCCATCCCAGCTCACTGTAATTAAAATAATAATGATAGTATTTCACTAAAAATGAAAAATCCTGGGGTGCCTGGGTGGCTCATTTGGTTAGCCGTCTGCCTTGAGCTCAGGTCATGACCTCAGGGTCCTGGGATCAAGTCTAGATTCCAGCTCCTTGCTCAGCGGGAAGCCTGATTCTCCCTCTTGCTCCATCACTCCCCCTGCTCATGCTCTCTCTCCCTCAAATAAATGAATAAAATCTATTTAAAAAGGAAATAAATCTAATTTAAAAAATGGAAAATCAAGGACACGAGCTAGATCAGATGGGATGCTGTTGGGACCACAGGCACAATCCAAGACTCTCCTATGCAAACCAGAAAGGTTCTAGAGAAACCAATGTATGATTATCCCACCATTCGATAGTCAAGTGGAGAGTCTTGCATTTAGTTAGATAAATGAAACTTGGGTTCCTGATGTGTCTGTTCTGGAACACATTGGGTAAAATCTACACATTTGGGAATCATCAGTATGTAGATCTTATTTGAAGCCATGAGAGTCAATGGGGTCGCCAATGGGAATAAGAAAGGACTAGGCCCTGGGCTCTCCATCGTGGGGAAAGGGGAGAAGAGGAGGCGCCAGCAACAGAGACTGGAAGTTGAAACTCAAATTGCAGAATGCCACTTCTTGGGTTGCACAGAGCACTCAGAATATTGCCTCAGGGTTTGCTGTATGCTAGGAGATTTTACACCCTCATGGGAATCCTGAAGAAGAAGTCCATGGGCCTGCTGCAGAACACAAACCTAAACGCAGGTCAGTATAAGACCAGAGGGGAGAACATAGTGTGCCAAACAGGAGAAGGCAGGCCTCCTCTAAAGGAATTTATAAAGTACATTTCACAGTTCTGGGAATCGAGGAAATTATGACTGTGGATACTGTAAAGCCTGTGAGTCATAAGTTTGTGATACTAGGGGGTGCCTGGGTAGCTCAGTGGGTTAAGCCTCTGTCTTCGGCTCAGGTCATGATCTCAGGGTCCTGGGATCGAGCCCCACAATGGGCTCTCTGCTCAGCAGGGAGACTGCTTTCCCCACCCTCCACCTGACTCTCTGCCTAATTGTGATCTCTCTGTCAAATAAATAAATAAATCTTAAAAAAAAAAAAAGTTTGTGATACTGGCTATAACTTTCCAACAGATACTCCCATGATTCCAGGCAGGATAAATGCATCACAGGGCCACATAGCTATTAAGTGGCAGATTCTGGGATGGAAGCTCAAGTTTGCTGGTTGGGGTTCTTTTCATTGCACCAAACTGCTGCCCTGAAATTTCTGAAAGCAAACCTTGCTGGAAGCTGACTGACAAATCCAAGGACCAAGTTGGCTCTGTCTGTCTGTTTGCTGGAGCGAATGCAAAAAGTGGAGAAAATTATATGCATTTTTTCTTCCAGAATATTCTCATTAGTACTTTGAAGTATTTCTATCTCCACACCATCCTAGTTCTAAAAAGAAAATGGAGGCACTTGTTTGCATTTTTCACTGGAAGAAAATGTATAGAATTCAGCCACCATAGAGGGAAGAAGAGACAGAGGCATGTAGGAATTCTAAGGTCCCTGAAGTGTGTTTTTGGCCCTCTGAACATGACTCTGGGAGACTGAATGACCCCAAAATGATCCCTGTTATTCTTGGATTCAATGACCTTTTCCTTTTTTAACTATCTGGTTTACTTCGGGATTTAGGCTGTCTGTTTATTATAGGTGGCTAGAATGTTCCTTCTTGGCTGTACCTCTTGTGTTTCTTATGGAACCCACAAGGTATAATGGTCAGAATGTTGACCTTGAGTCAGCAAGCTAGCATGTGGGGCCAGGCTTGGCCACATATTATCTATGTGGCCTTGGAGCACATCACCCAGCCTGACTCTTGCCTTTTAATTTTTTTAATTCTAAAACAGGGATTAAAAACACCTTCTGCCATTACTTCCTTAGATAGTGGAGAACCTAAAATATAGTATTTGTAATTTCACCTTTGTAGGATACTTCATTAAGTCTGTGGATAAAAATATTCTTTTTTTTTTAAAACATAAGCAGGAGGAAAGGTGTCTGCTGGAGTGGAGAAAGGAAAAGGCAAGCTTAAAAAACCATCAGATTGTGAGCAAGGGAACTGCCATGGGGTAGAAAGAAGGTCAGCCAACCATGATTAAGAACTTATAGAAATCATGCCCCAACTTATTGTGCTTTGAAAGTTCCTGATTTTTTCCATATTTCAAAAGCAAACCTGTGCACCCTGGGAGTGAGGGCAGGGGAGGGGGGATCAGCTTTCTGCCCAGCTGTCAGTTCTCTCGCTGTGACTGTAAGGCAGCAGAGACCCAGTGTTCTGGAGTTCCTGACCCATCTGGAATCACACTAGTGCACATAGGACTGTGGATGGTACTTTCCGTGCTGGGGAGAAAGGGTTCTAGAAGGGTTTGGACTTTTAAATGAGACCTTAACAGGCACATGGATTATAAGAGCCTACGTAGCCAGAGCGAGCCATTTTGTTGTTTATGCAGTAAACTTAGATTGACCCTGCACCCCCCCCACCACCGAGGAACTTACTTAGAAACAAGTCTGGGAAACAAGTAAAATATGACTGACCAGCCCCTGATAACAGAGTCCATATACCAGGACATGTCAGATCAGGGGGAGGTAGCAGAGCCTAGAATACAAGGATGAGTCAAACCAGGTGGAGACATCCAATCAGGAAAGCACCTCCCTAACCACCAAGAATGTGGGCCCTGCCTTTTGGGCGCCAATTCTGACCACAGTGATAGGCTAGTTCAGGTAACCACTATAGGGTGAATTATAATTCAATTGGCCACCTGTGTGTGGCCAGGCTCAAGCACATGGACTTTACTCTATAAAAGTTAGTCTGTGAGGCTGGGAGGGGTCGCCTCTTTGTAAGAGATGGCTCTGGCCGGTCAGTTTGATCCTCGATGCTTGGTGCAAAATAAAACTTTGCTTGATCTTTGCTTTGTATCAGTCTCATTCCTTTGACCATGGACCCAACAGGATAACATAAGGAGGCCCAAGGAGGGTGTTCCTTCAATCTTTGAAGATTGTGTAGTTCACAGGCCATCTCTCCTTTCCTTATAACAGCAACACTGTGCAAACAGGGAAGATATTATTGTCCGTTTTATAATAAGGCATTTGAGTCCATATTGACTGAGAGCTGGCAAGTGGCCAAATGTAGACCAGGATGTGAGCTGTTGTATTGCCTACTCTTTACCCACAAAGCCATCCAGGGTTCATAGTTGCTGAAGCCCAGAGAGAATAAGTAACTCTTAAAAGGTCATACCAATAAATAGCAGATCCAGAACTTTAAACACAGCCCCTTGGCTCTGTATTCTATGCATTCTCCACTATTCTATGCAGCCTTCTTAAGGAGCTGTGGAAAGGTTATTTGACAACTGCTGGGCACTAAGCAGGTGTCAGGGCGAGGCCCTGGTCTCAGTGAAATGTTATTCCATGACCATGTGCAACACACCTCGGTCTGCCATACCTACCTGAGAATGTGCCACAGACGCTTCACTATATTGGCAGGTGCTGCCTTTTTTTTTTTTTTTTTTTTTTTTTTAGGTGTTGCTTCTGAAGTTTTATCTTTTTACTTCCTTAAAGCTTGCTGGTGCCAAGGACTAGAAGATAAAATCAAAAGAAATAAACTATCATTAAATAGTAACATACAACGGGTCTGTATGAGACTTCTCTGGCATGGGGTGGAGTTTGAGAGTCCTAGGTAGCTGAATTACTGGGTCGCAGAAGAAAGGCCAATGTCATTCCAGGGAAAGTACAGAAGGCCGCCTTGTGATGTGAAATTGACATAAACCTTCTCTGAGGTTTCCATAGCATTAGAGATGGTCTTCTTAAACTCAGGAATGATTTGTTCTGCCTTAGAACATTTACAGTAAATAGTGGGTTCCCTTGAATATGCAGAGGACAGTAGATTTCTTCTAAGGAGTAATAAGAGACAATTGAGGAGACCTGGTAACCTATGTCTTCACTAAAGTCATAGCAGTTGAGTTGGAATTGATCAAACTTATTTATAATTTCTACTGCAATTGACCCTTGACTTATGTAGTGGTAAGGAGGGCTGGCCCTTCATGCAGGAGAATATCTGTGTGTAACTTGATTCCCCCAAACTCCAGGTAGCTGACTATTGACCAAAATCCTTACTGATAACATAAACAGTTGATTAACACATGTTGTGTGTGCTAAATGTTTTATATACAGTATTCTTATAAAAAAGTAAGCTAGAGAAAAAATATTTAAAAAATCATAAGGAATAGAAAACACATTTAATCATATGCTGTATTTATTAAGAAATGCTGTGTGTAAGTGAACCTGTGTAGTTCATACCTGTGTTATTCAAGGCTTGACTATGTAATTTATGTTAATCTCTGCAAAACAATTTTCGGAAGGTATTCTTTTGGCAGAATCAAGCAGCATAGAATATTTCATTAGGCTGGAGTAGAAAACACTGGTCATCTAAATTCTCCAATGGTATGCTCACTTTATTCTGAGTGCAGTGTCACTAACTGCATAGAAGGGGGTTATGTGGTTAGCAAGATTTAGTCTTGTCAACAGTGCCTGAAATTTTAATTATCTCTTTGTTGCAACAGGCCCTATCAATACTGTACAAGAGGTTACAGAGATTGATGGGAAAAAATAGGTAAGGTTTCTGAGTTAGGACTCTGTTACAATTTTCAGTATGTGTGTATGTGTGTACATGTGCACAAAGGTATTCTGAGAGTCTAATGTCTTTCTTCATTTTCTTCCACACATGAGGAAAGACAAAGGACCTGTAAGATGGAACCGTGACCTTTATGAAGGGAAGGCTTTTTCTTAGCCTGAGCTTCCATAGATTGAAGGGCCCAAAGAAGAAATATGGTGTGTAAGTTCCCTTTCAGCTCTGCTTTTGGAATTTGTGATTCAATCCGATAAATGAAGGCAATGATAATTATTCTGGAAGTGGTCCAAAATGACGAGTTAAATTATTTGATTAAGGCTTCACATTTAGGCTAACAGACATATGAAAAAATGCTCATCATCATTAGCCATCAGGGATATTCAAATCAAGACCACACTGAGATACCACCTTACACCAGTTATAATGGCCAAAATTAGCAAGACAGGAAATGATGTGTGTTGGAGAGGATGTGGAGAAAGGGGAACCCTCTTCCACTGTTGGTGGGAATGCAAGTTGGTGCAGCCACTTTGGAGAACAGTGTGGAGATTCCTCAGGAAATTAAAAATAGAGCTTCCTTATGACCCTGCAATTGCACTCCTGGGTATTTACCCCAAAGATACAGAGGTAGTGAAAAGAAGGGCCATCTGTACTCCAATGTTCATAGCAGCAATGGCCACAGTCGCCAAACTGTGGAAAGAACCAAGCTGCCCTTCAACGGAGGAATGGATAAGGAAGATATGGCCCATATATTTATAATGGAGTATTACACCTCCATCAGAAAGGATGAATACCCAACTTTTGTATCAACATGGACGGGACTGGGAGAGATTATGCTGAGTGAAATAAGTCAAGCAGAGAGAGTCAATTATCATATGGTTTCACTTGTGGAGCATATGAGGAATAGCACGGAGGACATTGGGAGATGGAGAGAAGTAAGTTGGGAAAAACTGGAAGGGGAGACAAGCCACTAGAAACTGTGAACTCTGAGAAACAAACTGAGGGTTTTGGAGGGGAGGGGTCGGGGGTTGGGTGAGCCTGGTGGTGGGTATTAAGGAGGGAATGTATTGCATGGGTCACTGGGTGTGGTGCATAAACAATGAGTTTTGGAACAATGAAAAATAAATAAAATAATTTAAAAAAAAAAAGGCTGCACATTTAGTTTCCTTAGAGCTGGATCTAGATCCAGGGGATGGATCCTTAGCCTAGTGCGACTTCTGGTATATCTGATTTCCTGCCATCTTGCAAGTATTGAGTCCCTACCACATGTGAAGACCCCAGGTTTTGGTGCCATGGATATCAGAGAAGAGGTCTTTCTCCTTGAAATGTCCTCTCCTCTTGGTTTTGGTGATGCTAGACTCTGTGGGCTTTCTTCTATGTCTTTGGTAGCCTTCCTGGACTTCCTGAAACCACATGTCACGTAAAACAAACCTATTTTCAGAGAGAAGCAAGTCTGCATTGCTCTCTGCATACCATGTCCTCTTTAGCTCTAAGTTCCAGCTGTGCCAGACACTGGTAATGTCTGTAAGCAACTCCTCACTGCAATGGCAGTGATAGACCTTGTATTTCTTTTCAACATCTCCGAGAGATGGTTCTTTCGCAAAACACAGTTTGACCAAGTGATTGGGTGTGCAAGGTGAGGCAAAAAATCAACCCTCATATCTCTAAGTTGCTTTTGGAAAAGTGATGTAATTGCCCAGTGCCTTGGTTTTCCAGTTGCAAAATGGAAATAATATTTGCCAACATACTCCCTTCTCCATGTTAGAGTTCATCAAAGTTCAGCACTACTGCGCAACCCTCCCTTCCCAGGCCATTCTTGTGGCATCAGTCCCCATCTACATACCGCTGGGCATGGCTTCATTCCCTTCCCTGCCTGAATGTCCAATCTGTCACAAAGCCCTAGCAAGCCTCCATTTTCTCTGCCATAACCTTCCCTCCTACTGCCTTTCTTCAGATGCTTTTCTCTCATTCAATGCTTTCTCCACACCAGTGGTGTCCTGAGGGCTGGGGGCAGAGGGTGGAGATGTGCCCTGGGTGCATTAGGAAGAAGTTACATTGACTGTAAAGAGTTTAAAAGCAGTAAGAAAACCTATTAAGAGTTACCTACCAAACCTATTATCACCATGCAAAGGCAATTCTAAATGGTTTCAGCAATGAAGTACTCATTGCTGGAAAAGAACATCTTTTTTTCTTTTTTTTTTTAAGATTTATTTATTTATTTATTTGACAGAGAGAGAGAGAGATCACAAGTAGGCAGAGAGGCAGGAAGAGAGAGGGGGAAGCAGGCTCCCCACTGAGCACAGAGCTCAATGCAAGGCTCAATCCCAGGACCGTGAGACCAGGGCCTGAGCTGAAGGCAGAGGCTTAACCCACTGAGCCACCCAGATGCCCGTGGAAAAGAAAATCTTAACCTAAGTTGTATACAACTGTTGCAGTTGCTCTGGAATTCTAATAATTAATATATGAGCTTTAAATAAATCCATTTGCAATACTTAGCCTTTGATAAACATTATATTCTATGTGGAAATGGATCCTTGAATACTCAGTAACACAGCCGGCCCCTGACTCACATGGCCTCATGAATCCACATCTTTTGAAAGTTTAGTTCATGATTGTGTGTCTTCTGGAGCATCATATTCAAGTATTTAAATGGCTGATCCAAATTGCACGATCACAGCACAGGGAATATAAAGATAAAGAGTTACTTTAGTTCCATTATATCATATAACAATGTAGAGAATTTATAGGCTTAAAATTTTCAACAGCAGAAGTTTGATATGTCCGCTTTTTTGCTCATACATGAAGTGATTTGCTGATTTTAGATAATGTATTAATAAAGTCTATTTGGGGTGCCTGGGTGGCTCAGCAGTTAAGCCTCTGCCTTCGGCTCAGGCCAGTCCTGGGATCCAGCCCCACATCAGCTCTCTGCTCAGCACGGAGCCTGCTTCCCCCCCCCCCCCACCCTCTGCCTGCCTCTCTGCCTAATTGTGATCTCTGTCAAATAAATAAATAAATAAATCTTTAAAAGAAAGTCCATTTAAAGGTATTGCACTAAACCTGAACAGCTCCAGGAAACAATAATTGTTGGAAATTGTTTTGCCACATAGAGAATGGGGAGTGTTAACAATGACCTATCGTATCTCCACAAGGTGGCTGGAGTGATCTTTTTTAAAAACTCAAGATAGATCCTTGCTTAAAATCACTGGGTTCTGACCCTCATCCTAGGCCACAAGGTCGCATGGAGTGTGACCCTTTGCCACCTCATCTTGGGTCACCGCACCCCCCCACTGTGCAAATGCAGGTCACACCAGCCTTTCTTCCCTTCCCTGTGCCAGGCTCTTTCCCTTCTCCCTTCCATGCGGATTCTCACATCAGCACAAATGTCTCTTCCCTGGGAAGGCTTCTCTAACTCCCTTCATACAATCTTCCAGCATCTTTATTCTATCATTGGTCAGGGTTGCTGGTGACCTTGCACACATGACCCTCCCTTGGAGGTCTGCCTCTCCCAGCTGAGCAGCCTGAGAACAGGGTCTATGTGTCTATGTGGTTACATCTCCACGTGCACCACAGTGCCTGGTACTTGCTGGTGCTCAGTAACCTTGATGGCACAAGAGAGGACACCTGGAATGGGCCTTATCCTGAGGGTGCTATTGGAGGGGAGCTCCTTAAGGTCTTTGGTTTTATTTATTGTTATTATTTTTAACTCCCAGGGAAGCAAGTCTAGATCACAGACTGCTGCATCCTAGAGGATGACTGGCTAGTGGCTGCGGCTGGCCACTGGCCCCGTTCTCTCTCTTTGCACTGCTGCCGCCATGTTGTCCAGGCCATGATGGAGCAAGGGTGGAAAGACTTCTCCAGAGCTGTGGGGCTGCTTTTCAGGTATCAGTACTGGCCACATGCTTGACACTTTTTCTTCCGGGGGGAACAGTATGGATTGTGTTCTTATGGCTTCCTCCCTCCCTTTCCCCTCATTCCCCATAAAACATTATTTCTTTCACATAAGACTGCACAAAAATGTAATCTGTTGGATGGGTACTACATTCTCTTGGTGTAAAAAGTGAAAAGAGTATGAAGCGCTATCCTCTGAGACTGCGCCCAGATCCATGTTGTATTAGCTGGGGAGGATGGTCATAGCAGGGTACCACCAACAGGCTTATGGGGTTATAGGCCCGCCCTACACCAGTTCGACCTCATCTTCACTAATTACATCTGCAATGAACCTATTCCCAAATAAGGTCACATTCTGAGGCACTGGGGATGGGGCTTCAAAATGTAAAGTTTTGGGAATCACATTTCAACCCATAACACACATCCCCTATGATATTTTAATGTCTGATTGGACTTTCATGCAGGTAAAAAAGCACTTTATAATTATCTGAGCATAGACAACTTTACATAGACACTCAAAGTAATTTTTGCACATTTTTAACAAGTGCTAAATTTCTCAGAAATGCAACTACCATACTTGCTGAGTTTGTTTTGTTCGGAAATTTACAAGGGGTTGCTTGTGTCTTTGGAAATTTGGAATCACCAAGCACACGGAAAATGTGCTTCATTTACAGAAAAATGTCAGGATCCTGCAACTGTAAAAATAATCTGGAGTGTGCTTTTCATTTTGTTACACAGTTTTCTTCTTTTGAGGTGGGAAGAATGGGATTGCAAAGTGTTCTAAGCCAGATTTACAGATATTTTCAAAATCGTCCCAAAAATATTATGGGAAAAATACACAAAGAGATGTGTACACACATATACATACATATATATGATACATGCATGATATATTGCATAAAAATATTTGTGGCATTGGGGAGGTTCAGACCATAATGATTTTGTACAATATCTTGAAGATTTAAAATTTTCTTAAAGATTGTTAGTTGTTGTTGGTCTCACTTCTTTAATTTTCCTCCAAATCCTGGGGGCTCTGTCTTTTCTGCATTGTTTTGTCCCCACGTTTTCAAAAGCCCAACATTTCTAGTTGTGTCTTTTTAATGGTGGGAAACATTCCTGGCATTTTGAATACAAAAAGACTTTAAGACAGTGAGGTGCTCAATGGAATACTATGCAGCCACCAAAAGAAATGAAATCTTGCCATTTGCGACAACATGGATGGAACTAGAGGGTATCACGCTTAGCGAAATAAGTCAAGCCCGAGAAAGACAACTATCATATGATCTCCCTGATATGAGGAAGTGGAGATGCAACATGGGGGGGTTAAGGGGGTATGAGAAGAATAAATGAAACAAGATGGGATTGGGAGGGAGACAAACCATAAGTGACTCTTTTTTTTTTTTAAGATTTTTTTTTTTTTAATTTGAGAGAGAGAGATCACAAGTAGGCAGAGAGGCAGGCAGAGAGAGAGCGAGAGAGAGGAGGAAGCAGGCTCCCTGCTGAGCAGAGAGCCCGATGCAGGACTCGATCCCAGGACCCTGAGATCATGACCTGAACCAAAGGCAGTGGCTTAACCCACTGAGCCACCCAGGCGCCCCGCATAAGTGACTCTTAATCTCACAAAAAACTGAGGGTTGCTGGGGGAAGGGGTTTGGAGAGGTGGGTGGGGTTATGGACATTGGGGAGGGTATGTGTTATGGTGAGCGCTGTGAAGTGTGTAAATCTCGCGATTCACAGACCTGTACCCCTGGGGATAAAAATACATTATATGTTTATTAAAAAAATTAAATTTAATTTAAAAAATTTTTTAAAAAGACAGTGAGGTGCTGAGTGCCTTATTTAGCATATTCACCCAGTTACATATTTTTTTGAAAATTTCAGTCTGACAGAAGGATTCAAAAGGAATTTTAAATGCTCAGGAAGAGTTTCTAACTTTCATCTGGGTTCAAAGATTAAAAATTTAGGAGGACAGAAGGTGCCTGCTCTCTGTTGACATTCATGCATCAATTGGTGTGCAAATATTGGATTCTTTCCTGCTATAATAACAGGCAAACAGCAGCAAATCTACTCTCCCAGAAAAGCACAATTACGAAATACTCAAAGGGGTATGTGCACCTGTATGTGCGTGGGTTTAGAATTCCTTTTAATCCAAAGATATATCACATAGTGGGGGCTCAGTAAAAAAATTTCACCAAGAATCACATTACTCAGGCATAAAAAAGAGTGAAATCTTGCCATTTGCCATAACGTAAATGGACCTAGAAGGTATTATGACAAGTGAAAGAAGTCAAAGAAAGACAAAATCCATCTTACTTTTATGTGGAATCTAGAAAACAAAACAAATGAATAAATAGATTCTTTTTTTTCTTATATAAATGTTTTTAAATTTATTTTCAGCATAACAGTATTCATTATTTTTTCACCACACCCAGTGCTCCATGCAATCCATGCCCTCTATAATACCCACCACCTGGTACCCCAACCTCCCACCCCCCGCCTTTTCAAAACCCTCAGATTGTTTTTCAGAGTCCATAGTCTCTCATGATTCACCTCCCCTTCCAATTTCCCCCAACTGCCTTCTCCTCTCTAACTCCACATGTCCTCCATGCTATTTGTTATGCTCCACAAATAAATGAAACCATATGATAATTGACTCTCTCTGCTTGACTTATTTCACTCAGCATAATCTCTTCCAGTCCTGTCCATGTTGCTACAAAAATTGGGTATTCATCCTTTCTGATGGAGGCATAATACTCTATAGTGTATATGGAACACATCTTCCTTATCCATTCGCCCATTGAAGGGCATCTTGGTTCTTTCCACAGTTTGGCGATTGTGGTCCTTGCTGCTATAAACATTGGGGTACAGATGGCCCTTCTTTTCACGATATCTGTTTCTTTGGGGTAAATACCCAGAAGTGCAATTGCAGGGCTATCAGACACATGAAAAAAATAGATTCTTAAATACAGGGAACTGGTGATTGCCCAAAGGGAAGGTGGGTTGGGGGATGGGTGAAATAGATGAAGGGGACTAAGAGGTATAAATTTTCACTTAAAAACTAAGTAAGTCCCAGAGCTGAGAAGTATAGCATAGGAAATACATTCAGTAATATTGCAATAACATTACATAGTGACTGAGGGGTTTGAAGTGGCGGGAGGTGGGAGGTTGGGGTACCAGGTGGTGGGTATTATAGAGGGCACGGATTGCCTGGAGCACTGGGTGTGGTGAAAGAATAATGAATACTGTTTTTCTGAAAATAAATAAATTTAAAAAATTTAAAAATAACATTACATAGTGACAGTTGCTGGATATTCTTAAGGTGAGCCCTGAATAATGTAGAGAATTGTTGAATCACTATGTCCTACACCTGAAACAAATATAACACTGTATGCCAATTACACTTCAATAAAAACTATAAAAAGAATCACAGACATGTTTTTTTGTGTGTGTGGGGAAGTGACTTGTCACTGCCTCTTCGGGAGTGGCTCCTTGGGGAGCGGCGCTGGCAGGGGGTGGTGGTGCATTGTCCTCAGGTAGCGGAGTTGGGAGGGGTGTCATCAGAGTCTGTCCTGGTCTTCGTTGCCTCTTTGTAAAAGATGCCCCAACTGGTCAGTTTGTTTTTCGATGCTTGGCTGGAAATAAAGCTTTGCTCGACTTTCACTTTGCATCAGTCTCGTTCCTTTGATCACGGACCCTAACAGTTTGGGGTGATTTAAATTATCTTTTTTGAGATCACAGATCATAATCCTAGAGATTAAGACTAGAAATGTTGATGAAAATCGAACCCATATTATTAATATCTTGCATAAAAATTGTACTTTTGTGTATTAAGTATTTTTAAAATTTAAGGGGATTTGGATTATTAAGGTAAAATCCTTGTGATTCTAATTTAAAGAGCATAATTGAATAAATGATTTAATACATGGAAACTAGGATTTGCAATCATAACAATCCGAGCCCTAGTTTTTCTCCTCCTCCATGCGGGATACTCTAAGAAAGTAACTGATTAGTGTAACTCAGTTGCTCTCCAGTAAATAAGTTAATGCTTCCTTTCTGGGTGCTGTTTCCTTTTGTATACCAGCTGTCTCATTCTGTCTGTGTGTGTTGTATACTTTCTTACCCCCGTGTGTTTCTTCATACTGTTCCAGATAACCACCACCAGGCCTATCTCTGCTCAGAAAAATTCAGCCCAGCCTGTAAGGCACAGCAGAAATGTCCCCCTAGCTGACATCTTCCCTCTGTCCCTCCTCCCTAAGCAGGAGCAAGATGTTCAGCAGCCTCTGTGGTGTTCTACCTTCCTTGCCCGGGAGGAAGTATGTGTAACTGTCAGCTGTGTGAGCCCACATCCATAAAGGGACAGATCATGACCTGGACACAGTGTCCATCTACAGCAGTCACTTAATGCCTGTTCAGTTGAGCTAACCAAATGAATTAAATTGGCATTCAGTATGCTGACCAGCCAGATCCCAGATCATAACTCAGCCAGCTCTTATTTAGGGTCCTAAAATCATGGGGATTTGAAATATAATCTAGTTCTCTCTGTTTCAAATTCTTCTGTTCTGCAGAGAATTTAACTCGAAGACAGACTTCTGTAGCATGACATAGCATGATAGCCACGGATTCTGGACAAAACCCTTCATTTTCAGATGCAAAACCTGAAGATTTTTTAAAATATAAAAATGTAGATACAAATTTCTCTTAAACATGAGAAGACTCAGCAATATGCGTTCCCATTCTTGCAAAGTGTTCATTGGCTGGCACGGCCCCCCATGTTTGCCATGGTCCTCAGCACCCCTGCCTTTCCCTGATGCAGAAGCTAAGTGTCAAGATGAGGGTTAACACTCCAAAAAGACGATGCTGTTGTACCATGGTAATACACCTGGCCTTCTCCCCTTGTGTATGCTACTGGCCTGTCCCCAAAGGCAATTAACTTGAGGCTCCAGATTTGTAGTAGGTGTGGATCTGTGAGGTGGGAAAGATATTGTTTACAAATCAAACTTCATCTGAACTGCATGTAGTTTGCAGTTCAGAGAAATCCACTGTAACTGTGAACCAACTCTTTTGTGCATCAAATAAACACACTCGATTATAATTCTTTGGCCTTGATAAAGAGCTACATCTTAGCTTGGCATATAATATTGAGAGCTCAACTTGTCCTATTAAAATTACGTAAAAATTTCTTTTTATTATGATATTTACATTCACACAGGTGAAGACTAGGTTCAGTGATTATTTTTCTTCTGCAAGTTATCTGTTTTTCTGGTTTTCTTTTCCCACATGGATAAGATTTGTATTACCTATACAATTTTTATCATGATAATAAAACTGTTGTCAAGACAAGCTGAAGACTTGTTAATTAATTAATATAAAGATATTCATTTTTGCGAGATACATGATGAGCTCATTAGAGCTATCAGCTGAGACATTGTTTTTTAATCTTAGAAAGTTTTCCTTTTTGTACGTAGTCTTAATTCTAAACGTTACATGAAGACTTAAATTTCAGATGAAGTAGAAAGACTTCATTGTGTGGTTTAAATATCATTATTCAGCCAAGATCTGCTCCTTGGCTTCAACTCTGGCCCCAGCCTTTGAAAGTCCAATTAATAAAACACCACTTCAGTGGCATATCTGGTGTCCTTGGACTTATGCATGACCAAGTGATCACTTTGGTTACGACCATATGTAATCAGTGTAACAGAAAGGGAGATCACATGGATTAGCTGTCAATATCTGAATATGCAGTTGCACATACTACACATGTAATTGAGGGTAGAAAAGCTCAGATACTTTATATGTTGAGATATAAGAGCATAATTTTTACTGCAGAAGTTAAATGTTGCAATAATGGTTAGTTGGGGCCATAGTTTGACGTATAAAACTATTATTTTAAAATCTTAAAAAAGGAAAAGAAATTGAAAGTTAATACATATATATTTTTTTCTTTTAAGATTTTATTTATTTATTCGACAGAGAGAAAGTGAGAGGGGGAGTGGAGGAGGGAGAAGTGGACTCCCCGCAGAGCAGGGAGCCCAATGTGGGGCTCAATCCCAGGACCCTGGGATCATGACCTGAGCCAAAGGCAGACACTTAACGACTGAGCCACCCAGGTGTCCCGAAAGTTAATACATATACTAAAGAGAGAATAAATTTGCTAAGTAGTTTATGAAGAATATTTTATCTTTTGGCAGTTTACAACTATTTATTAAATTAAAAAGTAATTAACTTACAAAGTTAAGAAGGTATCACTTCTGTGCTTTATAAAATTGTTTGATATATCAGCATTCATAATACTAAATAAAATAATCTTTAAAAATTGTAAAAAAGACAATAAAAATAAAATAAAAACACTTTTATTGGTAAATAAATGTCATATAAAACATATGCATGCTAAGAGTACAGTTCAGGGATTTTTGATTTCAGAACATTTTCATGATCCCAGACAGTTCCTAAATGTTCCCTTGTGGCTAATCTTTGCTCCTACTCCCCAGCCCTCCCTAGCCAGTCCTGGGCCAGGAATGTGCTTGCTCCATCAGGACCTCAACCTCAGGCAGTAGAGCGACTGCTTCCCTGATCCCCAATTCATTCAGTCACCTCTTTCATCAGTTTCATCAACAATGCCATTGGGCCTGCGGCGCCTGGGTGGCTTCAGCTCAGGCCATGGTCCTGGGGTCCTGGGAAGGAACCTTTTATAGAGCCCCCCAAGGTGTCTTGCACTGAGCTCCCTGCTCAGCAGAGACTCTGCTTCTCCTTCTCCCTTTCCCTGCTGCTTGTGCTCTCTCTCTCTCAAATAAGTAAAATCTTAAAAAAATAAAACAAAAAACAAAATCCAATGCCATTGGGTATGGGGGTCACCATCACCCCAAATGGACTGAACCATCTTCCCTGGAAGCACAGCATGCCCCTTTCTTGGCAGAGCCTCATGCCTACAGAACTGGAACAAGCCGGGGGGAGTGACTGGGGCTGGTCTCATGCAGTCTCCCATTATTCCTTCCTGAAGTTCAGCTGTTTTTTAAGCATAAATACTTGACAGATTATTGTTTACAGTTGTCCAACTGATTCAGATCTCTGTGCTCTGTGATCTACTGCTTTCTGTTTATCTAATCATGTTCATCTCTTTTTCCTTCTGGAGCTTTCCTAGTTGGTCTTTGATCCCACTTATTCTGTTTTGTAGTTGGTGCCATCACACTAGTTCCATTTTCTGCTTTGTGCTGCGCCTCAGCTGTGTTTTAGTTAGCTACTACCATATCCCTTCCTCTATATTTCTTACATGTCCTTGTGATTTACCTTTCTACAGGAGCCTTGTGTCTCAGTGAATTCTTTTTTTAATCATTTTTTCTTAATTTTTAAAGTTTTTTCTTCTGTGGTTTTGAAAATAAAAGGGCTTTCTAAAATTTGTATCTGATTCTTCAGTACTAATAAGAATAAATTTTCCTGAAACACCTGGGTGGCTCAGTCGGTTAAGTGACCACCTTCAGCTCAGGTCATGATCTCAGGGTCCTGGGATCAAGTTTTGCATTGGTCTCCTTGCTCAGCAGGGAGTCTTTTCTCCCTCTGCCTGCCGCTCCTCCTGCTTGTGCTCTCTCTCTCTCTCTGTTTAATAAAAAAATAAAATCTTTAAAAAAAAGAATAATTTTCCCCTGCCCATGTGGAGAAATAATTAATCCTTCTTTGATCTTCAAAAACTACATTTTACATACTTTTATTTTCTGATTTCTGAACTTTGAGTGAGGAAGATTGCTTCCAGTCTGATGTTTGGTAGCCGATAGGACTCCCATATTTTATTTGGATTCTCTGTGTACCAACATCAGTCAGAATTCTCTTTCAAGATGTAAGCCAGAGGTCAAACAGAAGACATTTATCCTGCTCAGTATTACTTTACTGAGGCAGGCCATTTTGTTCCTATTGCTTGGTTTTCTATGAGGTTGTGTATTTACTACTGAAAAATTTCAATCAGTGTGTAGCTCCTGCTTTGTTAGAGGTAGAACATGGGTAAGTTCGGTCTCCCAGTGGACCGCTTCCTTTTTATGCCCCCAGTTACTCATCACGTGACAAGACAGGATGCAATGCCCTACTGCTGGACTCATGACCTCATGGCCAAGTTGAATTACTGGGCATTATAGACTCTAAAGTGAACCCAACAATGAGGGACTGAAGAATTCTCAGGAATAATTCTCTTAGGGAGGAAGAACTTTTCAGGAATTAGGTGTCTAGTATAATAATGAATTTTTATGGCTGTGTTGCATTCATACATGAGCTCCCTGGCCATCATGTTTCAGTATGACTATCTACACCACACTTAGGACTAATTCCTCCCAGTGACTGAAAAACATCATTAATATTGTTGATTTATATCTTTAGTTTCCACCGCTGTTATAATTTCCCCAATATGTTGGTATTTTAAAGTGTGAAGAGGAAATTAGCAGCCTGTTACCATATGCTAAAAATATCCTTATGTTGACTACACTAATGAGATGCTTTCATATTAAGTGGGGCTTTCATTTCCAGGACCCTTAAGATTTTTAGCCCAAATCCATTTATAAACTCTACATTTTCTATTATTAGTCCATACAGTTTCTGTTCCAGTTTATATACCAAGAAATATTTTGGAAGGGTGTGTTCTAGAGTAGTAAATCTTTCTATTTTTTTTTTTTTTTATTAATATACAGTGCTTCTAAAACTTGAACATGCACATAAATCCCCTGGGGATCCAGTTAAAATGCAGGTTCGGCACTTGTAACAAGGTCCCGGGTAATGTCGACACTGCCGTTCAGAGCAGTAAGGTGCCAGACGAGCTGGTCTGCTCGTGATTTGGAGCCCCCATCACTCGTATTTTGATTACCATTCAGGAAGACACAAACAGGGACAATTCTGCAATGTCACATTTCCAGACTCACTGAGGGCCTGGTGCTCTGTGACATTTGCCCCCCAAACGGAGGTTGTTCCCAAGTAGTTGCTCTGTTAATAACTGTGTTCCATTTCATGTTCAAATATTCATGGCCTCTCCGCCTACTTGTGATCTCTGCCTGTCAAATAAATAAATAAAATCATTAACAATAAATAAGTAATTTTTTAAAAAGCTTCTAAGAGTTTGAAGTAGGGTTTGTTTGCAACAGTTGATGTCATAAAAATTCAGACCTTTCTTCCAGGCATGGATAGAGGTCACATAGACCGAGAGGTCACATAGCTCCACAGGGGATTTTTGAAAGGAACGCAGTCTTCCTAGTAAAATAGCCCAGGGTGTATTTGGCACAATGGGAAAAAGAGCCATGCTGAAAAAGTTGGCTCTAGTCTAGAAGAACTGAGCTGTTCATCACGTTTAATGACAACAGCAGCTCCTATTGATCTAGAAGAAATATTGTGGGAGAACCTCCAAACAGATTCCACTGTGGTCCTTTCTCTGCTCCTTTGGACCTTTTTAGGGTGTCAAACCTAAATCAGAGTTAATTTTCAGGACATGACTGCTTTTTTCCCTACTGCCTGCTTCACATCTATTATTTTCCAGGCTTCTCCTCCAACATTAAGTACTTCCTTATTCTTACATTTTCCTTAAAGGACCATCTTCACCATTGGCAGTTTATGAGTAATGCCGACTCTAAGAACTGCGAGGCACATATCTATAAAGGCTTAACTGGCCAACTTGAGACCTAACGGAAAGGACCGATAGTGGTAGCATTTTCTAAGGTGGTGCCTTCTGAAACTAGCCTGCTGGGAGTGTTTGGTCAACAGACGCAGGTAAGAAAACAATGTGCCTGGGAAGCTTTGAGGGTCTTAGATGTTTGGAAAAACAGGTTAATGCAAGTACCACTGACCCAGGTTCTGTAGCTTTGGATAAATCACTGCTGGTACTATTTAACTTTTTATGCTGTGTGGTCTTTGTAAAGTAACTAAAAATTAAATTGCATTTATATTTTCAAATAGGGCAGCTCCTTCCATGGATAATGTTCAAGACAGTCTTTTAAGTATCTTTTATCTTTCTTTTTAAGAAATGCAGCAGCGTGTTGCCAGTTTAACCTGCATCCGTCCATCTGGCCCTTCCTTCCGCCTCCCTGGCCTCCCTCCCTGCCTCTGAGCATTTTTTCTGCTCCACGTGCATTCCTTTTTATTCTCTTCATACATAAAAATCCCTTGTAGCTGCTCCATGGCTGCCTCCTGA
This sequence comes from Mustela lutreola, assembly GCF_030435805.1. Lineage (NCBI taxonomy): Eukaryota > Metazoa > Chordata > Mammalia > Carnivora > Mustelidae > Mustela > Mustela lutreola. The sequence continues at coordinate 77,062,183 of NC_081301.1, read as the reverse complement.
ATTTCCATCCTTCTCACCCTGCCTGGCTGCAAACTGTGCTTAAATAAACTTTTCCTGCCTTTCCATAGCATTCAAATCAAGTGACATGCACTGGCCCCTGCCCCAGCTGATCTAGCTTCTGACTTCAGTCAGCAAGCTTTGCAGTATCTATCTGGACCACTTGCCTTTTCTTCCCAGCGTGAGCCCATCTGTTACTGTCTTGCTGCCTCTAGCTCTTTAATCCTTCTCGACATTCACCATTGTCCTGTCCTGTCCTGTCTACTGAGTGGTGTCCCACTATTACAGGAAATGTCACTTCGAGACAGACCGAGCAGTAATATTTCTCAAGATTGACTTTTTAATATGAATGTTTCACCACACTTAACTTCCAACTCCAATTGGTTCCATCTTTATGATTATAATCTTCATTATGTACTTACTAGCTTATTAATTTTGCATCCAGGGACTATGTTCTTTTATCATGTGTACTATCAGGCTTAGTCCATAAACCAACAATTCCCCAGACAGTATTTTGCTACAATGAAAACGGGACTACCAATGAACACAACAGATTAGAGAGCAACATAAGGTGATAGATACATGAAGATATATGTACCAAACTGTGCATGTGTTTGAAAAGGTTAAGGAAGTGTTGTTTAATAGAGGGTATTATAGAAAACAGGATAACATTTCAGTAAAATTAAGGTGAAGCCCTGCTTTATCGTGTTTCAAAATCAATCCATTCAGAATAAAAATATAAAAGTCATATCAGTTTATAATAAAAAGTGGCAAAGACTAGGACCTTTAGTCAATAATATACAGCAGGGAACAACTTCATTTTTTAGGAGATAAATTGTAAAGGGATGATTGACAACTTCAACACTATTTAAAATTTCTATACCATTAAAAAAATCCCCAAAGGTGCTGATATATACAATATTTTTAAGAACTCATATTTATGAAGCTGACATTCAAACTTCGAAGGTTCACTAAAGAGGATATGGATGCATTTCACTAGACTTTGAAGTCTGTAAGGAAAGGGACATTTCCATATATTACATTACACACCTAATACATATGTCTTAAATATTGAATGAATAGTTAATTAAAGGGGAACATATGAAATAGAAGAGCTCATCACTCCAGAAATAAATTCATGAAATAAACAACTCTGGAAAACTAAAATAGGCCAACTGAAATGTTTTGTTTTGTTTTAATTTTTTTTCAGCATAACAGTATTCATTATTTTTGCATCACACCCAGTGCTCCATGCAATCCGTGCCCTCCCCAATACCCACCACCTGTTTCCCCCAACTTCCCACCCCCCGCCTTTTCAAAACCCTCAGATTGTTTTTCAGAGTCCATAGTCTCTCAGGGTTCACCTCCCCTTCCAATTTCCCTCAACTCCCTTCTCCTCCCCATCCTGGGTGGCTCAGTGGGTTAAGCCTCTGCCTTTGGCTCAGGTCATGATCTCAGGGTCCTGGGATTGAGTCCTGTATCAGGTTCTCTGCACAGTGGGGAGCCTGCGTCCCCCCCTCTCTGCCTGCATCTCTGCCTACTTGTGATCTCTGTTGAATAAATAAAGAAAAATCTTTAAAAAAAATTATACCTTATAATATAAGCAATGTTATAGTAGAATTGGTACATATTCCTTGTAGTGGCTCTATAAATTGGTTACCTTGTGAAAGGAAAATGATAATTTGCAATGAGAGCTAATCATCCACCATGCAGAAATTTATCTTAATGAAGTACTCAAGGTTAAATAAATCATATGTGTATATTAAATAGATACAACTATTTAGTATTTCCTTATTCATATGTATTTCTATATTAAAGGTGTTCACTTTAACTGTGTTATATTTAATATTTGGGATATGGAATTCTCACTTTGCACAAGTGTATGTTATAAAACCATGCAAATAATAGTAAAGCTAAAGATGCATAGAGACTGTTTAAATAAAAAAGAAGGCATGTTATTATTATATTATGATTGCAATTATAAAACATGCTGTTAGCCGATAGAAGACAATAGACATATATGCATAAATAAAAGCAATTTCACGAGGGTGATGAACTTATGGTCTTACTATTATTGTTTTAATGTATTTTTAATATTATAGCTTTAATTAAAATATATAAGATGATGTCTCTACTATTTATATTATATATGTAACATACATACAATTTACATTCTCATGAATTTAGGGAAGCTGTTGGTCTTCTAGGGAAATTATAATAATTACATATTGACCAAGGACTCTCCACTGAGTATTGATATACTCTGATGAGCCAGGTATAGGGCAGTTTCAACTAAGGGTTGAGGGATACCTTGGAAGAAATATTCTTGAATCACTGTCTACCTTAACACGTCTGTGAAATACAAATACAGGTAATGTTTCCTGCCTATAGAGAAAAAAGGCTTAGAGGCATTTGGGCTGTGTCTGCATTGACAACAGGGTTATTTTGGAGTGAACTCACTGGTGGATACTCACCAGGACATAACTTGCAACACTGAAAATATTAATTGTACTTATTTTTATGTCTTGGACTTATGGTTGGATTTTAAAGGAATAACTGGTTTATTGAGAGATGATTTAAAAACCACCATAAAATTCCCACCTTTAAAGCATACAATTCAACCGTTTTTAGTATATTCACTGAGTTGTACAACCATCACTGCTATCTTTCAGTACCCCAAAAAGAAATCCTGGGCCCACTAGCAATCAATCCCCATCCCCCCTCCTCCAGCCTAGATCTAGCCATACTCATCTATCTTCCATGTCTATGAATTTCACTGTTCAGGATGTTTCAAATAAATGGAATTAGAGGTGTCTTTTGCGTCTGGCTTCTTTCGTGTAACATGTTTTCAAGGTTTGTCTACATTACAGCATGCATCGTTATTTCATTCTTGTTTTATGGCTGAATAATTCCATTTTATTGATATATCACATTTTGTTTATCCACGGACATTTGGTTTTTTTCCACTTTTTTGCTACTATGAACAATGCTGCTATAAGCATTCATGTACAAGTTGTTGTGTGGACATATATTTATTTCCAATCCTCTTGTCTACATACCTAGGAAGGAAATTGCTGGGTCACATGGTAACTACATATTGGACATTTTGAGGTGTTGCCAAATGGTTTTCCAAAGCAGTTATAGTATTTTACAATCTTATTTTCAGGTTGCTTTTACTTTCTTCCTTCATTTACTTAGTCTTTTATAATGGGCATATATCACTTTAATAATAATAAAAAGAGAGGTTTTTTTTTTAAATCTGAGTGCCAATCTGTGTACCACAGTCATTTTGCAACTTCAAATCCATTTGAGTACCATCTTTGTCCTTAAATTTAACAAAGACCTTATCTCCTATCTGTCTATCCATCTATCCAAAGCTACTATGATCAAAGAGGAACAAATTTTTTTAAGATTTTATTTATTTATTTTTAAAGATTTTATTTATTTATTTGAGAGAGAGCATAAGCGAGGAGAAGGTCAGAGGGAGAAGCAGACTCCCCGTGGAGCTGGGAGCCCCACGTGGGACTCAGTCCCGGGACTCTGGGAACATGACCTGAGCCAAAGGCAGTAGTCTAACCAACTGAGCCACCCAGGTGTCCCAAAGATTTTATTTATTTGACAGAGAGAGATCATAAGTAGGCAGAGAGGCAGGCAGAGAGAGAGAGGGAAGCAGGCCCCCTGCTGAGCAGAGAGCTCAATGGGGGCTCCATCCGAGGACCCTGAGATCATGACCTGAGCCGCAGGCAGAGGCTTAATGCACTGAGCCATGCAGGCATCCCGAAAAGGAACAAATTCTTTGTTGGATGAAAGAATCTTCTCCCAATCAGTCTGACCAAAGTGAGGGACTCTTCCCACTAGGAAGAGAGGCAAACTGCATGTTCTTCACAGGATTTCTCTGTGTAAGTCCTTGAGTTCCTATCCCATATGTTCTCTGTTACACTTACCTGTGAAAGTACAGTCAAGCTACCTTAGTTGATCAGGGGACTGAGAATAGGGAGGGGAGAAGAGAGATGAGAAAGCCTGTGTGTGATGGAAAAATCCATTTCAGTACATTAGGAATACAGAGCTGTATCTATATATCTGTATCTATATGTCTGTCTCTATATCCATATCTGTATCTACAGCTATTAAGTTTGGCTATCAGAGTTTTGACTAGCACAGAGACCCAAAGTAATTTGCTTAAATAAATAATACGCTCTGTATGTAAAATAGTGTTTCTCAGTTGCAGAGGGGAACCCAAAACAATGTAAGTATTGATCACTAGTCTGTCATACTAATCATGTGTGATGAATCGGTGTTCAATTTACCTTACTCTTAAGGGCTTCATAATAGCACTGTATCTTGCCATATTGGAACTTGAGGCAAAAAGAAAAATCAGTAATATCAATCCTGCTTTTTTATTGGAAATTTTGACATCAGTTCATTATAGATTTCATTTGCATTAATTTTGATGAAAAAAACTATTGCAGTAAATATTTTATGTGTCGATAACTGAAATTTTGAACACCATCTTCAATATTACATCCAAAGGGACTGTCTCGTTGGCCTCATCTTTGTCCCAGTTGTAACTTTGACTCTATTTAGAGTTCCTTAGGTAAAAGAGCTTGAAAACTGAGTCTGGTGAGTCTTGCCCAGTGTGGGGACCAGAGGGCACTGAAGTCCAGGCATGAACAACTCCTGGATAAACAGGATTTTTATCATGACCACTCCTGTGGAGAGAACCTGCTGCCTTTTCTTCAAGTTTTTATTTGCTTTTTAAACAGTTTCCCATACACATTTAATATTAAAGTAGGTTGTTCTCTGGAGTTTAATAAAGAATTGTAGCTGGAAAATAAAATGGGAGGAAAAATCAAAATAAGAACAATTTATTGAGATACATGCATATTTTATTAAATTTGTATTTCAGTGTCCATAAAAAAAAAATAAAATTTCCCAATGTTACCAGCCTGGGGAAGTCTAATTGAATAGTACTTCGATATGATAATGTGTTAAAAACATGGCAGATGAGGAGTGCGATGTTAATTGGGAGTTTGATATTTTCTCAAGGATCTGTTTGAAACATCATCACTTCAATTCACTCTCTTATAATTTCATAAACCACAAGGCATAGGAATCAGTTTAATATTGTGTTTTGGAAAAGAGTGACTGAGAAACTAGGTATTTGCTTAATTAAAACTGCGGTTGTTTTTGGTACCTTAGCCTTTCTACTTTATAAGAATCTACTAAATTGACTCCAGTCACTGATCAAATTATTGTGAGGAGGGAGTATTAGATGGATTATCATTTATTTACAGAATATCTATCCTTTTACATATTGACATGTTATTCCTTTTTTTCCCCCTCAAAACTTTCTCTGTGAAGTGTTCTTTAAGTAGCAGGACAAAAAATGGAATCATATAAGCCTGCTCATTAGTTATGTGGATTTAGGAAAGTTATATATATTTTCTGAACCCCAGTTACCTTACTTATAAAATATGGGTCATAATGATTATCAGAGAGAGTTGTTATGAAAATTAAGAGAAAGTGTATTTAAAGAAAAAAAAAAACACAACTCTCAGTAACTGGTATTTAGTATGTGCTCAATAAATGCCCCTTTGTTTCAGCCTACACCGATTATCCCCTTCTCTGAATGCCTGTAGCATACACTGTTTATTTCCCAGTATTTCTACAATGATAACCTTGTCTCCATAAACAACTTTTAAAGCAAGACTACCTTTTGCACTTGCAGGATCTGGCACAATACACAGAATAATTTGGGGGAATACCCTGAATCCTCCCAAGGTCAATAGGCTATGAATTGTGTAATAGATTGGTAGAAAAACACACCAAGGAGCATGGCCCTCTGTGATTATAAAAACAAACAAACAAATCAAATCAAAACAAAACAAAGACAGTTACAGCTGGCTAATAAAAACCTCATCAAATTGAAGGCCAACATTTCTTGAGTAAGGTGGCAGCAGGCTGTGGTTTCTCTGAATTATCTCGTTTTTTGAGTCCTTGCCCTTGGATAATCTTGATATATGTCAACTTTAAATGGAGAGATAAAACTAGAAATGAAGTCTTGGCAGGGATTTCCAAAATGTTCCCTGATGGTTTTGAATTTTACCTTCACTCACTCTATAATATTAATCCTTCGGTTTAGAAAAATTCCAGTGTATTTTCCTTGTTTCTTTGTTTTAGGTTTTACTATTTGCATTTATTTACTTCTAACTGTTTTTAATACACAGGTTTGTTTTTTAATAGTTTTAACTTTCTTGCCTTTAACATTTTAGAAAACACTTTCCTACATTATTGAAAACTTGTGATTAAAATCAGTTTAGTGTTTCCAAAATTTATTATCCATCTCTCAAATGTTGAATAGTTAACAGTTTCTAATATTTGAAAGTAAATACAGTCCCAGTGATGTTTCTGCATGGAGATTCCTACCTCTCCTTTTATGACTATGTATTTAGATTAGAATATCCAAAGGGAGATTTCTGGGTCTAACCTCAGGAAAATACTGTAAAATCTTGATTCACATTTCCAGATGATTTCAAGGATTCCATCAAGTTATACTCCATCAATGGTAGAACAGAATGCGAGCTCTTAATACTCTGGCCAGTCACTCTGTTGTTTGGGATGGGGTGGAGAGTTGAGGGCTGAGGACAAATTGAGCATCACGGATATGTTAGGGAGAAAAAGATGTTGCCTGATTCCTTTAATACTCCTGTTTTTCATTACTTGGTTTTATCTTGATTCATATGTTAGCTCTTTGCATTTCTTCATGTGTACATTTTCCATTCAAGTTCTCCTGAAGGCATAGTGTTTTTTAATAACAAAGATTTTGTTCTTTTAAGATAACACAGTTCTTTTCTCTGTAGATATTAGGTTATTATATCTATATTTTATTTTATTTCTTCTATATTTGTTGAAAATTGACTCTTAAATCCAGAGGGATTTTTAAATATAACACTTATTTTTATTTTATTTGTAAAAGGTTTTATTTATTTATTTGAGAGACAGAGAAAGCAAGAGCAGTGGGGGGAGGGAGAGGGACAAGAAGACTCCACATTGAACATGGAGTCCAATGCAGGGTTCAATCTCAGGACCGTGAGTTCACAACCTGAGCTGAAACCAAGAATCAGATGTTTAACAGACTGTGCCACCCAAGTGCCCCGCAATTCTTATTTTTAAAATATAAAACAATGTATATTTTTTAAAAAATTAAAACATATAGAATTAGATTTAAAAAAATTAAAATGGCCCTTAATTCTACTACCCTGTGAGGAGCACTGTTCACATGTGATCTATTTCTTTCAGTCTTTTTTCTACATATTAAAAAAATAATTTAAATAGAACCATGATCACTAGGATAGTTTTGTAGTTTTTATTTTCATTGACTGCATTGAAAGAATATTCTCAATTCATTAAATATTCCGTGAAAGAATTACTTTTAATGGTTTCATAAAATTTATGGACAAACTCACTAACAGATATTTGGATGATTTCTGGATGTTTGTTATTGTATGTAATATGATGAAAAATCTTAGGATAGAGACTTAGAGGTGGAATTACTGGATCAAGGGCATGAACATAAATATTGCAAAATAGCTTTCTAGAAAGTGGTAACAGTATGTATTTCAGCAGAATGTAAAAATGTCAATCAAACCTCATTTTACTGGCATTGAACATTATTATAATTTTAAATAAATTTTTTTGCTTCTTAGATAGAATTAGGTTATATTTAACCATTTTTTAAAGATTTTATTTATTTATTTGACAGAGATCACAAGTAGGCAGAGAGGCAGACAGAGAGAGAGGAGGAAGCAGGCTCTATGCTGAGCAGAAAGCCCGATGTGGGGCCTGATCCCAGGATACAGGGATCATGACCTGAGCTGAAGGCAGAGGCCTTAACACATTGAGCCACCTAGGCACCCCATATTTCACCATTTTTATTTGCTTCTCTTTGATAGCAGAGTTAAAAATTTAATAGAATTTTTTTTTAAGATTTTATTTACTTATTCAAGAGAGTGAGAGCATGAGCATAGGGAAGGGCAGAGGGAGAGAAGCAGGCTTCCTGCTGAGTAGGGAGCCTAAAGCAGGGCCCGATCCCAGGACCCCAGGATCATGACTTTAGCTGAAGGCTAAGCCTTCAGACTGACCCACACAGGGGCCCCAATAGAACACTTGTTTATCCCAAGTTTATTATTTGCTTCTCTTCTGTGAAATATATGTTCATATTTTAGAGGTTTTATTTCTTTTTAAGAGCTCTCGATATAGGGGTACTAACTTTCCATTACAGCTATTTTTCTAGATTGTCACTTACATTGGAAAACTCCCATGTTCAGATTTATAAAAACTCTTTAATTATATTAATCTCCTTTATGTTTTCTTCCATTGTTTTTAGTTTAAAAAAAGTGTCAAAAACATGAAAAAATGTTCATCATCACTAGCCCTCAGGGAGATTCCAATTAAAACCACATTGAGATACCACCGTACACCAGTTAGAATGGCCAAAATTAGCAAGACAGGAAACAACATGTGTTGGAGGGGATGTGGAGAAAGGGGAACCCTCTTCCACTGTTGGTGGGAATGCAAGTTGGTGCAGCCTCTTTGGAGAACAGTGTGGAGATTCCTCAAGAAATTAAACATAGAGCTTCCCTATGACCCTGCCATTGCACTCCTGGGTATTTACACCCAAGATACAGATGTAGTAAAAAGAAGGGCCATCTGTACCCCAATGTTTATAGCAGCAATGGCCATGGTCGCCAAACTGTGGAAAGAACCAAGATGCCCTTCAATGAACAAATGGATAAGGAAGATGCAGTCCATATACACTATGGAGTATTATGCCTCCATCAGAAAAGATGAATACCCAACTTTTGTAGCAACATGGACGGGACGGGAAGAGATTATGCTGAGTGAAATAAGTCAAGCAGAGAGAGTCAATTGTCATATGGTTTCACTTATTTGTGGAGCATAACAAATAGCATGGAGGACATGGGGAGTTAGGAGAAGGGAGTTGGGGGAAATTGGAAGGGGAGTGAATCATGAGAGACTATGGACTCTGAAAAACAATCTGAGGGTTTTGAAGGGGCGGGGGTGAGAGGCTGGGGTACCAGGTGGTGGCTATTATAGAGGGCACAGATTGCATGGAGCACTGGGTGTGGTGAAAAAATAATGAATACTGTTATGCTGAAAATAAATATTAAAAAAATGAAAAAAAAAGCATCAAAAGCCCTGAACTTAATATTTGTCCACTTTTTCTATTTTAAAATGTGTTTTCTCAATTAACTCATTATTTATATTTATATTTATTTATATATATATTTATAAATATTTACATATATATTCATATTGATTTATATTGATTTTATTCTTTGGAAACTAAAAATGTACTAAGAAAATACAATTACCTGTATTCTTAACACCCCAAACTATCTTCTCTTAGTATTTATTTTTTTGCCTTCCTTTTTCTTATCTTTTCAAAGAAAAAGTTGTCTTATTTGCAAACTCATTGTGCAGAAATCATTTTGCTCCTCAGATTTTCAGGAATTGCTGCTAATTTCAGCATTTTGTTGCCAGCACCAATCGTGGGGCTGCAGGTGGGACTGGGAACCAAGTCATACTGACCCTTCTTGGCTCCAGAATCTATTTATTTCCTTTTAAAGGTGTTTTATGTGTATTACATTCAATGACCTTTGCTTTTGGGGGGTTTGTTGTTGAAGAGCTGTGGATGTTTTCACTTTTCTCAGGTTTTGGTCATTCATTTCATTGGTTACTAGGAGAAGAGATTCAATGTTAAAGATGCAAGAAGGAAAAATCCATTCTTACTTATATCAGTCACTAGTGTAAAGTGATCATTTGGAATGACTTCTGTGAGTGGGGCCAGTCTTCTAATACCATTTGCTAGATAGTATTAGGTATGTTTCTAAATAGTATCTTGTTGGGTTAGAAGCTTTATTAGATAGTAAGCTTTACTCCTCATCAGAATGCATAGAAAGTCTACCCATTCTATTACATTAATGTGTCTGCCAATTCTTGTGTTAACCTCACATTTCTCTATTATATTTCTATTACATAAAAAGAGAATGCTTCATTTTATTTTAAAAATTTAATTCTCCATCCTTTCCTGTTCCATTTTTCTCGATTATATTTAGAATGTTTTCTCAATTTCCTCCAAAAATTCTCTCTGAAATTTTCTTATAAAAATTTTTTTAAGTGTTATGTTAACTGGGAAGATCAGTGTCTTGTCAAATTTGAAAACGTTTGCATTCTGCATATAACCTTCAGCTCAATTTCTAGCTCCTTAACTCTCCCACTGCATGCCCTTTAATCCATCAATTGAATTCTACATTTTTAAGAAAGATTTTATTATTTATATCCAGAGGGAAAGAGAGAGAGAGCACAAGCAGGGGGTGCAGCAAGCAGAGGGAGAAGCAGGCTCCCCATTGAGCAAGGAGCTAGATGAGGGGCTGGATGCCAGGACCCTGGGATCATGACCTGAGCTGAAGGCACACACTTAACCTACTGAGCCACCCAGGCATCCCTCAATTCTACATTTTAATTATTACGTTTTCATGCTTGAATTTCTTTCCTTCCTTCCTTTTTTTTCTTTTTTCTTTCTCTTCCTCCTTCTCTCTTTTCTTCTTTTCTTTTCTCTCTTCAAATCTTCAGATTTGAAGAGAATTTCTTTGGAAATATCATCATATACTCTTATTTTATATTCTGTAACTAAAAATTCCAGTATCTTCAGCTTCTGTGCATCTGACTTTGCCACTTGTTGTTTCTGGCAATTCTTGCTCATGATGCTTTTTTTCTCATGTGGCTTCTGAGTTTTTAATGTGAGCTCATGTTTCAAGCTCCTTTCAGAACACCAGGAGGACAGGGCAAATGTACATTTCTCCAGTAAGAATTTGCCTTTTTTCCTTCCTGGTTCTAAATCAGAATCACCTTAAAAAAATCTGGACTTGGACGTGGGGTTTTTTCAGATCAAACAAGTGGTACAAATTTAGGGCACCATGCAGTGTGAGGACCAACTTGTGATTATAAACTGAAGGGTAGATGGGCACTTTCTGTGGTGTCTCCTTTTTTGGGGTGGGCCCAGTTTATTCTTTCACTGAAGGTAGAGACATTTAAGATCCTGGTTCTATGTGCACATTTCTGTTCTGACTCCCTTCTTCTTGCATCTGCTAGGGTGTTAGATCCTGTCCTCTGTGTTGCCATTAAAATACAAGGTTTGAGAAAATACCCCCATTTTCATTCTAAATTAAGATGCCAGACCACCCATAGAGGACATGCTAAGAGAGTGTAAGGTTAGTTTTGCAGGATTGGCAGTTACCCTCAGTCTGTAGGAGACGTAAATGTTGTAGAGCTGGAGAAGGGAATTTGAGGAGTAAGTTAGCAGTATTCTCTAAGAGGGAAGTGTACCTTGACTTCAAGTCATGGGGGAAGGGGTGGAGAGCCACTTTGAGAGTTTGGCCCATGTTCCCTGTGCCTTAGGAGCCATAGGGACTAGTGTCAGTCTTAAAGAAGCCATTTTGGCTTCTAAATATGGTTGCTCTGATAGTCATCATTTGTCCACACTGAGATGGCCACTTTGCATAGGCTGATCTATGCCAATTGCTCTGAAGCCTTAACAATTCTAACGACCACAAATGAACTGTCATTTTAATTTGAACTGACATTTAATTTTCTTTAAAAATATAATTGCTATGCTGGAAAGAAATTAATTTAAAAAATGAAAAAAGGAACGAAAATAAAGTAAAGATGAATAGCAATATTAAAAAAAGGTAACATAAATATATCTTGTATAAGTCATATATATCACTGTATCATATAAATATATTGTATATACCTGCATATTATACATGAATTTTGTGCTAAATCTCTATCATTCATTTATTAATTATAGTTATTAATCACAGAAATAAACAGTCACAAAAAACTTGTGAAAAAAATATAATTGCGTGGGTAATGCTTTTATGATAAACTTAGGAGGTCCGTGTCAGCACAGATCTGTGGATTGTTATTGACCTGATACCAAAATTAGCAAATGTATTCAGAAATATATTCCTTCCACTTTGGTGTTTGATTCACTGGAATTAGAGCGATTTACCCTCCTGATGAACCCATAAAACCTTTTTACTGTCAGGAAAAAAGCATTCAATCTCATTGAAGGGAGAATATATAACATGGCATTTGAGAAGAAAATAAGATAGGCTAAAGCCTTGCACAATGATAGAAATGACAATTTTTTGATTAGCAAATTGTCAGCATGGGGCACATTCCTTCAATTTTCAACAATTTGAGATCCTAGCATTAATCATCTTGTGTAGAATGCTGCCCACTGTTCGTACAGCAGCTAGGAAGGCAGTAATGAAAAACTGTAAACTAGCATTAGATCAGAGATCATGTTGACTAGAGTGTTTTTATTTTGTGTGAAGATTCTTTCTTATTATTCTTCTTATTATAATCATTATTATTATTATTATTTAGGAATTGCTCAAAACATGCCATGTCCTTCTTAAATGACTCTGTGAGTGCTTTCTTTTAGGACAATAAGTGGTATTAATAAGTTGGCAGAGCTCCCACAACTAGACCTTTGATTTATGTTGTGTGAGCCCATTAATATGAAATAAGCATTACAGAAACACAAGGGGTGTTCCTCACTCATAATTGTCTTTTTATGTAATGCAAAATGAATTAAACTATCGTGTTGCTCCCGGAAGACTGAAACACATAAAATAATGACTTTTGTTTTTATAAATTAGTTTAATTTATCCATTTCTTTATTGCCTATGAGTTTTCTACAACGTTCAAGGTGCTGCAGGAGCTGAACAGATGTGTGGGGATGACCCTGCTGTGCAAGAGCTCAGGGTATCCACATACACGCCATCATTTGGTCCCCATGTTTTTCCTTCCTCTCCATTCTTGGTCTATTGACTAAACATTACAATATCTTCACATGTGAATGTGACATTGCTCACCCCTGTCTGTAAGCTATCGCTTTGTGCTTTTTTTCTAGTATTGAGGCTAAGGACCATCAGTTCATCACTTCTGGTGTTCTTGGTCTACCTTGGTACCAAACTAGACATTTTTAGAAAAAATTCTAAGGTTAATTAGTATATAGACTGTCACCTAGAAAGAGAACAAAATATGCTGACTGATGCAGGACTAGACATGGCAATTTAATTTTTTTATTGGCTATACCCTGAGTAGTTACATGGAGAGAATGAGAATGTGAAGAGGAAGTTCAATCATTTGTGGTTCATAGAGCCAACGTGTGGACTCTTCTCAGTACAGTGGTTTAGTAGATGGTGGTGGAAAACTCAAACAGGAGGTCTCAAGTTGGGGATGATGACTGTGCTTCTGAGGGTAGAACTTCCTGAAATTATAAGGAGCATTTTATATTTAAGAACCTGTATATTTTCTTGAGGAAATGATCTATAGCTTTCACTGGATTCTCTGAGACAAATGTGAATCCCCCAGAAGTTACAAACTATTGCCCCAGGTCAGTACTTGGCAATTTTTTTTTAAAGATTATTTATTTATTTGACAGAGAGATCACTAGTAGTCAGAGAGGCAGGCAGAGAGTGGGGGGAAGGAGGCTCCCTGCCAAGCAGAGAGCCTGACGCGGGGCTTGATCCCAGGACTGGGCTCAATCCCAGAACCCTGAGATTATGATATGAGCCAAAGGCAAAGGTTTAACCCCCTGAGCCACCAGGTGCCCCACTGGCAAATTTTTTATGGAAAACACTAGATAGCAAATATTTTAGGCTTGGAAGAACATATAGTCTCTATAAACAAACTGGTGTGTCTGTGTTCCAAATCAACTTTTTTGTTGTTGTTTTTGAAATAAATATGGTGAGTGTAGGCTCTGGTTCTCTGACCTCTGGCTTAAGCCATGACTTGGTAGTGTGAACATTCAAAATACTGTGCTGAAGTAAGTTTATTCAAGTTTTCCCTTTTATGAAACTCAGATTTAATGCAATGATTTTTATTTATTTATTTTTGTCTTAGTGAAGTATAATTTACATGGAGTAAAATGAACAACGCTTTAAGTGTACTACTCAAAGAATGGGTCTACATCCACATAAGCATCAGTCACATTAAGATATATTCCAGCACTCCAGAAAGCTCCCTAATATTTCTCTTTAGCTATCATCTCTCTCCCTGGAAGTAATCATTCTTTATTCTTCTATCACCATAGCTTAGTTTTACATTTTCTTGAACTTCATTTAAATACAATTATAGAGCAGTGTATATTTCTCGTGTGAGTTTGGCTTCTTTCCCTTAACCTAATGTTTTGAGGTTCACCTGTGTTTTTGAACACACAGATTTTTAATATAGATATTTGGTTCTTTATAGTGTTGTTGCTCAAGATCCCACTTGGTTCACTAGCAAGACTCTGTTGGTCCTTTTGGTTTTTATAGTGTTAGATTAGGGGTCACAAGGAGATCTAGGAGAATTCCTGTCTCTACCCTCCCACCACCTGGAGTCAAATCACAAACACAGAAACTGCAATTCAAGAACTCTTAGTTACAAATAACATCAACAAATTGAAGCACGAACTGAGTACTCTTCCTCATTGAAGAATTTAAGGATTTAAATGTATTCTTAACAAGTGAGGGCTCTTGGGGTGCCTGCGTGGCTCAGTGGGTTACACCTCTGCTTTTGGCTCAGGTCATGATCTCAGGATCCTGGGATCAAGCCCTGAATTGGGCTCTCTGCTCAGTGGGGAGACTGCTTCCCCCTCTCTGTGCCTGCCTCTCTGCCAAGTTGTGATCTCTGTCAAATAAATAAATAAAATCTTAAAAAATAAAACAAAACAAGTGAGGGCTCTTCTTTCCTTTACCTTTAGATCATAACAAGCTAATTTGGTTTACGATACCACTGGCCCATAAAATTGCAAGAAAGTTTCCAATGTCCTTTGGTCCAGTGCTTCTTAGACTTGTATGTGCATAATTTAATCACATGGTTGGTCCTTCTGGCAACTATCCACCTCTTGGGGCGGGGGGCATCTAAAAATCACCTTCATTAATAAAGAGAGTCCCATTATAGCCTTATGGCTTTGAAAGTTTTAAGGAATTGTGGATGAAGACCATATATGTCTAAGAAATGCATTTTGGGTCATCTGAATGATATATGTTTCATAAATCATACTATCACACCCTTGGATTGTGAGCTTCGAGGACTGACCTCAGCCATGACCCAATTTTCATTTCTCAGTTTTCCCTGCACTGTCTCCCGTAAGACAACATTTCTGTCCATGAAGTTTCCACACCACGCTGCTTTCTCCCTTTTGGCTCTTTCCCCAAAACACAACCCAGAGATACACAGGAGATAAATACCTACTTCTTTCTAACTCATTAAGGCAGAGAAGTCAAGAGCATTAACAGATCGTGATGATGGCCAACATTTATCAGTTCCCTGCAGTGTGCCTGGATTGTGTGTGCTTCGGTCCAGGTGAATTACGTTATGTGGAAGCTTCTATCACTTTCCTCACTTTATGTCTGAGGAAACTGAATGAAGCACAGGAGGCTAAGTGTTTTGCCCTGGTTCGCAAAGCCAAGATGTGAGGAGGAAGCATTTGATCTAGCCAGGCCATTACACTTCCCCCAGGCATTATTCACTCCTGACTGAAGCAGCCCTCAGCGGGCTCAGTGTGCCCTCCCCAAACCTCTAGCACCATGTCTCTTGCTGTTTCTGTCTTCCTCCCTCCATTGGCAAACTCCCAGTAACTAAATGTCAGTGATTTCAAACAGGAAGCAATTTGCAATTTGAAATGTTGCTAGACTTTGAATCATCTTCCAGGGAGTTTCCATTTTAAAATCTTGGCAGGAATGCTACCCATCTAAGTACTTCGGGAAGTAAAATACGTCTCAAGGCCATGGGAATCCCGAAAGAATGTTACCTGTGGGAGATGTATTTGGGCAGGGGGCCTGGGTGCAGCACTGGTGGTTGAACACCTGGGCTGGACCATCTTCTGAGCAGCAGCATAGCAGAGCCAAGGAGGGCCCGGGCCACTGAACTGGCTTGTCTCTGTGGGATGGTGGAACCAAGCTGAAGAGACCATTATTTTCTCTAGAAGGGAGAGTCAGGTAATCACTTTGTGACTGAGTTAATGACAAGCAAGAGCTTTTGTGAGAACACAGACCAGAATCACTTCCAGTTAGAGGTGGCTGGCGTCAGGCCAATGGTGGGCAGAGAGGCACACACAACACACCGTGTCTGGAAGGAAAGATGAGAACTTCACAAAGAGAGCTACTGCCGCCCTGTTGTAGGGGCAGAGCTAGATTTAGTTGTTGGCAATTATTTTCCAGTTAGTTGGGGGTTGGTCCTGAAAGTATGTAATAAAAGTATGTTTTGAAGTCAGGACTTTTATCTAACTTGTGTGAGAGTAAAAGGATAAGCCTTTCCACTTAATGACAAATGACCATATCATTGGCTCAGGGCATCTAAAAAGATCAGCTGGTGTCACCTAAGTAGGAATATATCCATTTTTCTCACCCCAAAAGAGAAATAAACTGTCAGGTAAAAAAAAAAAAAAAAAAGATTTATTTTTTAGAGTAGTTTGAGGTTTGTAAAAGAATTAAGAGGAAAGTATAGAGATTTCCCATATAATTCCTTCCCCCATACCTTCACAGCCTCCCCCATCATCAGCAAACCCTTATCAGAATGATATATTTGGGGGTACCTGGGTGGCTCAGTGGGTTAAAGCCTCTGCCTTTGGCTCATGTCATGTTTCCAGGGTCCTGGGATCGAACCCCACATCAGGCTCCCTTCTCAGCATGGAGTCTGCTTCCTCCTTTCTCTCTGCCTGCCTCTCTGCCTACTTGTGATTTATGTCTGTCAAATAAATAAATAAAATCTTTTTAAAAAAGAATGATATATTTGTTACAATTGATAAACCTACATTTACACATTATAACCATCCAAATTCCTTATTTTACATTAGGGTTCACTCATGTACATTATATGGGTTTAGGCAAAGGTACAGTGATACATACCCATTATCATATTATCTTACAGAGTATCTTCATTGCCCTAAAAATCCTCTGTGTTTCACCTATTCATCCTATCCCCTCCCTTCCAATCCCTGGAAACCACTGATCTCTTACTGTCCCCAAGTTTTGCATTTTCCAGAATGTCATAGAGTTGGAATAATGTAGTATGTAATCTTTTCAGATTGGTTTCTTTTGCATAGCAATATGCATTTAAAGTTCCTCTATATCTTCTCATGGCTTGGTAGCTTATTTTTCAAGTGTTGGTTAATATTTCCTCATCTGGATGTACCATAGTTTAACCACTCACCCCACTGAAGAACATCTTGGTTGCTTCCCAGTTTGGGTGGTAATGACCGAAATGGCTGTACTGGTTCATATGCTGACCTAAGTTTTCAACTCCTTTGGATAAACACCAAGAAGCACTGATTGCTGGACTGTGTTGTTAAGAGTGAGTTTGGTCTCTTAAGTAATTGTCACGCTGTCCTCCCAACTGACTACCATTTTGTATTCCTGACAGCAATGAATGAGAGTTCCAGTTGCTCCACAACCTCACCAGCATTTGACGTGGTCATGTTCTGGAATTTGGCCATTATAATAGGTATGTGGTGCTATCTCATTGTTTTAATTTTCATTTCCCTGATGCCATATAATGTGGAACATTTTTTCATATGCTTGTCATATGTATTATCTTCTAGAAGTTTTATAGTTTTACATTTTATGTTTAGGTCTATGATCCATTTTGACTTCATTTTGATGAATGACTTAATGCTTGTGTCTAGATTTGTTCTTTTACAAGAGAAAGCCCAGTTGTTCTAGCACCATTTGTTGAAAAGACTGTCTTTGCTCCTGTGTTACCTTTGCTCCTCTGTCAAATATCTGTTGACTGTATTCAGGCAGTTCTCTTTATGGGCTCTCCATTCTGTTCAGGTGATCTGTTTATATGATCAGATTCTAATTGTCTATAATTTTACACATTCTCTAGCAAAGAAAAGTCAAAGTTCATGAAAACTTCTGAAGTGTTACATCTCTGGATTCAATGACACTGGGTTTAGATTTAGTTTTATCCCCCACAGACTTGTTGCAAAATCCTGTGCTTATTTCTCTGCTTCAGCCAAAATTTTATGAAGATGGGAGTAGTTAAGATGCAGACTTGATCAAGTCATTGTTTCCATGTAACACTCCCAGTGGCCTCCCACCCTCTCAATAACTGTCTCCTCCCATGTCTTTGCTGTGCCTTCTGGCTCCTGCTGACTTCTCACCCCACGTCCACGTCTGATGCTGTTTCTGCCTCCCCTGCTCCTGGCTGTCCAGCCCCACCAGCTTCTTCTGGTTATAGGAGCAGCTGTCTTACCCCTGCCACCCGCCCCCTGTCCTGGCACTTCAGCCTGTGGTTATTGGTGCCTCAGATTGGCCACCACGCCCTCACCCCTTTCCCACTGGCTGCCTAATTGACATCTACTCATCCCTCAGCTTATCCCCCAAGTGCTAGTCATGTTCTCCTGTCTGTGCTTCCAGCATATCTTGTACTTAATCTTCATGGTGGGTCTAATGGGGAAAAAAACCCAGTCTGTTTCTTAGCATTTTACTTCCAGGATCTAGCATCCATGCCTTAGGTGGCATGGATATTTTAATTTCCTGCACTCAGATGGTGGGGTCATAATGTCAGTTTTCTTATGCCAGATGCTGGTGTAGGATGATTCAGACATTGGGTACTTTATACTGTTAGCTTTTGTTCATAGAAAACTGTCTTGAGTTTTAGATCTACTTGACTTATGCTTGAATGACTACTTTAGCCCCCTATTTTAATGCTTAATGCAGTGAGACTTGGGATCTAAGAGACAGTTTTCCTAATGATCTTACTGGGTCACCGTGTTACTTAGTGTGCAGTGGGGTTATCTGTGCTTGACTATTGCCCAGAGGTGTCTGTAGAGCTGAGGTGTCCAGGCATTCTCAGTACACTACTCCGGTGTATACACGTTGATGTAGGTATATCTGTACGAAGTAAGTCAAGTGTCAATCCTGTGAAAATGTGTCACCCTTTTATAATTTGTACACATCCTAAGTGGACCTGGTTTTCTTCTAAGTTTGTGTAATAGCCTTTTCAGCCTCAGTAGGAATATTTGTGACTTAAAATGCTTATTCCCCCCGGACCATTGTAAAATTCTAAGTTGTGAATTGTTCATCAGTAATTACCCACCACCAATGTGTTACTGTCTTTCTTTTTTTTTTAACAAATCATCTTGTAATTTATCAATTGAGAAGCATAGGCTCAGATTTTTTTAATATAATTTTTTTATTTAAATGCCATTAATTAACACATAATGTATTATTGTTTCAGAGGTACAGGCCTGTGATTCATCAGTCTTATACAACACCCAGTGCTCATTACATCACATGTCCTCCTTAATGTCCAGCACCCTGTTACCCCAGCCCTCCAGCAACCCTCAGTTTGTTTTCTATGATTAAGATTCTCTTATGGTTTTTCTCCCTCTCTGGTTTTGTCTTTTATTTTTTCTTTTCTTCCCCTATGACCCTGTTTTGTTTCTTAAATTCCACATATGTGTGAGAACATAGGATAATTGTCTCTGATTGACTTATTTCGCTTAACACAATACCCTCCACTTCCATCCACATTATTTCAAATGGATAGATTTCTTTCTTTCTTTCTTTCTTTCTTTCTTTCTTTCATTCTTTCTTTTTGATGGCTGTGTAATATTATAGGCCCAGGTTTTAAATATCCAAAGCTAATTGGTGATTCAGGGTGTGTTTTTCTCTGATCTGCATTTTTCCAATGTCTTTCTCTGCCTTTTGTTCTCTCTTTTCCTTCAGACATAAATTAGATTATTTTTAGTATTAGAGACTCTCTTGGCACAGAAGGGTAGAGAATATGTGTTGTCTTGATAGACTAAAGCCTATGGCTTGACCCTTAATTTTTACCGAGTGTTTGTCAAATGCACCTGTAAGCCTCTCTGGGTGGTATTTGTGACCAAATGTAACTGCGTGAGATGAGGCCCCAGACTCAATTAGTCAAAAGCGTTTTGGTCCTTGTCACCACAAGCCATGATTCTCAGTCCTCACATGTGCCATCTGGAGTCAGGCCAGAAGGAAACAGAGCTGTATGTGGCATTGTGCATTCTCTGCTTGCTTAACCTTTGACATGGGGAGCAAGGACACCGGGGGGAGGCTGGTGCCTGCAGCACTCTTAGGAGCAGGTCTGTTGAGCGGAAGGACCCGCATGTGTTTAGCTGCCTGGGCAAGGCATAGCATTTAAAGCTCACAGAGAGGGACCAGGTATCATCTCTTGCTGCAGTAAGGGTTGTTTTTTTTTTTAAATTTTGGGGTTTTTTTTCTCCATTAGATGTCAGAATAGCCAAGTGTGTTCTGTTGGCTGTCTCTTGGCATAATCCACATGGTTCTCTAGTTTCACGGAAACAGACCAAATGAAATACACAGATATATGGGGGCTGGGAGGGTGGGAGGAAACCTCATTGTTTTCAATAGTGCTTCCCAAACAAATAGCTGTAGGTAAACCAAATTTTACAAGATTACCTCATTTTAATCCTCATCATGCTATCATCTTTTAAAGGAGACCCTTTGTAACGTGGACTGTCCTTGCAGCAATAATGCATAGCCTCCTCCAAAGCAATTTTTAAAAAATCTTGTTATTTTAAGTTTTCTTTAGTGGAGACCTGCCCTTGGGGCCCCTTAAGACCAGTTCAGCATTTAGTTCCGGCACAAAGAGCTAGTTCTTCTGTGGGAAGCTGGACTCTGGAGCCAGATGGGCTGAGTTGGAATCCTGACTCTGCTACCAGGATAGTACTTAACTGTCTCTGCCTCAGTTTCCTCTTTGGTAAACAGAATGCTGCTGATAACTTCTTTGTAGGGTTGCCGTGAGGATTAAGCGACTAGTGCATGTGACTTCTGGATCACTGCCTGGACTACATATGTAAGGTGCCTAATAAGTGTCCACCTCAGTATACGATGCTTCTGAGTAGTCTTTTGTTCCCTGAGAGAGAGCTGGTGGTGGTGCTAAAGATTTATCCTGGTCATAGAAGCTTTTACGTAGTTAAGAAGCTATCAAGGAAAAAGATGAGGAAGTAATTTAATCTGGAAGAGGATAATTAAAAACCCCCCAAACAAAATAGGAAACTATTATGCCAACCTTATAAGTTCAAACTGACTATAACAAAGAAGTTCCAAGTCCTAGTAGCTTTAAAAATACAAACATTTCTTTCTTGTATGTCATTCAGATTGAGGCGACCAGACAACCCTGCAGAGCAGTTAAGCTCAGGGTGGTGATTCAGGAAGCCAAGCACATTCTCTCCCATGGCTTTGCCATATTGGAATTCTTCACTTCAGCTGTGGGGATGAGGAAGAGAGATGCAGGGAGGTAGAGAAGGAGCGGGAAGGGGGATGGAGGGAGAGATGCTGAGAGAGAGAGAAAGAGGGAGACTATGAATGAAGAGAAGCTCAGAATCTAATGAAGGATTTTAGGGAACAAGTGTGGAAGTGGCCAACATACCATTTCTGTTTCTGTTCCATTTACCAGAACTAGTCACATGACCCTCGTCTACCTGCCTGAGGTTCTGGGAAGTGTGCCCTGTAATAGGAAGCAGGATAGATGAGTATTCATGTAGTCTATAGCACGATGATTAACCATATCACATATTTTCTGCTAATGGCAGACATTTTTCATAATACCATTTCTGAAACTATAATGTCAAGACCAGCAAAAGTTTTATAAATTATTGT
Organism: Mustela lutreola; assembly: GCF_030435805.1. Lineage (NCBI taxonomy): Eukaryota > Metazoa > Chordata > Mammalia > Carnivora > Mustelidae > Mustela > Mustela lutreola. Next base: position 77,040,446 of record NC_081301.1, on the reverse strand, counting down.
GTTTCTTTCTTATTTTTGAAACTTGCAGAAAGTCCTGAAATCTGGTGACCTGTACTTGTGAACATTTTGTTGTGCTGTTAGTCGAGAAGCAAGGACTCTAGGTGACAGTATCTTAATAGTCATCTCTGACAGGCAGGTTCCTATTAAGGAGAAAGTTTTTATGTTTTGTATCTTGCTGGTGATCAGTAACTGACAAAAGGCAAGAAGTTAATGATCCTGTTATGCATAGAAATTGCATGGGACAGTCCAAGAGTATTTTTGTTTTGTTTTGTTTACTGCTCCAGTAAATCTAGCTCACTATTGCAACTAGTGTTTGTATTCGGCTCTGATGGGAAGGATGATGGCCGCTTCCTGCATCTTATATCAAATGAAGTGACTTAATCCTGCAGCTTTATTAATAATATTTCACTTGAGCAGCTCTTTTCAATCATAATTGGCCTCTGCACAGATGGAGAAGTTTATTTATAAGCGTAAACCTGGGGGAGTTTACAGCTCATGGACACACCTTGAGGCCATGCTTAACTAAGCCTCTAGGTTAATATGTAACTCACATTATTCAGGGTTTTGTAGTTCTGTGAATTGATTTTGGATCCCATTTCTTCTGCCACGGCTCAGATGCTTTAACACAATTGGGAAGCAAAATAACGTTCTGGCGAATCATGTGGTCTTTAGCATCAGATGGGGGGTGGAAACCCACCTCTGCCACTAAGTCACTCTGGGACCTTGGACCTTTTGTTGTTTGTTGTGATTGCCTAGGAATTTCTAGTAACAAATACCAGACTGGTGGCTTAAACAGCTGAAATTTATTTTCATACGGTTCTGGAGGCTAGAAGTCTCAGATCAAGGTGCCTGTGGGGTTTGTTCTTGATGAGGCCTGTCTCCTTGGCTTTTTGATGGCCACCTTCCTGTGTCTTCACAGGAAACAACAACAGTGCCGCAGCATCACTGCCTGCCTGCTCTTCTTTCCTGTATGGTCCTTCTGTGATTGTTGCTTTTTTTGGTTCTTATGTGTCTCATTCCTGAAAGTATTCTGAAAATTTTCCTTTTTATTTTTTATTTTGTTTAATTTAGGTTTTAATTTTAATTAATTAATTAATTTTTTTTTTTTGGCAGAAAAGAGCAAGTTAGTACTTTGTATCTGAACATCAACCTTGTGGAGCCAAGACTAACTCAGTCGTACGAGCATGTTATAAGGAACTTTATCCGTGAGATCAAACTGCAGAGCACAGAAATGGAAAACCTGGCCATTGCAGTGAAGAGGTATTAAAGCCCTTCCTGTCTTTCTTCCTCTTCTTCTTCTTTTTTTGTTAAAGATTTCTTTACTTGTTTGACAGAGAGAGACAGTGAGAGAGGGAACACAAGGAGAAGTGGGAGAAGAAGAAGCAGGTTTCTCGCTGAGCAGGGAGCCTGACATGGGGCTCGACCCCAGGACCTTGGGATCCTAACCTGAGCTGAAAGCAGACGCTTAACCGACTGAGCCACCCAGGCACCCCTCTTCTTCTTCTTCTTCTTCTTTTATTTTAATAGAGAGAGATAGAATGTGAGTGGGGGTGTGGCAAAGTGGCAGAGGGAGAGAGAATCCTAAGTGGGCTCATATGTGGACGTAGAGTCCAACACAGGGCTCAAGTTGATGACCCTGAGATCATGAGCTGCACCAAAATGCAAAGTTAGATGCTTAACCGACTGCACCACCCAGGTGCCCCAAAGCCCTTCCTTTCTGAATGGTATGGGGAGGTCCTTTAACTGACTCTGTGTCCAGGAGGCACGTGGACTGAACTGCACAATTCCATTATGATGTGCATGGACTTCCCGAACATCAGGCATCTGGAGCTTCCTAAGCTGGGCCAGTACGAAGGCTGAGCGGGGCAGGACGCTGTAAGGACCACTAGCAGTCCATCAGTAGGTCGCCGTGATCCTATCCTATAAACTTTTCAAGACCAATGATTCCATACAGAACAGTTCTGACAGGTTTCTTACTGTATATCCATCCTCTTGAAGCCTACCGGAAAGTCTCATCTGGAGAGGCAGGACAGCCCTTGAAGCCTGGCCTGGTCATGGGCCAGTGTGTGACTTTGGGCAGGTTCCTGCATCTACAGAACGAGACTGTAAACGTTCACATTCTCAGGGTGTGGAGGCCCAGGAGATGATGTCCCGGATGGAGCCCCCCGCCCCAGGCTGACCACATGGTGGGTGCTCAGTGGTGGGGTTCTTCCTGTCTCTGGCCCTCCTCACCTCCTCTCTGGAAGACAGAAAGCTGTAAGCCCGTACTGTCCTATGGCTTATGTAAGCCGTAGCTGGTTTTCACAGGATATCTTACTGGTCTGACCAGTAGCTCAGGGCAGAGGAAGGGATTCCGTGTGTTACAGTCCAAACGTCAGCCTCTTTGTTCCCCAGAAGGACCACAGTCCTCTGGCTTTAGTGGGAAAGAGTGCATTTTGTTTGTTGTAATTTCCTGCTGTTATGTTTGGTAGTGGCTTCTCATGGTGGCCATCTCACCAGTGTCTCTGAGTGTGAGGCGTGTCCCTGCTGGCCTCTGCCCAGAACTTGTAAAGGCCCCTTTGATAGGATGCACCTCATCTTCAAGGGGGCAGGAGAGAGTATGCCTCGGTCTCTTTATTTTTTCCTTCCACATGATGATCAAGCTATCTAGTTAACCTTTTGGAGTTTAAGTGAAGGGAGTTAAAATATAGGAGTGTTTTCAAACATTGATGCTACATACGACTTTTTATAGTTCTGGAGTCATTTGAGAGTAGAGGTATCATGAACATTTCAGTTCCTCACTCTGAAATTTTCTCTCAAATTTCTCTTCTAGGGGTTTTCAGTAGGAGAGTAGGGCGGTCCTATGAACTCCAAATTCTGTAAACTAGGGATGATTCACAGACCCTCTTATTGAGTTTTTAGAGTGTCCAGGAATATCTTAAAACAGACAAAGTTCCATGCACACGCATGTGCACACAAACACACACGAATTTATATGTGACCTTTAAGGATAGTACCATATAAACCTACAAGAGAAAAAGAATGTCATTCTTCATGTTGTCCTCACCAGCTAGGCTGCTGTCCCTCTGTGGAGGGAATGTCTTCCCTGTGCTGAGCTGTGTTCCTGCTTGTCTCCTCCCTGCTGCTCAGCTGTTGGAGTGGGAGCCAAAGTCAGGCTCTGTCCCAACTACCAGAGACCTCACTGAAGTGTTTCCGTGATGACTGTGAAGTTCTCCTGTGTTCTTAGCTGAGGACCCTCACCCTCACCTGGGTTGTGGACGGGGGCGGATCTCTATCTTTTCACTCTGCACTTGGACCTGAAGAATGGGCAGTGTCCGGAGGGGAGCCCTGGACCAGGATAGAGTGGACAGTCTTCATCACACCAGACATTTCACTATGAGCTAGGAATTGCTGGGGCAAACATGGTGTCATGATAGACTTATACCTGACTTATTAAAAAAAAATGTTGCTCAGAAGTGAGGAAGGCAGAAAGAACACATTCAGGAGTACCTCGATATTGAGAAGGAGTGGTTGGAAAAACGGTAATGGGGGAAAGGGGATGTGGGACTTGGCTGTTTTATAGTCCCAGAGTTGAGCAAACCAAACATACTTTCTGTGGAAATATGTAGTTCTTAGATGTCATATAGCAGGTATTTATAAACAAACCAGAAATAGCTAACTTTTGAAATGAGGTTAACATCTCTTTAGGCGGGCTGTCAGGTAAGAATGAAGAAAACACAAGGGGAAAATAGCAGTAAGTCACTCAGAATTTTATTATGGGGTCTTCTCCCCATCCCTCAGGACTCACTTGGCACTTTACATAGATATTAAAGTAATGTATGCACAGACCGTGTTAACAAGGGAGCCAGCAAGTGGAAAGCAGGAAAAATGGTGTCCCAGATCCATCAAACTGGAAGACAAGAGATCTTCTGTTATGTTCTTTTCTTTTTTTTTTTTTTAATATTTTTAAGGTTTTATTTATTTATTTGACAGAGATCACAAGTAGGCAGAGAGGCAGGCAGAGAGAGAGGAAGGGAAACAGGCTCCCCGCCAAGCAGAGAGCACCATGCAGGTCTCTATCCCAGGAGCCTGGGATGATGACCTGAGCTGAAGGCAGAGGCTTTAAACCACTGAGCCACCCAGGCACCCCATATTAGGTTCTGTTGTCTATGGCGGCTCTTGTCATCTGGTTGAATAGGCAAGATTTATGAATGAGAAACTTTAGAGATGATTAGAAATAATTGTTGAGGGGCACCTGGGTGACTCAGCAGGTTAAAGCCTCTGCCTTCGGCTCAGGTCATGATCCCAGGATCCTGGGATCGAGCCCCACATTGGGCTCTTGGCTCAGCGGGGAGCCTGCTTCCTTCTCTCTCTCTACCTGCCTCTCTACCTCCTTGTGATCTCTCTCTGTCAAATAAATAAATAAAATCCTAAAAAAAAAAAAAAAGAGTTGAGATTCCTTTTATCACCTTCTCTTTTTTGTTTTTGTTTTTTAATTTTTTTTATTTTTTATAAACATATATTTTTATTCCCAGGGGTACAGGTCTGTGAATAGCCAGGTTTACACACTTCACAGCACTCACCAAAGCACATACCCTCCCCAATGTCCATAACCCCACCCCCCTTCTCCCAACCCCACTCCCCCCAGCAACCCTCAGTTTGTTTTGTGAGATTAAGAGTCACTTATGGTTTGTCTCACTCCCAATCCCATCCTGTTTCATTGATTCTTCTCCTACCCACTTAAGCCCCCATGTTGCATCACCACTTCCTCATATCAGGGAGATCATATGATAGTTGTCTTTCTCTGCTTGACTTATTTCACTAAGCATGATACGCTCTAGTTCCAACTATGTTGTCGCAAATGGCAAGATTTCATTTCATTTGAAAGCTGCATAGTATTCCATTGTGTATATATACCACATCTTCTTGATCCATTCATCTGTTAATGGACATCTAGGTTCTTTCCATAGTTTGCCTATTGTGGACATTGCTGCTATAAACATTTGGGTGCACGTGCCCCTTCGGATTAGTACATTTGTATCTTTAAGGTAAATACCCAGTAGTGCAATTGCTGGGTCCTAGGGCAGTTCTATTTTCAACATTTTGAGGAACCTCCATGCTGTTTTCCACAGTGGCTGCACCAGCTTGCATTCCCACCAACAGTGTAGGAGGGTTCCCCTTTCTCCACATCCTCGCCAGCATCTGTCATTTCCTGACTTGTTGATTTTAGCCATTCTGACTGGTGTGAGGTGATATCTCATTGTGGTTTTGATTTGTATTTCCCTGATGCCGAGTGATATGGAGCACTTTTTCATGTGTCTGTTGGCCATCTGGATGTCTTCTTTGCAGAAATGTCTGTTCATGTGCTCTGCCCATTTCTTGATTGGATTATTTGTTCTTTGAGTGTTGAGTTTGCTAAGCTCTTTATAGATTTTGGACACTAGTCCTTTATCTGATATGTCGTTTGCAAATATCGTCTCCCATTCTGTCAGTTGTCTTTTGGTTTTGTTAACTGTTTCCTTTGCTGTGCAAAAGCTTTAGATCTTGATGAAATCCCAGTAGTTCATTTTTGCCATTGCTTCCCATGCCTTTGGCAATGTTTCTAGGAAGATGTTGCTGCGGCTGAGGTCGAAGAGGTTGCTGCCTGTGTTCTCCTCAAGGATTTTGATGGATTCCTTTCTCACATTGAGGTCCTTCATCCATTTTGAGTCTATTTTTGTGTGTGGTGTAAGGAAATGGTCCAATTTCATTTTTCTACATGTGCCTGTCCAATTTCCCTAACACCATTTATTAAAGAAGCTTTCTTTTTTCCATTGGACCTTCTTTCCTGCTTTGTCAAAGATTAGTTGACCATAGAGTTGAGGGTCAATTTCTGGGCTCTCTATTCTGTTCCATTGATCTATGTGTCTGTTTTTGTGCCAATACCATGCTGTCTTGATGATGACAGCTTTGTAATAGAGCTTGAAGTCCGGAATTGTGATGCGACCAACGTTGGCTTTCTTTTTCAATATCCCTTTAACTATTCAAGGTATTTTCTGGTTCCATATAAATTTAAGGATTATTTGTTCCATTTCTTTAAAAAAGATGGATGGTACTTTGATAGGAATTGAATTAAATGTATAGATTGCTTTAGGTAGCATAGACATTTTCACAATATTTATTCTTCCAATCCAGGATTATGGAACATTTTTCCATTTCTTTGTGTCTTCCTCAATTTATTTCATGAGTACTTCATAGTTTTCTGAGTATAGATTCTGTGTCTCTTTGGTTAGGTTTATTCCTAGGTATCTTATGGTTTGGGGTGCAATTGTAAATGGGATTAATTTCTCTTTCTTCTGTCTTGTTGTTGGTGTAGAGAAATGCAACTGATTTCTGTGCATTGATTTTATATCCTGACACTTTACTGAATTCCTGTACAAGTTCTAGCAGTTTTGGAGTGGAGTCTTTTTGGTTTTCCACATTTAGTATCATATCATCTGCGAAGTGTGATAATTTGACTTCTTCTTTGCCGATTTGGATGCCTTTAATTTCCTTTTGCTGTCTGATTGCTGAGGCTAGGACTTCTAGTACTATGTTGAATAGCAGTGGTGATAATGGAAATCCCTGCCATGTTCCTGACCTTAGCGGAAAAGCGTTCAGGTTTCTCCATTGAGAATGATATTTGCGGTGGGTTTTTCATAGATGGCTTTGATGATATTGAGGTATGTGCCCTCTATCCCTACACTTTGAAGAGTTTTGATCAGGAAGGGATGCTGTACTTTGTCAAATGCTTTTTCAGCATCTATTGAGAGTATCATATGGTTCTTGTTCTTTCTTTTATTGATGTGTTGTATCACATTGACAGATTTGCGGATGTTGAACCAACCTAGCAGCCCTGGAATAAATCCCACTTGGTCGTGGTGAATAATCCTTTTAATGTACTGTTGAATCCTATTGGCTAGTATTTTGCTGAGAATTTTTGCATCTGTGTTCATCAAGGATATTGGTCTATAGCTCTCTTTTTTGATGGGATCCTTGTCTGGTTTTGGGATCAAGGTGATGCTGGCCTCATAAAATGAGTTTGGACGTTTTCCTTCCATTTCTATTTTTTGGAACAGTTTCAGGAGAATAGGAATTAGTTCTTCTTTAAATGTTTGGTAGAATTCCCCCGGGAAGCCGTCTGGCCCTGGGCTTTTGTTTGTTTGGAGATTTTTAATGACTGTTTCAATCTCCTTACTGGTTATGGGTCTGTTCAGGCTCTCTATTTCTTCCTGGTTCAGTTGTGGTGGTTTTTATGTCTCTAGGAATGCATCCATTTCTTCCAGATTGTTAAATTTGTTGGCGTAGAGTTGCTCATAGCATGTTATTATAATTGTTTGTATTTCTTTGGTGTTAGTTGTGATCTCTCCTCTTTCATTCATGATTTTATTTATTTGGGTCCTTTCTCTTTTCTTTTTGATAAGTCTAGCCAGGGGTTTATCAATTTTATTAATTCTTTCAAAGAACCAGCTCCTAGTTTCATTGATTTGTTCTATTATTTTTTTGGTTTCTATTTCATTGATTTCTCCTCTGATCTTTATGATTTCTCTTCTCCTGCTGGGTTTACGGTTTCTTTCTTGTTCTATCTCCAGCTCCTTTAGGTGGAGGGTTAGGTTGTGTACCTGAGACCTTTCTTGTTTCTTGAGAAAGGCTTGTACCATTATATATTTTCCTCTCAGGACTGCCTTTGTTGTGTCCCACAGATTTTGAACCGTTGTATTTTCATTATCATTTGTTTCCATGATTTTTTTTAATTCTTCTTTAGTTTCCCGGTTGACCCATTCATTCTTTAGAAGGATGCTGTTTAGTCTCCATGTATTTGGGTTCGTTCCAAACTTCCTCTTGTGGTTGAGTTCTAGCTTCATAGCATTGTGGACTGAAAATATGCAGGGAATGATCCCAATCTTTTCATACTGGTTGAGTCCTGATTTAGGACCAAGGATGTGATCTATTCTGGAGAATGTTCCATGTGCACTAGAGAAGAATGTGTATTCTGTTGCTTTGGGATGAAATGTTCTGAATATATCTGTGATTTCCATCTGGTCCAGTGTGTCGTTTAAGGCCTTTATTTCCTTGCTGATCTTTTGCTTGGATGATCTGTCCATTTCAGTGAGGGGAGTGTTAAAGTCCCCTACTATTATTGTATTATTGTTGATGTGTTTCTTTGATTTTGTTATTAATTGGTTTATATAGTTGGCTGCTCCCATGTTGGGGGCATAGATATTTAAAATTGTTAGATCTTCTTGTTGGACAGACCCTTTGAGTATGATATAGTGTCCTTCCTCATCTCTTATTATAGTCTTTGGCTTAAAATCTAATTGATCTGATATAAGGATTGCCACTCCTGCTTTCTTCTGATGTCCATTAGCATGGTAAATTCTTTTCCACCCCCTCACTTTAAATCTGGAGGTGTCTTCAGGCTTAAAATGAGTTTCTTGGAGGCAACATATAGATGGGTTTAGTTTTTTTATCCATTCAAATACCCTGTGTCTTTTGATTGGGGCTTTTATCCCATTAACATTCAGGGTAACTATTGAGAGATATGAACTTAGTGCCATTCTATTGCCTGTAAGGTGACTGTTACTGTACATTGTCTCTGTTCCTTTCTGATCTACCACTTGTAGGCTCTCTCTTTGCTTAGAGGACCCCTTTCATTATTTCCTGTAGAGATGGTTTGGTGTTTGCAAATTCTTTCAGTTTTTGTTTGTTCTGGAAGCTTTTTATCTCTCCTTCTATTTTCAATGATAGCCTAGCTGGATATAGTATTCTTGGCTGCATGTTTTTTTTCATTTAGTGCTCTGAAAATATCATGCCAGCTCTTTCTGGCTTCTCCGGTCTCTGTGGATAAGTCAGCTGCCAATCTAATATTTTTACCATTTTTTGTTACAGACTTCTTTTCCCAGGCTGCTTTCAGGATTTTCTCTTTGTCCCTAAGACTTGTAAATTTTACTATTAGGTGACGGGGTGTGGGCCTATTCTTATTGATTTTGAGGGGCGTTCTCTGCACCTCCTGAATTTTGATGCTCGTTCCCTTTGCCATATTGGGGAAATTCTCCCCAATAATTCTCTCCAGTATACTTTCTGCTCCCCTCTCTCTTTCTTCTTCTTCTGGAATCCCAATTATTCTAATGTTGTTTCATCTTATGTTTTCACTTATCTCTCGAATTGTCCCCTCATGGTCCAGTAGCTGTTTGTCCCTCTTTTGTTCAGCTTCTTTATTCTCTGTCATTTGGTCTTCTATATCACCAATTCTTTCTTCTGCTTCATTTATCCTAGCAGTGAGAGCCTCCATTGTTGATTGCACCTCATTAATAGTTTTTTTGATTTCAACTTGGTTAGATTTTAGTTCTTTTATTTCTCCAGAAAGGGCTTTTATATCTCCCGAGAGTGTTTCTCTAATATCTTCCATGCCTTTTTCGAGCCCGGCTTGAACCTTGAGAATTGTCATTCTGAACTCTAGATCTGAATATTACCAATGTCTGTATTGATTAGGTCCCTAGCCTTCGGTACTGCCTCTTGTTCTTTTTTTTGTGATGAATTTTTCCGCCTTGACATTTTGTCCAGATAAGAGTATATGAAGGAGCAAGTAAAATACTAAAAGGGCGGCACAACCCCAGGAAAATATGCTTTAACCAATTCAGAAGAGATCCCAAATCGTGAGGGGGGAGAAAGGGGATAGAAAGAGGTTCAAAAAGAAAGAAGGGAAAAAAAATAAAAGAAAGAAATTAAAAAAGAAAACAAATAAAGAAAAGTCTAAAAAAGAAAAATATATATATTAGATAAACTAGTTAAAAAACGTTAAAAAGGAAAAGGGTAAAAGTTAAAAAAAATTAGCAAAAGAAGAGAAAAAAATGAAAAAGAAAAAAATTACTTTAACTGCAAGACTAAAAAATTACAGGGAGAAAGCCATGAGTTCCATTCTTTGCTTTCTCCTCCTCTGGAATTCTGCTGCTCTCCTTGGTATTGAAACCACACTCCTTGGTAGGTTTACTTTGTCTTGGCTGGATTTCTTGTTGATCTTCTGGGGGAGGGGCCTGGTGTAGTGATTCTCAAGTGTCTTTGCCCCAGGCGGAATTTCACTGCCCTTACCTGGGGCAGGGCTGAGTAAGCCGCTTGGGTTTGCTTTCAGGAGCTTTTGTTCCCTGAGGCTTTCCGTAGAGTTCCGGAGGGCGGGAATACAAATGGCGGCCTCCTGGTCTCTGGCCTGGAGGAGCCGAGAGCCCGGGGCCCTACTCCTCAGTGCGCCCTCAAAGAACAGCGCCCAGTTACTCCCGTCTGCCTGACCTCCAGCCGTGCTCCAAGCTCACCGAGCCTGCGACCGGTTCAAGGTAACCCCGAGCTGCGAGCTTACTGTCGGCTCTGTCTCTGTAGCCGGTTTTCCCGTTCCAATACTTGCAAGCTCTGCAACACTCAGACACCCCCGATCCTTCTGTGACCCTGCGGGACCTGAGGCCACACTGACCCCGCGTGGGGTTCACCCCGGTTTAGCCTCTGGAGCGATGTCCCTCAGCGGAACAGACTTTTAAAAGTCCGGATTTTGTGCTCCGTTGCTCCGCCGCTTGCCGGGAGCCGGCCCCTCTCCCCAGGGTCTATCTTCCCATCGCTTTGGATTCACATCTCTGCCAGTCCTACCTTTGAGAAAGAGGTTGTTTTTCTGTTTCTAGAATTGCTGTTCTTCTTCTCTTTGATCTGCCGATGGATTGCAGGTGTTTGCAATCTTTAGATAAGCTATCTAGCTGATCTCCTGCTAGCTGAAGTAGTCTCAGCCTGCTACTTCTCCGCCATCTTAACTCCTTCCCTTCTCTTTATTTTAAATTTATTTTTTATTTATTTTCAGCATAACAGTATTCATTATTTTTGCACCACACCCAGTGCTCCATGCAATTCGTGCCCTCTCTAATACCCACCACCTGGTTCCCCCAACTTCCCACCCCCCGCCTCTTCAAACCCTTCAGATTGTTTTTCAGAGTCCATAGTCTCTCATGGTTCACCTCCCCTTCCAATTTCCCCCAACTCCCTTATCTTAACTCCCCATGTCCTCCATGCTATTTGTTATGCTCCACAAATAAGTGAAACCATATGATAATTGACTCTCTCTGCTTGATTTATTTCACTCAGCATAATCTCTTCCAGTCTAACCATATCATATAACACTGTGTGTTTTCTATAAAACATTTCAGAATTCTATCCAAAGATCTGTTTGCTGTGGGGTTCTTTTTTTTTTTTTTTTTTGGTCCAGGATTGTCACTCAGTCTGGGGAGGAAAAAGGATTTTCAGAATTTATGGAGAACTTCCCTGTAATTTGATATCTTTAGCTGTTCTTCGCCCTAATCTAGGTTAACACTATTTTGTCTAATTTATACCATTTACAATATCTAGTTTTAATGTTATTTTACACCCAAATGGTCAAAGTTCCAATCCTGTTTTATAATGCGGAAGAACAGGGAATATTCTTTAAAATAGTGTGTTTCTCCTCATCTGTAACATAGGGGTTGAAATAGATGAGGTTGAAGTTGTCTCTGCATGTTGCAGTGAAAATGCACCCTCTTGAATGTCAGAGCCCAGGACAAGACAGCCATGCAGCTGAGTGAGTTGGAAGAGGAAATGGATCAGAGGATTCAGGCAGCAGAACACAAGACGTGTAAAGATGTGAGTCTGTGGGATTGGCCCTTTCTTCCCATGATTCCTGATGGATCGCCTTTTACAGACCGGGCACCGGGCAGGGTTTTCCATGAGGGCTATTTTTGGTAATGGTTTTGGGGGGAAAGCGAGGGGGGAGAGAGATAATAAGTAATCAAATAAAGTAGATAATTTCAGTAGCTACGAGTAAAGAGCAAGTGTGGTCAGCAACGATGGGGAGAAGCGGTCGGCGGGTCAGGGGCCTCTCTGTGGAGGTGCTGTGAGAGTGGAGGCCCGAGGAAGAAGGCAGCGCACCCCTGGGATAGAGAAGGGTGTTTCAGCTCTTATGCCACAGTCTCCCCGACCATGCCCACTGCCAACTTTAAATCTAGATTGCAGGGAAATTAAAATTCTGTCTGAGAACTTCAGTGTTTTATAATAAAAAGTACTTTTATTCAGCACTGAGTAAACACTATAGTTGAAACTTGCTTACCTGCAATGATTTCCATAGAAGCAATGTTTGTCTTTTTTCCTTATAAACTACAACTAGGTGATGCATGTTTACTGGAAATGGAAAATAGACTTACCTGTAAGGCTAATGTTGGGTTGAACACTTTCTTTTCATTTGCCCTGTTAACTCCAAGAGGCAGCAGGATGGAGTGAGAAGGGCCTAAGTATTGGCATCTGATTGTCATTAATGTGCTTCCTGGCTCTGCCTTTGACCAGGCAGGTGGCCCTGGGGAAATAACCGGACCTCTGACCTTGGTGGTGCCATTTTTAGAATGGGGTAATGCACCAGCCTGCTTCACAAGGCCCAGCCTGATGATGGACGTGAGTGCCTAGCACCGGGCCTGAGGTGTGCTGACTGCATCCTGGCTGTGGCCGGCCTGCTCTTTTCCGTGGCTTTTCGTACTTTGTGTCCTTCCAGATCCTTTGCCTTGGTCTGCTGTACCCCATATATGACTTCAGGTCTCTTCGTTGTCTTATCTCTTACTGGCAAGTTGAGTAACTGTTGGAATGTCATGTTCAACAGAGTCAGTGGCTCAGAGTCCGTGGGCCTGCTTTAGGGCAGTGGAGATCCCATTCTTCTGATAGCACTCCATTCGTTGTAGTCTAGAAACAGGAAAATCATATATTCTTTCTGCCTTTTTTCCCTCTCCATGCATTTTATCTGGGTGCTCATTCCTTCATCGAACACTTAGGCTTCTTCTTAATCAGCAGACTTGTGGTTGGTGTTAGAGCCCTTACCAGGGCCCCACACCCTGTAACTTCTTGTTTGGCTCAGCTCGGCTCCCTGTGGTTCTGCACCGCACAGCTCTGGTCCGGCGTGATCATCACTCTTCCTTCACTCCATCTGCTTTCTTTGCCCCTCCTTTCCATTTTCCCAAACTCAGCAAAGCTTAGAGAAAGTCTCCCCATCTCCTTGATGTTCCCTCGCAGTCCTCTGGTCATATCCACCTCTTCCTGACCTTTACTTCTTTTGCCCCTACAGTGTTAGTCCATTGCTCCACGTAAGTATTTTAGGCTGTAATGGCTTTCTTGAAATAGAATTGACACACAAGGAGCTGCATATTTACAGTACAGAACAGGATAACACTGGGTGTGCCCATAGTTCAGGAATCCACCACCAACAGGCAAGATGATGGGTGTATCCGTCCACCATCTAAGTTTCCTCAGGCCCCTTTGTCATGCTTCCCTTCCTCCCTCCTCTGCCCTCCTTGCCAGGCAACCACTGTGTATCCTCTTCCATGAAATGTCTGTTAAAATCTTTTGTTCACTTTGAAAATTAGGTGGTTTTCTTACTATGCAGAGTTTTATTTGTTTTTAAATACAGTTTTCTTTTGACTGATTTATTTATTAGAGAGAGAGAGAGAGAGCGCACAAGCAAGAGGGGCAGAGGTAGAGGGAGAGAGAATTTCAAGCCGACTCCATACAGAGCCCGACCCCAGGACCTCGAGATCTGATCTGACCTGAAACCAAGAGAAAGACACTTCACTGACTGCATGACCCAAGTGCTCCTGTTACAGAGTTTTGAAAGCTCTTTATATATTCTGATTTTAAAATTCTTTCCCTATGGTGACTTGTCTTTCCATTCTCCTAACAGTGTATTTTGAAGAATAAAAATTTTTCATTTTGATGAGATCTGATTTGTCAATTTCTCTTTAATGGATCATGTTTTGGCATCTAAGAAATCTTTGCCTAACACAAGGTCACAAAGATTATTCTGCTGTTTTCTTCTGTAAGTTTTATTTGTTTTAGATTTTACATTTAGGATCCATTTTGCAAGATGTGGGTCAAAGTTCATATTTTTTTGCAGGTGGATATCCAGTTGTTCCAGCACCATTTGTTGGAGACTATTTGTTCTCCACTGAATTGCCTTTGTACTTTGTCCCACGTTGGTTTACTGTATTTGTGTGGCTTTATTTCTGGGCTCTCTGGTGTGTTCCTTTGATTGCTTTATGCCAGTATGACATTGTTTTGGTGACTATTGCTTTATAAGTCTTGAAATCAAGTAATATTAGTTCTTCAACTTTGTTTTTTTTCAAAGTTGTCTTGGCTATTTTAGATCCTTTAATTTCCATAGTATCAGCTTATCAATTTCTTAAAAACAAAAAAACAAAACCCAAACCTTCTGGGGGTTTATTTGATTTCATTGCATTTATAGATCAATATGGTGAGAATTAGCATCTTAACAATAATGAGTAATTTGATCCATAAACCGGATATATTCTCCCCTTATTTAGGTCTTCTTTAAATTTTCTTAGCAATGTTTGGTACTATAGAACGTACAGATCTTATAAGTCTTTCCTCAGATTCATTCCTAAGTATTTGATATTTTAATGCTACTCTAAACAATGTTGTTAAAAATTTCAATTTCTGGTTTCCCATTGTGAATATATAGAAATACACTTGATTTTTATATACATATCTTATACCCTACCATATTTGTTTACATTGCTTACACTCAGTAGCCTTTTGGGTTGATTCCATAATATATTCTAGGTAAATGGTATATAATCTATGAATAAAGACAGCTTTATGTCTCTCTTTCTGACGTGAATGATCACTTCATTTTTCTCTCCTTTTTGCACTGGTTAGAATAAGAAAAGTGAGAGCAGACATCCTTATCTACATTCTCTCTCTTAACAAGAAGTATGATGTTAGTGGCATATTGTTCATGGATGCCTTTTATTGAATTTTGAGCATGTTCCTGGTTGGCTAAGAGTTGTTGTTCTAATTAGGAATGGAATGTTGGATTTCATCGAATGCTTTTCCTGTAACTATTGAAGTGATCATGGCTTTTCTCTTTTTTCGACCATCAATGAGGTAATTACCTGGATTTTCAAGTATTAAAACACACTTGCAGTCTGGGGATAAACCCCACTTAGTTATGATGTATTTTCATTTTTATATCTTGGTTAATTCATTTTGCTAAATTTTGTTTATTATTTTTGCATCCACATTCATTAAAGATATTAGCTTGTGGGTTTCTCTTAATGTGTTTGATTTTTGTCTCAGGCCAGTGCTGGTCTCACAGAATGAGTTGGGAAGGTTTCCTGCCCTTTCACTTTCTTGGAAGTTTGTGATGAGTTGGTCTGAAGCACCACCATTTCTACCTAAGTTACTGTAACGACCCCCCATCCAATCCCTTGGTGTCTGCCCGTGACAGGTTGGGAATGGAAAGAGTTACATAGTGATGATTTCCTTTATTAAGCTCTGAACCAAATATTTTCACACCATAAAAGTTGTTATGTTTAGCATCATGATACTGGTTTTAGCGAGAAGAATTGCCAAGATGCCAGGAAGGCTGTCCGAGGTAGATGCTCATTGGAAGACTTCATGTCTTCGTCTTCCTATGAGGGGGCAACACATGCTTCCTCACCTGTAAAGCTCAATAAACTCAAGAGACTCACTTAAAACAAGGTTACCAAGAGTGAAGATGTTGTTCTCCTCCAGATATTTCCTCCTAAGCATATAATATTTCATTTATATGGATTATTTAATTTACTTGGATAATTTATTATACTCCTCACATTAATCCAATAAGTAAATGAAGGCTTCAAGTAAGTTGTCTCAGCTAGACAGCCAGTAAGTGTGATGTAAGACTGTGTAACTCCGGCAGGTGTTGAGACATGGGGTCATGTCTCCCCTGCAGAGAGTCCTTACCTTACCTCCCAACTCACTTCCTGTCACATCTCATTGTTAGCTTCTTCTTGTATTGCTTCCTGAGATCATCTTTGCTTCCTGTCTTCTCCCACCAGGATGTCTGTTGGTCTTCATGGCTCCTGCTCTGTCCCTCAGTGCTCAGGACTATTGGCATATAGGAGGCTATCAGTGCATATCTGAACACTCAATTTCACTGGCTATTATCTAAAAATTTATTTGAGTTCTAAACATAGGGCATAAAGTTCCATGCTTTGTGAAGAGGGAAGGGAAACTTAAATATATCTGGGCTCCTGGGAGCTACAGCCCTTGACCTCCTGGTGTGCCCCTTGGCATCCTCTGATCCAGGCAGGATACATCTGAGAAGAGCCAGCCCAGGCAGAAGCACTTAGCATAGAAATTTGCAGGTGATGTTATTTGAATTCAAGTAAGGTGTAAGCTCTTGGAAGAAGGATACACCCACTGGACCTTCCTGGGCCTTGATGCCATGATAGGGTGCAGGCAAGCACTTGGGCCCTTGGATCTTGCTGTATCTTTTAATTAACAATAGCAGTAATTAATTAAACTAGTTAATAGATGCTCCCTGGCTTCCTGTTACAACATGAGTGATAGCCTTATAGGCGTCTTTCCAGGTGATGTGTGCATGTTGGCTTTCACTTGCACAGGTTTCAGTTCCAGAAGAGTGTACCTCGAGAGTCATTTGGTTTACTTCTGCCATCACTTCTTGCCTTCCCTGTGTGGGAGACTTGGGATCAGCCTTAGTTTGACACAATACATTTCTCGCTTAATAGGGTTTTGAAAAATCTATTTATATCAGTAAAATCTTTTTTTCTTTTTTTTTTTTTAAAGGAAAAATGTAAGGCTGAGGAAGCCCTCAGTGACCTCAGATGTCAGTATGAAACAGAAGCAGGAGATTTACGGGTGACAATAAAGAAACTTAAAAAGGTAGGTTTGTGGCAGTGAGGCTTCTAGGAATAGCCTCAGTATATCCGGGTGTTTCAGTTTTTAGCAACTGAAAACATTGAGAATCATATTAAAGCAGCAGTTGGAATCAGATTTCAGAGTCAAACTGGGCTTCCTGAAAGATGGTTTTTTAAAGGTCCCTGATTTTCTGTTTCAAGGGCAGCCTTTCTTCTGCACAGGTCTAATAAATATTTCTGACCCCTTGAACAGTTGTCCATCAAACCCCAGTTTTCCTTCCTCGGGTACCCTCAGGACCCACATGTTTAGTGGATTCTGCTCATGACAGGAGGGATCCTGTCTTTACTGGTCACATATTCTCATATCCTTGCCCCCAGCTAACTGCAATGGCCAGTATTCAGTGAATATTTATTAAATAAAGTAAATATTCTTGTTCTGTGCAGAAAGTTCCACATGTATGGCACCCCCGATCAGCAGGAGGTAGGAGAGAACTTGCTGAAATGTGAGCAAAGGTGTGATTGGGTTTGGCCTTTGCTGTGTTTGGTCTCTAATGAGTAAGGTATTCTTCACCCTGTGATATGCTGGTAGCTACTTAACAACAGGCTCTGGAGAGGGTAGGGGGTCAGGCACAAATCTGTAATATTTACTGACTTCCATGGTGTTAACGCTTCCATCATTACAATTTTAAGCTGCCAAGTTGACATCACTGAGAGCAGAGTTCGGGAAGAGGTACGTCCCATTGGCTCTCTGCTGCTGGCCCAGGCTGTCTGCAGCTTGGTACTGGATCCACCGCTTGGGTGTGGGCTGTCTCTGTAGCGAGTGGAAATACCTTAGCTAAAGTGAAAACGGATACTTAAAAAAGAATCATTCCTGAAAATGGCACTGTGGCACTTTGCTTCTCTGGTTGTTCATGTGATCACATTTAATGCTCTTTCCAGTGTTTATAGTCAATGAGATTAAGTGACGATTAGCTGTATTTTATAGTCTATTGCAGTTCAAACCTCTGGGATTATTAAGAATTCTCCCCAATAGCCTTCTTGGGAAATTATGATCAACGTCAACCTTTTCTCTAGTTGACAGAGGCCATTAGACAGACATGAGATGCTTGAATTGCACAATTTGAACAGACCAATGTCTTGTTGATGCCAGAGTCACAGATCTCCTCACCCTGGTCCTTAGTTATTTTCCTGTCTTCTGACATCTTTAGGCTAAAAGCAAGTTACGCAGAAAAGACACACAATTTCTTGCCACGATGAGGCATATGATGAGGACCACATAGGCCCTGAACAGTAAGAGTCAGAAGTGATGGGACCAGAGTCCTCATCGTGACTCTGCCACTTTCTGCCAGTTACACCTAGGACAATTGCCTTCGTTATCTTATCATTTCGTTTCTCATTTGTAAAATGGGATTAATACTTGACTGTCCCACCTCAACATAATAGCTGAGACGTTACTGACTTTATAGTTTAATAAGCTCTTTTTCACAATTTTTCAATTTAATTCTCAAGCTTTCTCTGAGGAGAGGTGAATATGCTGCTTTCACCGCTGAGGACAGAGAGTGCTCGAGTCACAGAGCCAGTAAGCCCTGGAGTGGTCTTGCTGCGCAGTTTGCGCTTTCTCACTTGTACCAGACTTCCCGCCTGCTGGGGAGGCTTTTTTATAAGAGAGCAGATGGGGATTTACCTGAGGGAATGTTAAAGGCTTAAACTATGGAAAAGATTACAAATTGATTATGACTGCCGTTACCCTAAGCCATGGATTCTGAGGAACCTAGTTTTTTTTTTTTTCCTTAAGATTTTTATTTACTCATTTGACAGAGATCACAAGTAGGCAGAGAGGCAGGCAGAGAGAGAGGAAGGGAAGCAGTCTCCCCACTGAGCAGAGAGCCCGATGCGGGGCTCCATCCCAGGCAGAGGCTTTAACCCACTGAGCCACCCAGGTGCCCCAAGAACCTAGTTTTTCCCTCCCATTTTTCTTCTCTGAAATTGGCATGCATCTGAAAAAATCAAGGGCTCTTCTCAGAGCTGGCCAGGGGGCAGAGCCACGGTCTCGTGTGAAAACTTTTTTTTTTTTTAAAAGATTTTATTTATTTATTTAACAGAGAGAGATCACAGCAGGCAGAGAGGCAGGCAGAGAGAGGGGAAGGGAAGGAAGCAGGCCCCTGCTGAGCAGAGAGCGGGATGCGGGACTCGATCCCAGGACCCCGAGATCATGACCTGAGCAAAGGCAGCGGCTTAACCCACTGAGCTACCCAGGCACCCTCGTGTGAAAACTTTTAATAGAAGCATCTGGTAAGATGAAGAAAGTCCAGCATCAGATTACTTAGGCTTTGACTTAGTGTGATGAAATTTAGCATTCATTTTGGTCACTGCGTAACTACTCAGTTAATGGAAACCCACGGATCCCCACCGTTTCCAGGGACTGTCGGCTCTTTGTAGGAGAGACATTTTAGTTGTCCATGTTAGAGATGCTCCTGAGCTGGTTTAATCTGGTGATACTGACAAGTCACCCAGAAAGCAAGCTCAGGTATATATCCATAGAGTCTGGGTGCATATGTCACTAGCTTCCTATCACACTTAAATGTTACTGATTTCAGTTATTCTAATAAACACTTACTGGAATCACTGTGAAAAAAAGAAGTGAATCTGATGCTAACACTGCTGTTAAAAGTCTTGGACTCTGGTAGGAGAGGTAAGGCATTCATAAATAATTATAATACAGGGTAGAAAGTGTTAAGTACAGATAAATTTCTAGGAGAATATAAAGGTCCAGACTCAGATGCAACGTAACTGAAAAGGTGAAGTTAGGTCACTTAGTAGTTGAATGGCCTCCCAAAGGACTGTTCAGTTGTTTCAAAGGAAGTTCATTAAACCAAAAAAGCAAAACCAAAACCAAAACCAAAAAAAACAACCCTTTTTAAATGCTTAAATTATTGAAACCAAGTTTTCAAATCCTCATGGATTATATGTAGCTTAATGATTTACAAAGTTGTATCATGTTGAAAATTGAAGACTTTTAGAATTCCTATAGCTATATATTCAAGGATACTAATAAACTTAACTGAATCTATCCAAAGTGAGTTTGTACATGAACAGCTTTTATTTGTTCTTTCAGCTAGAAGAACAATCAAAACAACTAAGTCAAAAAGAAGATGTGGCTGCCTTAAAAAAGCAAATTTATGATTTATCAATGGTAAGAATCACCTTTCATTCCCAGAAATACATTTTCTCTTCGACGACTAGACATGGTTGGGCTGTTTATCGGTGTTCCGGGGATCGAGAGAAATTAATACTGCAGTGAAAGAAAGCCTTTGATGTACCTTTGAACAAGCATGTTACTCAGGCTATTATCCTCAATGATTCCCCACCTGTGGTGAATGCTTTTATTTATTTCTTATTCACAGCAATGGTGGCATGGCCCTTGCACTTCACATAGTTAACCCTGCATTCCCGCAACTTCAGCTCTGCTCTGTGGGGTGAGGGGATAATTGCCCTTTTCTTCCTCCAGAGTTCCTCTTTCTGTCCCTTTCCCACCTTCCTGACCCTGCCTTTGGTCTTTCTGCTGCCAAATTGACAGCCTTTGTGTATGTTTTATCATCATCATTAAGTTGTCTTTATTTTGTTTTTAGGTGGACTCTCGAAAAGTTAAAAGCCACTAGCGAACATTTCCTTTGTTAGGACTCTAAATATTCTCATTGCCGAGCCCAGAAGTGAGCCAGCTTGCTGCCAGTGCATTTCTTTCTCTCCATTCATTATCCCCATACCACTCAGAAGAGAAGGCTCCTAGATTCATGGTCAAGTTGGAATGTGCCATCGGTTTCAAATTTTGCCACATCTTAGTTAGCTCTGTATTTGGATCATGACTTTCTTGTAGAGTTGCTAATTTTTCTTGCATTTCCTGGTTGAGTTTTTGGTTTCTTGTAAAAAGAAACTCTGGCATCTTCAGGATATCATTCACTGATGCCTTCCAACTTCTTATTTATTCTTCCTGATGCATGGAATTTGTTTTTTCTCTTGGAAAATGTTAATTTTGGAGTCTCCAAAATTTCAGTTCTTATTGGACTGATTGTTTTTGAAACTCACTACCCATACATCATCCTGGAGTTTCTGAACATTTTAGGTAGCTGGTGTAGGATTCCTGTGCAGCTAGGTAAATACATCTGTTTACCTGGGGACCTCCCCTGAGAGGGTGTCTTCCTAGGAGCTGTGTGTGTGAAGCTGGCTTTTGGAATGGGGGACCGCTTATGACCAGAATTAGTGGGATATGGATAAGAGGACTTAGGACACTGTATAGGGGTCATTCAGTTCTTTTTCTTTTTAAAGATTTTATTTATTTGTTTAAAAGAGAGAGAGAACAAGTGGGGGCAGAAGGAGAGGCAGAGAATCTGAAACAGACTCCAGCTAAGCACCGAACGTGAGGCAGGACTCTATCTCATGTCCCTGAAATCAGGACTTGAGCCCAAACCAAGAGTTGGATGCTTAACTGACTGTGCCATGCAGGCACCCACTTCAGTTCTTTTCAAAAAGACAAGCCCTGTCTTACTGCCTTGGGAATTGACTCTGACTATCTGCTATTCTTTGCTAGTGTAAGAGAGGATGGCCTGGGGGCTGCGGGCTGTGTGCCTTAATACACAAATTTAATCTGTTTTTAAGCTCCATTTCCACCTGTGGGGGAGCAGGTGCTGCCTAGCTAATTGCCTCCTCCTTTGCTCTGTAGCACAACCTTCCCCACGCCTCTTCCAGACCTACTGTGCTCCTGCTCTCTTCACTTCTGTCAGCACATTTCCATCCAGTTTCCATCTTCCAGGAATGTATTTAATTCACTTGAGTGTTGGGGGCCCCTCTTGCATTCTTGTAACCTGTATTAGTTTATTTCATGTTATTTGGTATTTCGTAGGAATATGGTCTTCAAAGGGAAAGAAGAGTGTTCAGTCCATCATTTTGTACTGGAAGCCTCCAGTGTTTTTTTCCTTCTTTTTTAAGAAAAACATAGACTTTTTTTAAAAAAACCAAACTATTTTTAAGTGCAAAAATCACAAATGTTAGGTGATGAGATTTATTGTAAAAATTAGCCAGTCTTCCCGGTGATAAATACTGTTAATTCCTCAGCGTATTTGTCAGTAGATTCATAGCTCTCATTGAGTAAAACAGATGTTTACATGTTTGATCTGAGTTAATTTGCCAGTAACATGTTAAAGTACATCACAATCCCATCTTGACTGAGTTTTTTGGCACCAAATGTCAAACGTTTAAGAAAAAGAACAATTTCAAAGATTTAGCTTTTTGAGACTTTACTACCTTATGATATTTTCAAATCACCTTGAATTGGTAACTAGTTCTTCGAACACCCACGATTTGAAGGACTGTGGAGGTGTGGGGGTGGGGTGTGAGGTTCCATTACTCTTGACTCTCCCGGGTGGAAGATGCCCAAAATCTAATGCTTGTGCTGTTCCTTTCCTTCAGGAAAATCAGAAAGTTAAGAAAGATCTTTTAGATATTTTAGAAGCACAGAAAAACATAGCCTTTCTTCAGAGTGAATTAGATGCTTTGAAAAGTGATCATGCCGATCAGACTCTGAATTCAGAAAGATATGAAACTTGGCATTTTATTCTTTAGTTTGAGTGGGTTGTTTGTCTAGATGGCCATCCATGTGAATGAAGTCAGCTACGTAATCATAAAGGGTTATTTATTGACCTTACTGGTATGTTCTTTGCTTTCCAAAGATTTCATTTTCAGTGTCCTATTTCCTGGTAATTTTTTGTGCTAAATTTTTTTTTAACAAAAATATTAATTAGTATAATTATTGACTGCTTTGGAGAGTGCAGGGCTTAATAGATGTTTGAATTACTGGGAAGAGAAGAGTATACCTAACATGTCAGCGGTCAGTGCTAATTGAAGTGCACACACATAGAGGTACATATAAACATGTATATGTATGTATGCATATACATACATATGTGTGTGTATAAATATGCAAATTCCTATGTAAGTATCCATATATATCCATATACCCATATATGTCCAAATATATGGATACTTATGTGGGTATTTGCATTCACAGATTTGCATACAAATGCATATATGGAGATATATCGTCCCCAAATACATACATGTGTGTGCATGTGTCTATATAAACTTGTACACTTGGGGAAAATGTCATGCTTTTTGTTTTATTTGCTTGTAAACTTTAATCACAATTAAGGTCCTGTAATGGTCAGCAGTGAAACATTTAAGTACTTACTGTATACAGGTTCCTGACTTATAGAAGGAGTAATGAGTGTGGAATATATGAAAAAAAGAAAAGAAAAGATGTGGTCTCTGCTGTATGAGAAGTTCAGGTTCTTTGAGAAAGCCACAAAGCTGAAAGGTTACGGAGCTTCGTAGGAGCTGAGCAGTGTCAGAAACAATCCCAGCAATGTTGCTGGTTGGGTCCATTGCCATGTGATGGTAGATAAAGTGTCCTTTTTATTGAGAAAAGGTGAAGAGATTTATTAGAGAGGAGACGCTTGAGGTCAGCTTGGGAGGAGCTGGCCTGTGCTGATCGGGGTGGGGAGGTCAGGGGCAATGTCAGTGAGGTTACGCAGGCGGCCCTGCCATCTGGCAGGCACTGTGCATAGGACCTTCCTAGCATTGTCTTGCAATCCATAGAATGTCCTATGAGATACAGACTTTTAGTCTCTCCATTTCAGAGACTCTTAAGAGTCTCAGAGTTGCTCTAAGTGAGCAGTAAGCAAGGCAGAGGCACGAACAGAGGGACAGGTAAGACTGGCTTGGGGCAAAGTGCTCACACATCTGGATAGGAAAAGGTATTTCAAATGGAAGAGTAAAAGTTAAACACAATCTAAAAATTTAAAAGCCAGTTTAAGGCTATGATGCAAGGGCCCAGCATTTTTGGCTAAGGAGCTTGAATTCCTATCGTCAATTGGGAACCTTTTATTTTATTTTATTTTTTTAAAGATCTTATTTATTTATTTATTTATTTGATAGTGAGAGAGAGAACACAAGCAGGGGGAGTGGAAGAGGGAGAAGCAGGCTTCCCCAGCAGAACCGGGAACCTGAGGTGGGGCTCGATTCTAGGATCCTGGGATCATGACCTGAGCCTAAGGCAGACGCTTAATGACTGAGCCACCTAGGCACCCCAGGAACCTTCTCGCTTTATCACCAAGAGAGTGAGTGGACAGGTTATTGTGGATGACAGTTCAGGGCCTGAGAGTCTTTGAAAGCTAGTGATGGGTTTTGTCTGCTTAGACATGAGGCTGGGGCCAAATGGGGGCTGGTGGTGAGTGACTGAAGTTCTCAAGGGGCCTTAGCAAGAGGAGGCCAGAGCTTTGTAATAAAGCAACAGGAATCACTGAGCATGGTTTTATGACAGATGGAGAGAGCCTGATCCTATGGACTTCTCTTTGGTTTACGGTGAGGAGGGGAGAGCCAGGCAGGGAAAGGAGAAGGAAACACAAGGAGGGAGAAAAACAGCTGGGCTGGGAATGTGTTAAAGCAGAGAAAGAGCAGGGGAGGGTCAAAGTAGAGAGAGCAGGCTGGGTTGAAGGGGCTGGTAATGAGTGCCTGGGGAGAGGGGGGTTAGCAGAAGGTGAAGGGTCGTGGTCCTGTGAGGAATGGAGCTGGCTTTGGGAGGGAGAACAAGACCTCGCACAGGAAGCAGAGGGGGATATGCAGGCGTGTGGGGCTGCTGACCACATGGAGGGACTGAACGATAGAAAACCATGGCCAAGGACACAGATCTTTGAGAAAGGTGAAGGGGGTTCTGGAGGATAGGTGTATGGCAGGACTGCATACCTAATTCTGGTTCAAACATAAAATACGGTTTTACAGGCATCTGGAAATAATCCGAGAGTACACAGAAGATCGAAATACTCTTGAGAGGCAAATGGAAATACTCCAGTAAGTTCTCATATAAAACACTCATTACATTTACATTTTCCTAATGTTTTGTGAATGAGACATGTGCCCCATGTCACACGAGTGGTCATATTCTCAAGACTGGGTTTGCAGGTCCAGGTGGGTTTCTTCTCGCTGTGGTGCATTCAGCACTTGGCCTTCGCCTGCTTTTAATCCTAAATAAACTATTCAAATCCAGGGACTAGAGTATAATTCTCTCTAAGTCCTCGCCATTCAGGTGAGATGTTGTTACACCTCTATAAAGACTCAGGGCTCAGACCTCAGCGGCTGTCTCTGCAGCTTAGCATACCGGGAGGCTGTCAGGAATCTCCTGTATGCTCATGGCAGAGCACCGGACACCTATGATCATTCTTGCCCAACATATTGTTCTTGGTGAGGCAGCTATTTTTCTTAGTTTTTTTTTTTTTAACGCTACTGGAAATATTACACCTGCTTATCAACTTCACACCCAAGTTACCATAATTCCAGCCTCTGAGGGCCTTCCCCACAAGAACCCCCCTCCTCTACCCCAGCGCTCTCTTCTACCCATGTAAGTTCTGGTTTGTCTCCCCACATGAAGGAGGATCAGACTTGGCAAGTTTGTTTTCCCCATTTTGAATGATTGTGAGGTCTCACCTGTGGCAGATACAGAGTTGACATGTTACAGTGATCCTGCTCATTCATTTATTCATTCGTCCAGTAGACTTTATTCAACACCTTTTCCAGGTCAGGTATGCCAGGAACTGAGCATAGAATGGCAAGTGAAAAGAAAAGAAAAAAGTCTCTCTGTCTCTTTATGGGGCTCATCTAGGGGAAGAAGATGGATACTGATGGCTTATTATAGAAATAAACATTAAAATGCCAAAGAAGTGGGATGAGGGGAAGGGGTATGCCTACTGGGGGCATATAGTGTAGAGCTTCCTCCTAACCAGGAAGGCCCAGGAAGTGTTCTGGCGGATGCAGCAACCAAGCTGAGATCTGAAGATGGATCAGCTTTCAGTAGAGACAGAATGGCCACTCTCAGGTGAAGGCTCTGTTATTGTCCTCGGTTTTTAGCAGAGGTTGCCGCCGCTCTGACAGGTCAGATGACTCCCATCAATGATGTGGAAGGTACATGCCTGCACGGGATTTGAACCCAGAGTCAACATCAGAACATTTCATCGGTACCTGACAGTGCCCGGAGGGCAGCATCAGGCCACGGGGAAGACATGGGAGTAGCCGGGAGAAAGAAGTGTGACATAACACATTACATCTACGCCTGGCTGGGACACATGCACAGGGACAGAGAGCAGCACATGGGGCCACCCGGGTCCAGGCATTTAGGAAACAGAGAACTTCAAGAAACCTATTGACACTGCGGAGCTACCTGAGGGAACAGCGGGTTCCAACAGCATAGCTAATTCCTGAAATGCCTTGAGACCTTTAAAAGAGAGGTAATCCATTAATTAAGTTGTAGTTCTAGTAGTGAATTATGGTCTCAGTTTAGGAGGTTTGAAGAGGAGTGGTAGAAATTTGCAAGAGGAGGTAAGTAACTCAGTATTCTGAACTTTGCAGCCTTTGAAGAGGGTGGCTTTTACCCCAACTTCCCTTATCTTTTTGTTTGTTTATTTGCTGTGTAGAACAGCTAACCAGAAGTTACATGACAGTAATCATGGCCTTAGGAACCCCCTTGAAAACAGTTACAGCAAGTTCAACAGATCTTTGGTAAGTAGTAGAATTTTATAATACATTCTTTTCTTTCTTATAGTAGAGTGTTTTGATGAAGATCATGTATTTTCTTATAGGGGGAACTTAGGAAATTGCAGAACTATTCCATTTAAAATAGAAGAGGCAACATTTTCCCAAATTAAAGAATATGCTATCCTTCTGCTGAGATAAATGCCTAGATGTTCACCAACTATCTGTTAGCTGTTCAAGGAAACCAGAGAAAGATCTATAAGGTGGGACCTAGGTCCTGGAAGAGTTTATAGTGTGGTAGGGAGTTCAGATGTGCACAGATAGCAATGATAGAAGAAAAAAATGGGAAATCTTATCGAAGTAAGAAGAAAATACTTCTCATTTCAGAGGAAGGAGAAGGTGCTTCTGGCTGAGGAGTATGGTTAGATACACTGAGTATTCTTTAGGTCGTGAGATGATCAGAGTGGGGGCCTTGGATTTAAAACCCTGCTACAGAAACAAGCTAAGCCCATCTTGGAATTTTGAGGAAATTTTCCTGACTGCATTTGTCAGAAATCCTCTTCTCCCACTTCTGGGGGTCAGGTTCAAGTTTAGGGTTCCTTTGCCTTAGCTTTAGGCTTTAGACTTTAGCTCAGTCACTGAGCCAAATTATGGTTTGAGAAGAGATAAACCTAAAGACGTTGGTATTCGGAGTCCTAGACAATGCAGGTGACCAGGATGCCCTTTATGGCTCATGCAGTGGGATTTGGATCTAAGACACAATGCAAAGAGAGTACTACAGGAGTTATCTTGGTGTTTGTGCTCACATTTACTCATGTAGGGTACCAAACTTTTAATGACATTGGAAGTTAATTAGTGTGTTATATATATGTGTATATGTATTATGTGTTTATGGAATAACAAAATGTTGCTTATATATTTTATGTATTTCAGCACATAAGTAATATATCACGAGGGAATACGATTTCTAGGAGCAGTCCCGAATTTAATGGTCATTCTCCTCATCCTCTGAGCTTTGACAGGTATGGTAACACCTACTTACTTTTCATTTGATTTCTGGATCAGAGTAATAAGGAAAGTAAATTTCCTTAGAGGGGAGTTAAAATAGTAGAATCTACTTTGGGCACTAATTTCTATTTTCTGCTATCTTATTTAAAATTTCTGAAACCTATAAAGATGGAAAGTAGAAATGTCTCAGAGAGGGCAAAGTGATTTCCTTAAGACATTGTTATGACATGATTTTACGTATGCTTCCCCTGACCTCGTTCTCTCGTTACATCCTGTTCCTGAGAAGTGAACTCTGAAAACTTTTAGAGGGAAACAAGCAGACTATAGTGTTGGATGTTGCCATATTCGTGGGATAGGATGTTGAGACTCTTGGCATGATCTGCAAATGTTTAATAGCTCGGCATAATATTATGTAAGCTGTGTTCGAGGAAACTTTCAAAACAAATAGAAACATGACTAGCAGACGTTTGTGAGCTGTTGTATTGAAAGAGTCAGAGAGATTTAACAGAAGTGAGAATTTAGCTCTATTTTGAATCCAATGAAGCGCTATATTGGTCCTATGTAACCTGAGATCTGGCGACAAGGACTGAAAGATTACATGTGTGTACTTGTGTGTATAAATACATATGTCCATTGTTATTAGTTAAGTTAAATTTGGGGGGTATCAAACCTTGAAAGTAGAAGTTATGGCAAAGGCTATGGGCTTCTAGCTCTCCATTTCCAATGCAACTTTCCAATTTATATTCATTCCCTTTGCATTTGAGATCTTCTGTTCTAAAGAATAAAAATGTATTGAGAGTTAAGACGGCAGAGCAGTAGGGGCACCCTGTGCTTGCCTTGTCCCTCAAACACAACTAGATAAAATATCAGATCTTCCAAGAATATACTCAAGAATAGATCTGAATACTGAGAGAACAAAATGCAGAACTAGAGTGAGAAAACATTGTAATAGGTAGGAGGTGCAGAGGCATGGTTCTGCAGATCCTTCCATAGAAACCTGGCAGGCCAGTGGAGAGTGGCATGATCTATTCAACATGCTGGGAAAAATATGCAGCCAAGAATACTTTATCCAGCAAGGCTAGCATTCAAAGTAGAAGGAGAGATAAAAAGCTTCCCAGACAAACAAAAACCAAAGGAGTTCCTGACCACAAAATCAGCCCTGCAAGAAATACTAAAGGGGACCGTCTCTGTGGGACAGAAAGACCAAAAGCAACAAAGACGAGAAAGAAACAGAGAATCTCCAGAAGCAGTGACTTTATAGGAACACAATGGCACTAAATTCTTATCTACCAATAATAACTCTGAATGTAAATGAGTGAAATGCTCCAGTCAAAAGATATAGGGTATCAAAAGATAAAAAAACAAGACCCATGTATATGCTCCTAACAAGGACCACATTTTAGACTTAAAGTCCCCTCCAGAGTGAAAATGAGGGGATGGAGAACCATCTGTCATGCTAATGGACATCAAAAGAAAGCTGGAGTAGCCATACTTATATCAGATATGATAAATATTAAACCAAAGACTATAACAAGAGATGAAGAAGGGCACTCTATCATAATTAAGGGATCTATCCAACAAGAAGATCCAACAATTGTAAATATTTATGCCCCCAACTTGGGAGCACCCAAATATATGAATCAATTAATAACAAAGATAATGAAACTCAATGATAATAATACAATAACAGTAGGGGATGCTAAAACAATCCTCATGCAGCAATGGGCAGATCATCTAAGCAGAAAATCAACATGGAACAGGTGGTTTTGAATGACACACTGGACCAGATGGACCTAACAGATATACTCAGAACAATTAATCATAAAGCAGGATAATATATATTCTTTTCAAGTGCCAATGGAACATTCTCCAGAATAGATCACATACTGGGTCACAAATCAGGTCTCAACAAGTACAGAAGGATTGAGATCATACCATTCATATTTTCAGACCACCATGCTATATCAACTTGAAGTCAACCACAAGAAAAAACCTGGAAAGATCAGGAATATCAGGGAATTAAAGAAGAAATTTAAAAATGCATGGAAGCAACTGAAATTGAAAACATGGTAGTCTAAAATCCTTTAAGATAAAGCAAAAGCAGTCATAAGAGGGAAGTAAATAGCAATACAGACCTACTTCAAGAAGCAAGAAAAGTTCCAAATGCACAATCCAATCTTACTTTTAAAGGAGCTAGAAAAGGAACAATAAATAAAGCCTAAAGCCAGAAGAAAAGGGGAAATAATAAAGATTAGAGCAGAAATAAACAATATGAAACAAACAAAAAACAATAGATCAATGAAACTAATAGCAAGTTCTTTGAAAGAATTAATAAAATTGATAAACTCTTATCCAGACTTATCAAAAAAAAGGAGAAAGGTTAAATTAAATCATGAAAGAAAGAGGAGAGATCACAACTAATACCACAGAAATAGAAATAATTATAAGACAATATTGTGTATTATATATTATATGCCAACAAATTGGGCAATCTCGAAGAAATGGATAAATTCCTAGAAACATACAAACTACCAAAACTGAAACATGAAGAAATAGAAAATTTGAACAGACCCATAACCAGGAAAGAAATTGAACCAGTTATTAAAAACCTCCCAACAAAGAAAAGCCCAGGGCCAGATGGCTTCCCAGGGAAAGGGTTTGCCAGACGTTTAAAGAAGAGTTAATACCTATTCTTCTCAATGTTCCATAAAATAGAAATTGAAGAAAAACTTGAAACTAATTCTACAAGACCAGTATTACATTTATCCCAAAACTAGACAAGGACCCCCCCCAAAAGAGAAGAATTACAGGCCAATCAATATCCCTGATGAACGCAGATGTAAAAATTCTCAACAAGATACTAGCAAATTGAATACAACAGTACAGTAAAACAGTTTTCCACCATAATCAAGTGGGATTTATTCCTGGGCTGCAGAGGTGGTTCAATATTCACAAATCAACCAGTTGATAAAATAAAGGATAAGAATTATGGAATCCCCTCAATAGATGCCAAAAAAGCATTTGATAAGATACAGCATACATTCTTGATGACAACCCTCAACAAAGTAGGCATAGATGGAACATACCTCAACATCATAAAGGTCATATATGAAAGACCCACAGCTGATATCATCTTCAAAGGGGAAAAACTGAGAACTTTCCCTCTATGGTCAGGTATAAGACAGGGATGCCTGCTCTCACAGTTGTTATTTAACATTATACTGGAAGTCCTGGCCTTAGTAGTCCGACAACAAAAACAAAAGGCACCCAAATCAACAAGTAAGAAGTAAACTTTCACATTCACAGTTGACATGATACTTTAACCAAAAAAATTACTAGAGCCAGTAACATGAATTCAGCAAAGTCACAGGATATAAAATCAATGTACAGAAATCTGTTTCATTTCTATACACCAATAATGAAGCAGCAGAAAAAGAAGTCAAGGGATAGATCCCATTTACAATTGTACCAAAACCGTAAGATACCTATGAATAAACCTAACCAAAGAGGTAAAAGATCTGTCCTCTGAACACTATAGAACACTTATGAAATATACTGAGGAAAGCACAAAGAAACGGAAAAACATTCCATGCTCATAGATTGGAAGAACAAATATTGTTAAAATGTCTATGCTACCCAAAGCAATCTACACATTCAGTTCAATCCCTATCAAAATACCACCAGCATTTTTCACAGAACTAGAACAAACAACCCTAAAATTTGTATGCAAAGAGAAAACACCTCAAAGAGTCAAAAGTCTTGAAAAAGAAAAGCAAAGAGGTGCCTGGCTGGCTCAATTAGTTAATTGTTTGCCTCAGCTCAGGTCACTGATCCCAGGATCCTGGGATTGAGGCCTGGGTTGGGTTTCCTGCTCAGTAGAGAGTCCACATGACCCCCTCCCTCTGCCCCTCCCCCACTATGCTCACATGATCTTTCCCACTTGTGCACTCTCTCTCAAATTAATAAAATCTTAAAAAAAAATAAAAGAAGAAGGAAAAAAACAAAAAAAGCTGAAGGCATCGCAATTCTGGACTTCAAGCTCTATTACAAAGTTGTCATCATCAAGACAGTATGGTGCTGGCACAAAAGCAGACCCATAGATCAATGGAAAAAATAGAAAATCCAGAAACAGACCCACAGCTATGTGGAATCTAATCTCTTGACAAAGCAAGAAAGAATGTCCAATGGAAAAAAGTCTCTTCAACCAATGATGTTGGGAAAACTGAACAGCCACATGCGGAAGAATAAAACTGGACCATTTCCTGACACCACACATAAAAATAGACTCAAAATGGATGAAAGACCTGAATGTGCAATAGGACCATCAAAATCCTAGAGGAGAACAT
The DNA here is from genome assembly GCF_030435805.1 of Mustela lutreola. Classification (NCBI taxonomy): domain Eukaryota; kingdom Metazoa; phylum Chordata; class Mammalia; order Carnivora; family Mustelidae; genus Mustela; species Mustela lutreola. The sequence goes on along the minus strand of NC_081301.1, from coordinate 77,008,819 downwards.
AGGCAGAAACCTTTTAAACCTTAGCCCTAGCACCTTCTAACTAGACACAGCTTCGGAGGCAAGAGAAACAAAAGCAAAATGAACTATTGGGACTTTATCAAGATAAAAAGCTTCTATACAGCAAAGGAAACAGTCAGTACAACTAAAAGGCAACTGACATAATGGGAGAAGATATTTGCAAATTACATATCTGATAAGGGATTCGTATCCAAAATCTATAAGGAACTTAATCAAAGTCAACACCCAAAAATAAATAATCCAGTTTAGAAATGGGCAGAAGTCATGAAAAGACATTTTTCCAAAGAAGACATACCAAATGGCTAACAGACACATGAAAAGTTGCTCAAGATCATTTATTATCAAGGAATTACAAATCAAAACCATGATGAGATACCACCTCACACCTGTCAGAATGGCTGAAACTAACAACACAGGAAACAAATGTTGGTGAGGATGTGGAGAAAGGGGAACCGTCTTACACTGTTGCTGGGAATGCAAACTGGCATAGCCACTGTGGAAAACAGTATGGAGGCTCTTCAAAAAGTCACAACAGAATTACCCAGTGACCCAGCAATTACATTACTATGTATTTACCCAAAGGATACAAAAATACTGATTTGAACGGGTACATGCTCCCCAATGTTTATAGCAGCATTATCAATAATAGCCAAATTATAGAAAGAGCTCAAATGTCTGTCAACTGATGAATGGAAAAAGAAGAGGTGGTATATATATATACAATGAATTATTGGCCATCAGAAGGAATGGAATCTTGTCATTTGCTGCAATGGTGATGGAACTAGCGTGTATTGTGCTAAGCAAAATAGCTCAGAAAGACAAATACCGTATGATTTCACTCATATGTGGAATTTAAGAAACAAAACAGAAGAATATAGGGGAAGAAAAACAGTCAAAAGAGAGAGGAAAAGCAAATCATAAAAGACTGTTAACTACAGGGAGCAAACTGAGGGTTGTTGGAGGGAAAACAGTGGGGGATGAGTTAAATGGATGATGGGTGTTAAGGAAGGCACTTGCTGTAAATAGCACTGGGTATTACATGTAAGTCATGAATCATTAAATTCTACTGAAACCAATTTACCATATATGTTAACTAACTACAATTTAAGTAAAAACTAGAAATCAACAACAACAACAACAAAATAATGTTCTTAACTATCCTGGCAATAGCAAAATGGTCAGGAAGGTTTATTACCAGGGCTTATTGGTGATCACTTTTAGGAAAATGCTATACAGGTATGAGATGTTTTTATTGTCACTGATTTGTGAAATAACAAATGTTGATGGTTTGTAGACATGTAGGCAGCTCAGTTGCTCTGTTATTAAGAAAAATACATTACTTTTAAAAACTGTGTGGATGCAGTGTGATTTTTCTGGACTGATATTTAAGACCAATTCTAAGCACATAGGGGAAAAGATACATTACTGAAAATTATTTCAGAAATTTTACCATGGTTCATTTTGGGAAAGGTTACACACCATGAATAAGGCTCTTGGTACTGGATTAAGAACTCCTCAAGAGTAGGTTCTAAGGGACAAAGTCATCACACCCAGTGGCTCAGAGGGACAGAAGTAGAGCACTCTTGTTCTCATCCCCGTGAATAATAACCAGTGGGCTACCAGGGTCTGGACTGATGTCCTCTTTGGAAGGTCATTGTTTTAATATCAGAAGTTTAGTATCAGAAGTTTTTGATGCTAATATAAAAACTTAAAAGCATATTTTAAATTTAATTTTATTGCTTTTGTGACTTTACTGGATTTTAACTTGTATACTTGTTTTAGTTTTGTGTTTTTCTAAGATTTGTAACAAAAAAATAGCTTGTTCTATATTTGTACTGTTGGGTCCATTATCAAAGGAATGAGACTGAGACAAAGTGAAAGTTATGCAAAGCCTTATTCTACGCTAAGCATTAGAAGTTAGACTGACTGGCCAGGGGCAGACTGACCGGCCAGGGCCACCTCTGAAGAGAGCAACTACCCCTTGGTCTTACAGGCTAGTTTTATAGGGCACAACTGCAGACATCTACATATGTGGCTTTGGCTGACTGGATGTATCCTACCTGTGTGTTTTAGTAACAGTTACCCGGAACCAGTACTAGTAACTGCTGAGGCATTTATTAAACAACAAAATGGCTACCTAGGCAACATGGAGTCACTATGGCTAAGTAGGCCCAGGCAGGCCCTAGGGGTTTAACAGGTTTTAATGTGGAATCAGCCCCAACAGTATATACTTACTTATGAAAATATTTTTGGGGAAGGTAAGAATAGTTTAATTTTTTAAAAGGTATATATATGTTGACTTTGAGAAAATCTGATGTGTACCTGTATTTTAAATTAGGAGTCTAGATATTCATGGAAGTGATTTCTCAATTCTGTATTTCACTTCTTCCCTTCTTATCAAAAATCTGAATGTTTTTAAAAACAGTTGTGATTAATAATGATATGGAGCTGAAGTAGTTTGTACTATGTTATAGTGAGAATGGTTTTCTTAGGTTCCTTATAGTGTGGCTAAAAGTTTTAGAACGATAATTTCATAAATGATGAAACAACAAAAAAATGTATGTATGCACACAGACACACAGAGCTAGCTTGTAAACAATATGGTCTGAATATGTGCCCCCAGGATAAAGACTTTGTAATTAAGTAACATATTTAGGGAGTGTTTGGTGGTTCATACTTTTTAAGTTAATTTTAAGCATTGGCTAATGGTACTGAAATAGTTTTTTTAAAGATTTATTTATTTATTTTGGGGAGAGAGCACATGAGCAGGAGGGGAAGAGGGAGAGGGAGAGAGAGCTTCAAGCAGACTCAGAGCTGAGCACAGAGCCCAACATGGGAATCCATCTCACAACACTGAGATCATGACATGAGCCAAAACCAAAGAGGCCAACACTTAGCCGACTGCGCTACCCAGGCACCCTGGCACCAAAATATTTTTGACTTCTCAGACTTATGTCACTTATACTTATTTATATTGAGATCACCCTCTGTTTTCTGAACATATTCGTCTCTTTCTCTTTTTATCTCTGTGGACTATGTACTCTGCCATTTCCTCACTCTGATGAGACAGTGTTTGCCAAGGGACCCAAGGTGTTGCTCCAGTGTAATGGAGGCTAAACAGGCTGTGGCCCTTGTTTTTCTTCTTTTCTTTTCTTTTTTCTTTCCTCTTATCTCCTCTCCCCTTCCCTCCTTCCTTCTTTCCTTCCTTCCTTCTTTCCTTCCTTCCTTCCTTCCTTCCTTCCTTCTTGTTCTTGTTGTTCCTCCTCCCCCCTTTCTTCTCCTCTTCCTCCTCCTTCTTCTTTAGGACTTACGATGCGGGGGGAGGTGCAGAGAGAGAGAGAGAGAATCTCAAGCAACCTCCACCCTGAGCACAGAGCCCGATGTGGGGCTCAATCTCAATGCCCATGAGATCATGACCTGAGCCAAAATCAAGAGTCTGACACTTAACTGACTGAGCCATGCCCGCACCCCACTATTTCAGTATAAACAGGTTTTTGGGAAAATCAAATGGAAAAGCAAAAGTAAATAGGGAAATAATACGGTTTCTTTTGATTCTTTTGTCGGATGTTAATTTCTCCCTCACTTATAAGATGTTAGAGAGTTTCACAAATGAAAACATCCATAGAAGCCAGAGGTTCCTGCCTTTATCCGGGAGACCTCCCTGTCAAACGTAGAAGCTTCTTACTAGCCTATGTATCAACACCTAGTGGCAGAAAACTCCCTGTGTCATATTCTGGTACCACACCTTTCTAATTTCCTGTCATTTTTATCATGTTGATTATAAATATGACTCCCGGGATGGCTGGGTGGCTCAATGGGTTAAAGCCTCTACCTTCAGCTCAGGTCATGAACCCAGGGTCCTGGGACTGAGCCCCGCATTGGGCTCTCTACTCAGCAGGGAGTCTGCTTCCCTTCCTCGTTCTCTGCCTGCCTCTCAGCCTACTTGTTATCTCTCTGTCTGTCAAATAAATAAATAAAATCTTTAAAAAAAAAGAAATACGACTTCTAGAAAAGTTTCTCATTTGGCCCTTATTTTGTCTTGTGCAACCTAAGAGAATGTATTCTTTATCTTCATATGTCAGCTTCTCTGAGGATTTGAAGAGGGACACCAATAAGAAGTTGAGCTCATGGCACAGTTTCTTGTGTCTGAAGGTTTTGAGTCTCATGGTCATCATGGTTATGTTTCCCATCTAGGTTGTCAGCATCCCTTTTAAAAAGTAGAGCTGTTATCCGGAAATGGACGAGCTATTTGGAGTATGGTCTGACCACATTAGAGTAAAAGGGTTCACATGTCCTGCATACATTTTTCTTAACTTGCATTTATGCTCTGAACACTGCAATTCCTTTCTTGTTAGGAAATACAGAATGTGATTTTTTAAAATGGCTTCATTTTTATTAAATATGAGACTTGAGTGTCTTTATCTTAATTGGTTGTTGCGTAGAATGAGCTGGTGTTGCTCTGAACATTTTGTTTCCCCTGATGCATAGTCATGGAGTACATTGTGATTCTTGGCAAAATGGAGAGTTGTTAGTCTTCTTGAGTCCATTGCTGTGTAGTCCTGAGCTTTGTGAACTCTCGGGTAGAGCTATCTTCTTTATCACCAGGTCATCCCACTCCTCCTACGTGGATAAGGACTGTGACTTGTTGGCCCTCTGTGACCCTATGCAGACGATGAATTGTGAGGTGGACAGCCTTCCTGAGAGCTGCTTTGACAGCGGCTTGTCTACCCTGAGAGATTCCAACGAATATGACTCGGAGGTGGAATACAGGCACCAGAGGGCACCTCAGAGGTCACGCGACATGCAGGAAGGTCACACGACATGCAGGAGAGCTTTGGGGGTGATGCTTCAGACATAGACATAAGCCCCAGAAATCACTGTCTCCTGGGCCTTCGATGGAAATCTATCATTTCCATCTGTTACCAACAGGTAACAGATACCTGTTTGACTTGTATCTGTCATGGGAATACGACTTAAAGGTTATAAATATGAAACATAGTCAGTAGAATGTATTTTTCTTCATCAGGGTAGGGAGAAATTTTCACAGATTGCCATTTAGGGCTCCTCTGTTCCATAACAGAACTGACTATAGATTCATCTGCGTATTTTTCTTCTCTTTAATCCATAATATATATGTGTAATGAGAGACTTTGTTTTTTAATGGCTGACTAAAAAAAAATAATAATAACAAAAACCAGGTTCCTTATATAAGGGATGAAGAGACGTTTGGTGCCGAAGGTGTGGCTGCCATCTTAGACTGGAAACCCCAGGGGTCCACTAGTGAGGGCAGCATCATCAGTTCTTTAAGAAAGCCCATCTCAGCTCTGTCACCACAGGTAGGTAGTTTCTGGGATATTTTATTCACGAACACTGTGAATTTTTGGTACCTTATAACTTATTAGGAAGACAACTGGCCCAACCTTTGTCACCCATTGTGGCTTTGTCCCCCTAGACAGACATGGTGGATGGCAACCATAAATCTTCCAGCTCACAGAAGGTTTACAAGATTGTGCTTGCTGAGGATGCTGCAGTGGGAAAGTCTAGTTTCCTCATGAGGCTCTGCAAGAATGAATTTCGAGGAAATACAAGTGCCACCCTGGGTAGGGTTCCTTCTCCAGGTGGTAATGGGGAAATGACCTTCTTTTAGCTTGATTTTATTTTCCATAGAAAATATATACACAGATCTCTCTGTATACATATATAATATATAGGAATGTGTGTGTGTGTGTGTGTGTGTGTGTGTGTGTGTCCTTATCTACAGAACGGTCTTCTGTTTTGGTGAAGGCCCAACTTTAGGAAAAGAAGGCTGACAAAGGACAGAGGTATCCACTTAGCCAGTCAGAGCAGCCAGACCAAGCTTAGAGCCAGAGATGACGGATTCATTTATTCAGCAGACATTTCCTGAGCTCTCCTAAGAGCATGATACTGCTGTAAGTGCTCAGGACACACAATGAACAGAGGCAACCAAATCCCAGCCTGCAAGGAAACTTCACCCCAAAGGACAGCAATGGATGAAAAAAAGATGAAGTTTGGAGAGAGGTGCAGTTCTACACAGGGTGACCGGGGAAAGCTTTTCTGATAAGCTGTCACTTGGCAAAGTGACATTGTTGGTGGCCACTTTGTCATGGTCAAAATCATAGCCAGGTGTATGATCCTTCCCCTCCTTTACAGCGGAATCCATGAGTAAGCCATTCTGAGAACAAGAGAGGAAGTGTCCTGATTTCCCAAATTTGCATACTAATCAGTTAAAGGAGTTGAAGGTTTGCAAGTTATCGTTCACCTTTCTTCTTTATCTAAAGACTTCTTATTTTGATGATGAGAAATATTAGAACAGATTGATTATGCCCTCTTTACAATGGACGTCTTTGTAAATTCACAGTCCTTCATCATACCCCTGAAGATAACAAATTGCAAGTTCTCTTTTATTTGGTTCCTGAAAAGCCCACCACGTTTTGTTTGGTTGCTCAAGAGTATTGTGTATATGCACACCTCCCACATATCCTCACACAGATACATACACACGTACAAGTCCACATGCACACAAGCACACACATAAACACGCAGAGACATACCGACTTTGTATAATCACACAGACAAACAGAACGTAGATTTTCCTTTTGTCTGTATCATCTAAAAAAAAGGTTTCACATCCTGTAGAAAGTTACATATAATGTAACTATGTTACGTTCTCAATTTAGATCTTGCAAGACAATTACCATCACGGCTGCTTTCATGCTGTCTCATGTCATAAAACATGAGCTAGACGAGTTTATGGATTTGCACTGTCTGAAACAGAATTCTGTTTTGAGGGGAGGCCATGAATGTTTGATTAACACCCTGAACTACTAGTATTGCTTTTTTCTAGAAACCTCTCAATCCCAGGAAAAGTGTTTCCTAGAAATGCAGTTTCCTCGCAATGCTGACAGGACTTTTATCACAATCATTGTCCATTGGCAAGTGAGCTTGCCAGCATCAGAACCACAAGCTTTGTACATTTTGCAGTAGATTCAAGTTCCAAAGTGTTTAATTTATCAATGGTCTGAGATTTGGAAGAAAAAAAAAAAACAAACCAACCCACAAAAAGTGCTCAGGCTGATATTTCCATTCAGCCCAGGAGCTGAGCCTGTTGGGAGGAAATCTGCCAATGAGACAGAGTCACCTTACATGCACTTGCCAAGCATATGGTAGTTTTGGTGAGAAAGTGTAGTTTTCCCAGGCTTACGCCTATTGTAGGTGTTTGAAATATCTGATTTCCTTGAAGTGGGAGGGACATGCCTGGATTTATGGTGGATTAGAGAACCGAAAGGCCAGATGGACCATGTGGGTATGTATTTTTTCCTCCCTAATAGTTGCTTTCAGGTTCAATAAAATGTCTGCATTATTGTGAGCTCTCAGCCTGTGGAGGCCCCATACATGGTTCATTAGCGGTATCAAGGAAATGAATATTTGCAGGCCATGCAGTGTAATGAGAAGGGGGCACAAAAGAGAGAGAGAGAGAGAGAAAACATTTGACCAGACAGTCAGATGATTGTAGCTGGTAGAGGCTATTGGACTGCCTAGAAGTGAGAGACGTGAGTTGTCTTGTGAAGGCACTATGATTAGTATACCCATTGCACAGATAAGAAAGTGGAGGACTAGAATGCTTAATCAGCCTGCTCAAAGTGACACAGCTACTAAGTGGCAACACTGGGACTTGTTGCCACCACTCTGGCGCATCAGCTTGTTGCTTCCCTGTTGGCAATCTCAGGATTGCATTCCACATTCTCTTCTTCTTTACTCTCTCTCTGCATAATGTCATCTCTCCCCAGGGCTTCTAGAACTGCCTCTAGCTGATGACTTCTCCAATTTCTGTATTTTTTACCTCCACCTCTTTTTAAAATTCCATAACCACATCCCCACCCACCACCTAGAGGAAATTCCAGAGGCATGACTGTATCCAACATGTGCAAACCCTCACAGCCTGGCCTCACCCACCTTTCTGGTTGCATTTCTTAATCTTACTTTCCAAAGGAATGATAATCTGTAGACACAGAAAACTTAATTCCACTTATGGCCAAGCTCTTTATGTCTCCTTGCCTTTATGCAGGCTGTCCCTTGCACCTAGAATCTCCTTTCCTCATTTAGCGAGGGTCAATTCCTGTTCTTTCAAGAGGTCCCTCCTGTGTCAAAGTGTCCACGCAGTCCCAGCTCCACAATGCCTTCTTTCCCCGCAAACCAGTACGACTGGTGTACCGTGCTTCTGTGTTAGCAGCTGTCTTGGGACCTGGAAATGATTTGTTTAGCCTTCTCTCCTTCAGTGCTCACTAATAGAGGGTCCCAGTGTTTGGCATAAATTGAGCATTTGTTGAATGACCAAATGTCTGAGATGATGCAGTTGGCAGTTGTATGAGTTCTCTGTTGTTGCTGTAACAAATTCCCACAAGTGTTGTTGCTTCAGCAATGCACGTGTATCACGTTCCAGTTCTGGAGGTCAGGAGTCTGAAACGAGTCTTATGGGGTGTTCTATGAGGGTGTACCTTCCTTCTTCTCCTGGGTCTTTGTTTCCTCGTCCGTGAAGTGAGGATAATAATTCTACCCTGTCACCTGTCAGGGTTGCATGTGTGTTTGTGTTGTGTGATTGTTTATGTGCATTAAATAAGAAAAATGTGAAAACATATAGTATAGCGTTTATTAGCTGGCCTTCAGCAAGAGTTAATTCCTTCCTCTTTTTTTTTTTTTTTTTCTTCTCCTGAGATATCTCCTTTCCAACTCACAGTATAGAGGTTTTCAAAAGTTAGCACATATCAGCACATTCTGGAGTCCCGCTGACCAATTTGGCCTCCATGGGCCACCTGAATGTGGCAAACCCAAATTGAGATGTGCTATAGGTACTGAGTATGTACTAGATTTTTAAGACAGTATAAAATCATAAAATACTTCATTATTATTTTTATTGATAAAATGATAGAATGATATATTTGCCATATGGAGTTAAAATATATTAATAAAATTAAATTTACCTCTTTCTTTTTACATTTTTCAATATGGCTGCTAAAAAATTTAAGATTACATGTGGATTGCATTATATTTTGATTGAACAGTATTGCTGTACTAGGAATATGCCAGTTTTTAGTAGGTTCAGTTATCTGCTGCTCTGCAATAAACCAAACGTGGTTGCCTGAAACAACTACCACCTTTTAGTTTCTTGAAATTATCAGAATTGGCTAGATCTCAGCTGGAAGGTTTCTCTACTTGGAAGGTTCTTGCTTGGGGTGTCTCATGCATTTGCGGTCAGGCGGCCATGGGGGTAAAGCTGAGGCTAGGTGTCTGCCACCAAGGTCCTTGACCTTCTGGCCTCTCTGCTGGTCCTCTCCACTGAGGACCCTGGCAGCTGAGAGCAGCTAGGCCTTATTAACGCTTGGCTTGGAGTCCCAGCCCACCATTTCCCCTGCATTCTTTTGATATAAGCAGTCACAGAGCCAGTATTGTGAAGGGACAGCCCATAGTGGGAGCTCCCCAGGCTTGATGGGGAAGGTAGGATTGTTTGGAGGCCTCCTGGGGATGAGCTGTCAGAGTCAGGAGTGCCATTCAGGGTCTGCATGTTTCACAGGTATCCCTGGGAACACGCTTAGAAGAATACTATCCCTAGGAGGTTTTCACTTGTGAAAGTGAAGATCTTTTGTCATTGTACCCTCTAGTTGTTAATTCTAAAGGAAAGTTAGGAAGAGGTGGAAGGAAGATTTTTTTTTTTACTGGATTTTAAGCATTCATCATTATCTCCATGATCCTGTATAATTAAAGAGTGGTCTTGAAGTCATCATTGCTCTTGTTAAGGTCAGCAAGTACTAGTCGGCGATGGAAGCCAGGTTCCAGAGTGCTAAGGAGTGAGCTGTGCGTGGGGCAGACTGTAAAGCATGTGAGACCACAGGAGAGAGCAATAGGGTGTGTGTGTGTGTGTACGCGCATGTGCGTGTGTGTGTGTTCCTGTGCATGTGTGTCTCGTGTGTGCCTGCCTCGTGCATGCGTGATTATGGCTGGTGCTCAGAGTTCAGGTGTGGTTCCAGGCCCGTTTCTGTGGCTTCTCCAGCCACATGACTGAAGGGAACTTCCTTCCCCTTTTTTTCTTTGCCTTTGCTTCTGCACATATAAAATGGGGCCCAACAAATTCACATGGTCCTCGCGAGAATGGTGTCTGGATGACATACAGCAAGTGCTCAGCCGTCTTGTTATTTCTACAGAACCATTTGTGGTTTAGTTTTGTACCTCAGTAATGCATTCTCTCTCTCTCTCCCCCTCTTTCTCCTGCCCCTTTCCCGCAGGGAAGTGAAAAAAAGGACCAATGAAGATGACAGCAAATCCATCACCAATCAGACCAGGACCAGATCCAAAAGGTCAACGCAGATGAAGAACTGTTGTAGTTAAATCCCAAACATCCTTGGCCTGTCAGGAGAATGTTCTGGAATATATACTTTGATAATGGCTGCTAACTTGGTAAAAACATGAAAGAACACTGAATTGTTAAAAGGGGAAAGGTTATGGGATGTGAATTATATCTCATTTAAAAAAACAACACACTACCACTTTAACATTTGCCCAAGGAAAATGTGCATGATTGTTTCAGACCTTCCCATGATTTACAAGCATAATCTCCAATATGGTACAAATCTCTGAACTCTGTCATGGCCAGCATCCACTACCTGAAATAATGAACAGTGAAAAAAATGTTACGTATAGTTTTGGAAATTCATCTCTTCACAAGAGGTACTGTCCTTAGGAATGGGAGATCAGAGTCTTTTGTTTAATATGACTAGTGACTCCTCACCAACAATGTGGTGGGTCTTGCTCTCCTTCTAGAACCTGCAGTGCCCCCCAGATTTCCCCACTGAAAGGTCTCTAACAGCTGAAGGAATCAACACTTGACCCTAGGGAAGCCTGGTTTTTGGTTTTTGGCTTTTGGTTCTCAGTGGCCTTGAACCAATTAAGTTATTCCCAACTAGAGGTTTGAACTTACCTTGGTTCATATAGTTCCAGCTTCCAAGTAGTCTGCTGGAAAAACCTTAAATAATAACTTATTTATTGTATTACACAAGCTAATAACATTCCTTTTTGTTGAATTAAAACAATTCCGTGGAGCAGTTTTTCCCCTGTTTATTTTTATGATCAAATCTTTTATTCCCCAGCTTCATTTTCTTTTAAGTGAAAACTGACCAGATATGTTACACACCAAGATTATAAAGAACCACAAAATCCTCAAGTTTGCAAAAGCATGCCTTCTCTCTATTGACATCTAGGTGTTTTTACCGCAAAGTTTGAGCTATCCCTGGCAACTCTACCATGGATTTCTGTTCAATGGCTTAGGTTGCACCAAGTATACATTTTTGACCAGAAAGAGCACCTCCCTGGTAGAATAGTGTCAAACTAAGCGGTGCCATCATGAGATGCACGTTTTGCCACTGCTGGTTGCCTCTGCGGCATCTTTCGAACCTGGATTAGAAAGGATCTGTGTGTTGACATATGGGACAGTTGTTCAGGTGTTTGGTGCAGTTGCACAAAACTCTGTGAGTATAGTTGTTACTGTGTTGCCTTTATTTCCCCCCAGGGTGTCTCTCTGTATTTGTCTGATGGTTTTTACTTAGAATGTATCTTTGATACAGAAGTATTGCCTTGGCTTTTGTGTCTGGCTTGTATGGCTAGTACACCCAAATTGACTTGGATGGAGATTACATAGACAAAAGCACTCATCTTTATTCAAACCTGGATAAATATTTTGGCAACAAAATCCAAATCACAGAGGTAGAGTTCTGGTGAGCAATCTTCTTTAAAGAAAAGCTACTTAGAAGCTCTCAGCTGCATTAGTGGGAAATCATCATTATCACCGACATTTCATTTCAGGAAGGTGTTTTCCAAGTGTATTTTTTGATTCAAAAATAATGTTTTTAGCCTAGAATTAATGTGGCACATTCATATAATCTTGAGCAACTAATTCATCTTGACTCAGTTTTTCCTTTAAGGGCTTTTAAAATCACAATTATACACTGCTCCTTTTTTTTTTTTTTTTAATGTATCCGGACACACTTGGTAATATTTTATTTTCATCATGGAAAAGAATGTTAGATAAGGAGACATTTTTCACTGTTAACTTTTAGCCTCATGCATTTTCATACAAGACAGGAAACAACATGTGTTGGAGGGGATGTGGAGAAAGGGGAACCCTCTTACACTGTTGGTGGGAATGCAGGTTAGTGTAGCCTCTTTGGAGAACAGTGTGGAGATTCCTCAAGAAATTAAAAAATAGAACTTCCCTATGACCCTGCCATTGCACTCCTGGGTATTTACCCCAAAGATACAGATGTCGTGTAAAGAAGGACCATCTGTACCCCAATGTTTCTAGCAGCAATGACCACGGTCGCCAAACTATGGAAAGAACCAAGATGCCCTTCAATGGACGAATGGATAAGGAAAATGTGTTCCATATACACTATGGAGTATTATGCCTCTATCGGAAAGGATGAATACCCAACTTTTTGTAGCAACATGGATGGGACTGGAAGAGATTATGCTGAGTGAAATAAGTCAAGCAGAGAGAGTCAATAATCATATGGTTTCACTTATTTGTGGAGCATAACAAATAGCATGGAGGACATGGGGAGTTAGAGAGGAGAAGGGAGTTGGGGGAAATTGGAAGGGGAGGTGAATCATGAGAGACTATGGACTCTGAAAAACAATCTGAGGGGTTTGAAGTGGCAGGGGGTGGGAGGTCGGGGTACCAGGTTGTGGGTATTATAGAGGGCATGGATGGATTGCATGGAGCACTGGGTGGGGTGAAAAAATAATGAATACTGTTATGCTGAAAATAATTAAATTTAATTTAAAAAAAGATAAAAATTTATTTTCATATTTGTACAGTGATCGGCTTCAAAGTGAAGGCTTTTGTGGGCTTTTATTGTAAATGTGTGTAAGAAATTTTATACGTATATATTAAGTAGGCCTCTGAGTATAGAATAATTGTTTAGTGATTTTGATTTACATGGTTTACATTTTTGTAGTATTGGCCATATTTTGTTTATACTGTTTATTTCTCTTCAAACCATTAATAATTATACCATAAAGTATAATTTTTATAGCAATGCAAATGTCTAAGGAGCTACAAATATTTTCTGCATTGTAAATTCAATAAAGCATGCTTACAAAAACAAAAACAAAAACACACAAACAAAAACATTCTTCCTTTGGTCTTTGGGCTGTTCCCTTCAGTTTCACCGCAGGCAACCCTGAAGTAACTTGATTTCTAGGGTGTGCCTGCATGAGACCATGGCTTTAAAACAGTTGTCTTTTTGGGCCTGGGCAGCTCCTGGTTGGAGAAAAGAATGAATATGTGGCATTTGGTACTGTGGCCCAGCCATGTCACCTTGGCCAGCGGGGCATCAGGTTGACCAGCTTGGTGTGTGACAGCTAGAAACAGTGAGGCTTTTGTAGAAAAATTTCAGGACGTGTCTTGGCCATCCTCAGGACCTCAGGGGTTAGTCCCATTCTCTGCCACCCATCCTGCTCCTTCCATCCCCCACATGGCCCCAGCTCCTGCTCATCCCCCTGTTTTAGCTGAAACATCACTTCCTTCAGGAAGTCTTCCCTCTCCGCCCCTATAAGCTAGGATGAGGCTGCCTGCTCTCACCTGTGCGGCACCCTCTTTAACTGAACAGCGTCCTTACTGCCCTTGTACTTACTGAACTAGACGTATACCTGGAGCCCTGAGCCCTTCATCCTCTGCCTCCCTTCTGCTTTATGCAGTGCTGAAATGGCTGAGCAAATAATTACCTTTAAACGAGGCAGGCTTTGCAGAGCCATGTGTTTCTGCAAACACACAGAGGCACATATGCAGTAGTCACGGATGGTGTAATAAGAGGCAGCATATTTTAGTTGCCACAGGTCTGAGCTCTGCAGCCAGCCTGCCTGGGTATGAACCCAGCCTCATATCCCACTACTGGGGTAACAGTGAACGAGGGGCTTACCCTCTGTGTACCCCAGGGTTTTCTTTGGTAAAATAGAGATAAAAGTACCATTCTCATGGGGTGTATATGAAGGGTTTGGAACAGTACCTGGCACTTGGATCACCCTCAATTAAAAACGATGTTTTGGGGGCACCACAGTGTCCCAGTTGGTTCAGCATCTGCTTTCAGCTCAGGTCATGATCCCTGGGTCCTGGAATGAGAGCCACACTGGGAGTGGGGAGGGTCCCTGCTCAGCAGGGAGTATGCTTCTCCCTCTTCCTCTACCCTCCTCCCACTCATACTCTTTTTCTCTCTCAAATAAATAAATGAAAATTCCCTTCCTTTTTTAAAAGAGGTTTTGAAACACCATTGATTGCATTGGTTTTGGTCAAGACCTTAGGAGCCGCCATGGATGAGTAGCAGAACTCAAATTTACCAGATTACCTGGGGGATGGGGCATTGTAGAAGATTCACTTTGACATGAGTTCATTGTCTACTTCCCATATATATTCTTGATATTTCGATGGCCGTGAAGTTGGGTATCACATAGCATAGGATATTGTATTGATGGATTGAAAGAGGAGGAAATCATTGAGAGAAGTGAATGTCTGAAAGTTAAAATTGGGAAATCGTGAAGGGATTCCTTTCAGGTGTAGGACCGCCATTTATTAAGGTCTAATTGGATCAAGTAGTTGAAAGGATGGAGAGAACACCAGAGCTCTGATTGAGAGTGTGAATGTAAATGACAATAGACATGGTAGTGGGTAAGAGGGCTCTTGAACTAAATAAAAAGTAACCTTTATGTTTATACCATGACAGGTAGCCTGTTGAGAAGGATCTCCAGTGGGTATATCCAACCATCCACAAGAGGGGAATTAATTCCCAGGAAAGCATAAGCTTTAAAGTAAAAATTACATCTTTTCTTTCCAGATCTAGATATTAAAATATGTTTTCATAGCTGAAAATGGAAAACAGGCAAAAATGCCTCAACTCAAAATTACAGGGTGAAGTGGATTTTCAAATGCAAAATTCTACGAATAGTTAACCGATTTCCTTTATTTTTTTTTCTGCGTCTGTATCAGATTTATTTGTGAATTCATATTTCTTATATTTTAGTAGAATAGGGGTTTAGTTGTAATGTCCTTTAACTTGTGACCTCTCAGGCTGGCAGTTCATGAGCCATATTTCATAGCATTTGACATATACATTTGTAGGGTTTCTCTGTACCTTTGGATTTTGGCTTTCTGAAAAATTTTCCATGCAGGTTTTCTGGGACTCCCATTGCTGTGCAGCAGGGCAGAACATATGGGCTGGATAAAGATCCCTGCAGGGGGGCATCTCATGAATAGTTCCAGTGTCATTTTGGGGGTTCTTTAATTCACCACAACTATTTTCTTTTCTTGATCAGTCATTCGAGAAACAGATGTTTTCCCTCTTAGATAAAATCCCCAAACTTGTCATGATCTCTAGGGCCCTCTGTGATCTGGCTCCTACCTGTTTGCTCACAATGTTTCTAGACACCGGGAATGGAGAGGGAATAAGGTAGACTCTCAAGCAGATTATATTCTGGTGGGTGTTGACAATAAATTTGTGAACAAATAAAGAAGATCCACATTCTGCTTCCTCCTCCCCTTTCTCTACCTCAGAGTCTACATTTCGGCTTGGGGAACTCTGTTCTCAGACATGCCATACACTCTCTCCCCCACCCTTTACTCAGGCTCTGCTTTCTGCCTGGAGCACCATGTGTCTGCTTGTGTCCATTTGCCGACCCAATTCCTGTCCACCCTGGGTGTCTCGGTTCCTCCCAGCAGGTTCCTCAGTCCCTGAAATCTGAGCTAGAGCCTCTCCTCCATGATGTCTCCCTGTAGTGCCCATCATAACATTTCATCAGTGGTTGCAATGGTCAGCTGACTTGTGTACTTGCCATACTAGATGATTTCTGCCTCCTGCAGCCCTTTAAACTTGACTGAGTGAAGTAAACTTTCTCTACCCTGCAGCATACTTCAGCAGGCTCATGACTCTTCTGAGTCCTCTGGGTCAGCTCTCAGCTTTCCTACACCACAGACTCCTCTGAAGCCCAGGATCCCCTCAGATTAATGTTTCTAATAAAGGAAACCAATGTTGTTGAAAGACTATTCTCAAGATATTTCCAAAATTTTGCAATAATGCAGTATTTGTATTGCTATATTGGCACAAGATCTGTTGATAGAGCTAATAAGCACCGTACTTATGATGTAGTCATGAATGTAAGCTGTATTTTGAGATGTCTACACCAATCTAGAGTAAATTATGAATAACCATGGTTTTGTTGGTCATAGAGTCACAGGTACCAGTGATATTACTACATTTTGTTGCATTTTATGTGAAATGAAATGCTAAATTTCAGTTAGAGTTTAGTTAGTGAAAATAAACATCTGCTTTTTGTCTCAAATTAGAAATATGGATTTCTACCCATAGTGGCAATGGGTCCATGACCCTGAGTAAGAACCTCTGGCCATGGGTGAGAAGGTATGCTCAGATGAGAATTCCCATAAAGTAATCAGAAGTCCAAGTTTGACTTAGTAGTGTTAGTCTTCTTTCTGCTCCAGCTCAGGCCTGCTTCATCCTGGAAAGTGGAAATGGGATAAGAGGCTTGGTTGCCCTGGTCTGTCCTGCATCCCTAATGTACTACTTACTACTGATACACTCTCCAAGGCTCCAGGCAAGGAAAGCATGGTGCTTACACCTTGGATACTGTTTTAAGCATTAGCATTAGCAAGATAATAAGCATTAGCAAGATAAATATCACAGAAGAAAAGGGATGTATGCGGCCAGCCATTCTTGACCATCATGTGCACTGAAGTTTAAGGAAAAAATAGGACCCTTGAAGAAATGTGTTGGAGCCCACCTCCTGCCTCAAAACTGCAGTTCTGAAACTAGCCTGATTTAATGATTCCTCTTATAGCCATGAATACTGCCTGAGGAAGTAAGGAAGGTATAAAGCCCTTAAACCCTCAAGAGCAAAAATAAAATAAGTTGATGACAAAACCTCCCCAGGGTGGCACATGGTGCATAAGATTGAGGATAAGATTGGGTTAAGAATCAGAAATATTAAAAAAAAAAAAGATTCAGAAATATTGAATGTTTTCTGGAGGAAGATAGCATTTAAATTTTCTTCTCCCTAAAATACCATTAAATCTAGAGTCATACAGATTTTCTTTTATATAATTAGACCAACAAGAACAGAAGATAATTACAACAAAATTGTGAAGCTGCAAAGTAGAAGGAAAATTGGGAGCTGAATTAACAACATAAGGAAGCTGAATCCTAAACCAGGAATGGGAGAAGGCTGAGAATAATCTAGATTTACATTGCGAATTTCCCAAAAGGCTGAAGAACTAGGAAGCATGTGCCTCTGTAACTGGTGGGAGAAGGGAAGGTGAGGTAAAAGCAGTTTGAGAAGCAGTTCTATCTTTTCCTTATGTATTTTGCTCCCATGCTGTGCCACTACTATCCAGACCAAAGTCCAGAGACTTTGGAGTAAAACAGAGCTGCTAGATTAGGGGATGGATGCCAGACACAGTTGAGTGTTGGTACTATTCAAAAAAATGAGGGAATTAAGTGATACTACATATTCTGGGTACTTGGTGCCGAAAGCCAATATTTCCCACTCAGCTTTCAGGACAGTGACAACCTTTACCTTCCCAAGACTGAAAGGCTTTCCCCTGGAGTATGACCAGCCACAGGGGAAGACCTTAAAATACTGACCACAGACATCATTCCAGAAAATACAACCCTCCCCCATCACCCTACAGTAAAGTTCAAATTTGGCAAGTCACACCACACACTTTCCATTAGGATTTTAGCTCCCCTGAGCAACCCAGAGATCCCTGGATATTTGTGGCAAGGCTCTAGCTTGGAAAGTGGAGAACAAATAAGACAGAAAAATAGCAACTTAGGGAAATGGAGCCCATGCAGAAAAAGAGAAAAAAAATCATGAATATATTTAGACAGACAAAACTATTTGCAGCCATAAAACAAGAATAAGTTACTATCAATAAGGAACATTTCAAGAACAAAAGTAAGCTCTTCAAAATTGAAAGCATGGGAGCAGAAGTATAAAAAAAAGTATGTTATAGGGTTTGGAAGATAAATTTGAGGAGTCATTCAGAAAGAAACACACAGAAACCAGGAGTGAAAGAAGTCCAATGTCCAAAAACAGCTGTTCCACAAGGAGACATCAGAGAAAACAAGTTGACATGGTCAAAAATTCAAGACAAATTTCCAGAACTGAAAGGCATGACTTACTAGATTGGAAAAGCCTATCTAAAGCCCAGAAGAATGGATGGACATAAAGTATGCTGTCATTAGGTTTTTTTGCCCAGTGAAAAAATTTTCCATGTTTGCAGAGAGGAAAAAAAAAAATAGGAAATAGGAATTAGAATGGTTATGCATTTTTCAACAAAAATACCAGAAGCAAAATGACAATGTAGCAATACCTATAAGTTTCCAAAGGAAAATTACTTCCAAACTGTAATTCTATACCTAGCTAAACTAGGTCAGTAATAATGACATTTTCAGGACATTCAAGGTCTCAAAAACCTTCTCACCTATACACTATATACCTTTTCAAAGATGCTTTAGGAGAATTTTCTCCAACCAAGGAAAAGTATGTGACACAGAATACAAGAATTAAGACATTCAGCATAGGATGGTATAAATTCCAATACCCAGAGAGACAGTGAAGGAAGATCCCTGTCTGAGAGACGTCACCAGTAGTAGAGGATATTGGTCCCAATTGGAACAGTGTGACTTAAGAGAGCTGTCACCACAGAGGCTGTAATGGCAGATAAATCATCTTTTTATCTGAGGACAGAATGGCAGAGTAAATATGGCCCTGATCCTGATCTGTGTACTCCTGACCTTGTCTTATGCTGATGAAGTTCCTGCTTGCTGCTTCATTCCCTGCTTCACAGCTGCCCATTCCTTAGGAGTGTTCTGTTTTTTTCCTCTCTTGGGAGATGATGGGAAGCCATAGGTAGCTAGGCGAGAAAAAAAGGGAAGAGGGAGAGAGAGAGTGAGAGCGAGTGAGCGAGCGCACGAGCTGTACACCTTCCCTGTGTATATTTGCTGCAGACATCCGGTACCCAGATCACACTATATCCTCTCAGAATGCCAATGTTTGGTCAACCCTCTTTCCAGAAACCAACTCATTAAATTTTTAAATGATATGCCTAGAAGGTGGGAGGGATGGAGGTAAGAAGGATGGAAGGAGAGAGAAAAAGAGGAAAGAAGAATGTTACTGTAACACAATTTTAAACATTGAACATTGAACGTTAAATATTTCACATTGAACACAATTTTAAAACATTCTCTAATATAAATATTTGAATTTCATTAAAAAGTTTTCAGTTACTTATTTATGTTTTTATAACTACGGACAAAAGGGTCTTAGCAATACTATTTTAAATTTCTTGATTAAATCCTATGCTGGATAATTCAGACGATCAGAAGCAGTGTTAGACATTTGTCTTTTCCTTTCCTACCAGCATCTGAACACCCTTCTTTTTTACCAGGAATCCCATACCATGTGAATGTTAGTGAGAAACAAAACCCCCTGGATCCTGAAAGAAGCTGAAAAGAACAAATGTTCCCTCTCCCCATCACCTAAAACCCAGGGTTTTAGACTTCTCCCTGTCTTCCCACCCAGCCCTGTGCTCTAAAGGAGTGACCTAGACCTGAGTGTGGTTAAGAAACTCCTCACACGACAGTAATGGATCCTAGACCCTCTAGGATATGGCCTTGGCCACAGTAGCCAGGGCCTAGCTACCCTTGGTTTCTGCTTATCATCTATAATCTCCACTGAGTTCTCGAGCCTTTTTATTGATTCTGTGTTACCCATGACCTTTGGATAAGATCATTTCTGCTAAGTTTCAAAAATTAAAAAGAATATAAAATGCAATTAATTCATCAGTCTTTCTAGTTTGCTTACATGTGGCATCTCTAAATTTTGATCTCAAACTCGGAAATAGTTTGTTGTATACATATATTATGTCTTGTGTTCCTACTCCACCTGACAAATTACCACCAACTTTATGACTGAAAAGAACACTGATTTATTCTTATAGTTCTATAGGCCCTAAATATAAAAATAGGTGTCAGGGACTAAAATCAAGATGTCAGTAGGATGTCATTCCTTCTAGTAGCTCTAGGGGATAATCCATTCATTGTCTTTTCCAGCTTTGCCAATAAGGTGACATATTTACAGGGTCTGGGGTTCAGTGCTTTAGTGGACGAAATTCTATCTACTGCAACATCCACAATAATTTTATATCATTATCTTTTTCTTTTCACAGTTTGCAAGTATCAGGTGACTTAAAAAAAAAAAAGGAATGCTTGACTCCTGATAATTTGCCTTTTAATCTTTTAATTTGGAAAACGTAAATAAATAAGTACACAACCCAAATTTTCACTTTAAAAAATATATATATGTGGGTGATTTAAAAATTTCCAAAATGCTCTCTGAGAATAAGAGCATTTATCATTTTAAACATTACGTTTATGTAAATGGCCACAACTTGACATAGAGTTGGCCAATTAAACATTTATATAGCACTGCTTAGGGGGAGTACTCTCTCAAAGTCTGGGCAGAAAGAAAAAAAAAGGTATATTCCCTCTTCCTGAAGAATGTATCATTTAGTTGACAAGATCACAAAAGAGGCCATCCCCTCAGTACTGAAGAAAGTAGAGCCATTGGAAATTCCAGCTGTGTAGCAACGGAGAATGCGCATTCCCAAAGGTTTCCGCATCAGCTACTGAGCTGATGTGTACTCTCTTCCCATTTTAGAGGCTATTCAAATGGCTGTAAACAGATACTGCCCTTTGAGGAGTTTAAAACTCCCAAGATTGTAGACTTGATGGAATTTCAGTGGAAGCACTGAGCAAGTACAAGATCAATTACTAAAAACATATATCATAGCATGACCTTGTGAAGATGGTCTATCCTAAGGGGTGTGAAATATTTACCAGAGCATACCAATAGAGCATAAACCAGACCTGTGGTCTGCTCAGATATGGGCAAGTCACAGAGAGGATGTATATTTCTTATTGTAGATAGGAAAACTTGTATTTCCCAAGTGTTTTCTTGCGTCCTACAAGCTTTGTACATGTTTTCTCTTGGCAGTAACTCCTGTTTTAGCAGATGAGGAAATTGGTGTAACTAAGCCCAGTGACTTAGCTAAATCGATCTAGGGCCTACGTGGCAGAGTTGGGCTTTTAACCCAGGTCAGTTTGAGTCTTTCCAAGATAGCGCCCTATCTCAGACATTGTACATATCAAATGTCACCCAAATTTATTGAGTTTAAATGGTCTTGGAGAAGAAAATATCTCACTTTAAAAAAAAAAAAAAAGGCACAGGAATAGGAAACATCTTTTCTTTCTATTGTCTTGACTCACTGAGCCTGGAAGGAACAGATCACATTGTACTGGGGCTACTGTTCTGATTCAAATTCAAGAAGCCACCTGAATGCCTTTTTCCCTGAGGCAGGCCAGGACATTTAAAGTCTTGTTTTAGAATGAGGATGGTTTGTATAAGGTTTTTCTCCCTCAGTGTTGAGTATTGGAAGCCTTCAAATTCCTGTTAGAACTGGTTCTTGAATTCCCAACTAGATAGTGACCAGAAGAAACACTATCCTCTCTGTGGACCCATTCCATTGAGTGGATGTCCAGGATAGAATTAATGCCAGTGCTGAGAAGGATTTTAGAGCTTATCCATGCTAAGCGCCTCTGTAACCAAACCAACGTGATTTCACTCCTTGGTGAGTAGGAAACTGTGCCAGGTTGAGTTGTTACACAAAGATTCTATTTGCAGCAAATAAGGAGATCACGGAGAATGAGAATGATTTCCAAATCTGTGATTCCCTGAGCAAGGGTGGATGGATTCCTTTTATTTAGGGTTAGGATGAATATTTAGATAGAGCAGCCTTGTCATCATATGGAGAGGCAGGAATAAGGTCATGCGTGAAAGTTAAGGAAACATTCCTGCACACATAGTATGTTAACGAAAATGCGGCTTGTACTCCTCCTTGGGCAGAGATTTTAGCATTACAATGAGGTAAAGGTAGTTGTTGGTCGTTCTAGAGGTCACTCCATGGTCTACCTGCACAGGCATGAGTCAGAGGTTAAGCTCAGACTGGTCTGAGTGGTCTGGACCCGCTGGAGGTTCTGTCCTGGCCGTCGCCTTCTCTCCAGGGGCAGTGTCACTTTATGTCTGCCTAAGAGATACACTAGAGAAATGAGCTTAAGGAAAAATGTGGGACCAAGGTCAATGAGTACTAGCAGGTGGGCAGTGAAGTTTGTGTGCGGGGTCTAGCTGGCGACACTTTGTTTTAATTGGTGAGGTAACTGGTGTTCAGGGATAGCCTGTGATTATCTGTGTGGATTCAGAGCAGGACACAGAGTCCAGGTCTCCTCTCTTCAGGCCAACAGTTCAAGATTCCACACTTCCTCCTGCTTTTTAGGAACGGGAACTGAGAAATTCTTTCTTCATGTCTTCCTCTCTCTTTCCTCCATCCCTTCTTTCCTTCCCTTCTCTCTTCTTTTCTTTTCTTCTTCTTTTTGTTGGGTGCAGAGATCAGGGTGTGAGGGTGTGGGGCTCTGCTTCAAGGCAAAGAGGAGAGAAGAACTGGAGGCATATGGTCTGGTTATTAGTGACTCCCCTGTTAGGCACAGAAGTAAAATTCTTTCCCTCAAAAACAAACAAGTAAATAGGACCCTAACCTACCATACTCTGGGTATTTAAGGCAAAGTACTCACCATCAGGTAATTTTTTAATAGTAAGCCATGTAATGGCAAAGACTTAGGAAATGAACTACTGATCTTGGGGGAAAGGACTGTGCATGTGAACCTGTTCTATGGAGTACAAATCACGTAGTGACTCATCAGAAAACCTACTCCATGTGGCTTTTTCCCCACTGACATGATACTTCAAGTCTTAAGAAAAATCCAGATTTTCCCCGCTTTTTTCCTTCCATTCCTTTTTAATTTCCTTTCTACTCTTCTTTTTTCTATGAAATATGGGCTTACTTATTTTTTCTCATTAAGTCACTGTTGTGGGTTAAATTTTATCCCCCTAAAATATATGTTAAAATCCTAAGCTTTGGTTCCAGTGAATATGACCTTACTTGGAAATAGAATCTCTGCAGGGGTACTCAGATTAAAATGACATCATGCTTGGTGAGGCTGGTCCCTAATCCAATGTGCTTGGTGTCCTTAGAAGAATAGAAAGAGACACACAGGAAAAATGTAGTGTGATGATGCAGTCTGAGATTAGAGAAATGTGTCAACAAGCCAAGGAACACCAAACATTTCCAGCAACACCAGAAGCTAAGAAGAAAGTACAGGACAAATTCTCCCCTAGAAACTTTAGAGAAAACATGTTCCTACCAACACCTTGATTTTGGACTTCTGGTCTCCAGAACTGTAAGAGAATAAATTTATATAAGAGAATAAATTTATATTGTTTTAAGCCACCTAGTTTGTGGCAATTTATTACAGTTGCCCTAGGAAAATAATATAGTCACCAATCATTTCTAGAATTCCTGCTATAGCCAGTAGCATTGAGTGGGGTATGTGATGGGGAGGAGAGAAAGAAACAGGTGAATATGATACAATTTTTTAGCCTCTAGGAACTCACAGTCTAGCAGCGAAGTTAGGAAGCTTTGTCATGGCCCCATCCTACCCACAGTGATATCCAGTTTTCAGAAGACGCCATCAAGGACAGGTGATACCTATGGTGACATCTTTGTGTTACACTTTCAATGCAGGGGATTGATCCCAGGGAAAACTGTGAGGAGAGGAAATGTGAGTAAGTCTTTAGAATCAAGCAGTAATTTCAATGGCGTCAGAGAGCTGAACGCCAAAATTTTAAATTATTAAAAGAATGATGGTGATATTGAGTGTTCTGTTTTGGGTTATTTTGGGGTCCATGGCCAAGATGAATAAAACTGAATAAATCAAACAGAAGAAGGTAGGAAAGTTCTCTCTGAAATACTTCTAGTCAGGATTCAAGAGGAAAATATGGTGCGGAGATCATTGGCTCTCAAGGACCTGAATATACATACTCTTTGACGTGAAAGTTTCCCTTTTACAAATCTGTCCACACTCATGCAGAATGCCTACCATTGCGATGATATCTGCTGTAGCGAAGTTTGGAATGGGAACTAAATACACATTTTAAAAATGGGGAAATAAATTATGGAGTGCCTGTACAATGGAATATTACGTAGCCTTCTAGAAGAATGACCCAGCTCTGCATATACAAGCTATGAACCATTTCTAATACATCTTTAAGTGAAAAGGAAAGAGACTGATACATATAATATGATATGGTTTGTGATATAAAGGTTATAGGTACAGGCTACCTGTGGAAATATCCAGAAGAAAATCAGCAGAGGAAAATTGGGGAGCTAGGAGACATGGGTGAGAATGAGCTTACCCCTCAGTATACCCTTTGGAGCATTTTGAGGTTTGCTTCATGTGCATTACATTACCCATTAAAAAAAAATCACAAAGCAAAAAGAAAACTCATCCTAACAAAATACTGGTGGTCTTGGTGTTGGCAAAAATGGCCCTTCTTCCCATCAATTCCAATCTGCTTGGCTTATCTCCTTTCGCTTGTTGGCATTTTGGATCCTCACTCTGGCTCTCTTGACTCCCAATACCCACCACCAGCCTCCTTTGTCCTGACAACCCACTTTAGACAAACTCCTCTGGCTTCTATCTCTGGCACTTCTCTTGGTCATGGTGCCGTGAATGCTCTCTGGCTTGCTGGAGCTCAGCTTGCTGGAGCCCCCCAACTCCTGGTCAGGCCAGCCAGGTCACTAGACAGCATGCACCTGGCTGCAGACACTGCCGAGGTACGAGAAGGGAATGGTCTCCATGGTTGGTTGTCCATTGTCTGGGTGTAGCAGAGCAGCTGCCTCTAATGACATGTCACCCTTCGGTTGACCCAGAATATGTGGTTCCTTCATTCACTTATTTCCTCATTGGTTGATTTGTGGGTTCTTTTGTTCATTCTTTTGTTTATTCAAATAATATTAGGGGTGTGCCAGGGGTAAGATTTCATAGCCCTCTACTTTCCTTTCCTCCAACCCCATGGATAATTTAGATTTTATTATGTCTTGATAGCATGAGATTTAATATTTAAAGCAACATGTTCATTAAGGAACATGTTGTATGCAGACTGGCAGCTTTTGGGAATTACAATTAAATGACTTCCCTTTCACCCTCACCAGAAAGGATCTAAAAGGTACAACAAAGAGACATTTAGTTTAATGACATTTGCAGATGAGCCTTATTTCCCTTGGCTGAAAAAAAAAATTTTTTTTTGAACCAGTAAAATCCTTTTTATTGAAGCTTTTTAGTGTTCCAGTTCTCCCAGAGGACATCTTAGGGAGAACAGTGAATGCCTGTAGGCAATTGACCACTTTCCATCTTCAGCCACCAGGGATCTTGGGTGAGGTTGGAAGTGCTGCCAGGAACTCCTTCGATATTGAAAACGCCTCTGGCTTGATTAAGCTTTGGAAATACCTTCATTGATCCTATTCAAGTATTTATTGAACATCTCCCTCAGACAGGGTATACTAATTGACCTCAGAAAAGTCACCTTTGCCCAAGGCCTGAGAGGGGAACGCACACACCTACACGGGGCAGGAAAGGGAAATTCCCGGTGGGGTGACTGAAGAATGGGCTGGCTTAGCTCCAGGGAAGGATCCAGTGGTAAAAACCATTAGGTGCCCGGACACTGATAAGGCTTATCGCTCCTATTATCAGAGGTGTTCTGATCTGAATGGTCATCCAAGCAGTAAAGGAAAGCTCCAGAGTAGCAGCCAGAATGGACCTCAGGAAGGCAATGGCTTTCATGAGTGGAGGAACCATGTTGAACAACCTCACAGAAAAAAGCAGCAGGTTTCTTGAGTTGTCTGCCCTATAGAAAGTGTTCTTTATTGAGTTAGTTTAATAGTATAATACAGACTCTGAGGACAGACCAACTACCTGGGTTTGTTTTCAGGCTCTCCCTGTAACTTTGCCTTACTTCTCAGGACCTCACTGTCTTCATTTGTAAAATGGGGATGTGAGAGTCCGCACCATGTAGGCTTGTTTGAGGACTAAATGAGTAAAGTGCTAAAATAGTAAAGAAAGCATAAGTACTTGAAAATGGAAAGTTATTTTAACTGTGCCCTTCTGAAAACGACCATGTCTTCCAATGAGTGGAATTATTAATTCACCTAAATTTGAATTTTGTACTTGTAGGGGTAATAAGCTTTTGTGCTGCAAAATACATTTTCTCCCCTTTTGTGGCTTTTCTCTGTTGTCCTTTCGACATCACTTTTTGATCTCAGGCAGATGATGTAAATGACAACAGCCATGTGATCGGTCGTCCCCAGAATTAGAACATAGATGTGTCTCTTAAATTCTAAGAGGTGCCATCATTATTGGCTTAAAATGTCACAAAGGGGTTGCAGCTGAAAATTCGTGAGCTCTTGAATGATTTGTCTCAGTTTCTGCCCGTCTCATATGGAAAGTATCATTGAGGGGCCCCTGGGCGGCTCAGTCAGTTTAATGTCTGACTTCAGCTCACCTCATGATCCTGGGGTCCTGAGATGGAGCCCCAAGTTGGGCTCCCTGCTCAGCAAGGAGTCTGTTTCTCCCTCTCCCTCTGCCCCTCCCCTTGCTCTCTCAAGCTAATAAATAAAATCTTTAAAAAAAGAAAAAAGACAGTGTCATTAATAATGTTGACTAAATCATTATCTTTCCCCAAACCTGCCTAAATGATTTTTTCCATTAACCTGTGTGTTCCTTGTATTAATCAGTTGAAAATAATTTTCTCACGTAATATAGGTCCTTCGTGGTTATTCCACATTGTTTTGTATTGTATATAAGTTGACATTGCCTGAGGAGAAAGAATTTCCAGTTTGTCTTCAAAATCGTAACAATTAAGAATATTCCCGTCAAACTCTCATTTGCTGAATTTAGGCTGTCACCCTCAGCCTAAATTCAGCAAATGAATTCTTTCCATCCCCTCAGTACACCTCTTGGCTTCTGAGTCAAGCCTGAATAAGTTCTGAATAAATTTTATTTTTGCAATCGAATTGTAGTTTCGACCATATGGACCTATTCAGACTCTGTAACAATCCACTTCCGAATGACTTTCTGTCAATTCAGTTCAAGGTGCAAATCGAATGTAACCGTTGTGCTGAAAATAACTGGAAAGAAAAGCATTTCCCAAGTGCAAGTTGCATATATGACTTAAAGGGGCTCCCTCTTCAAGGCAATAATTTTTCACTGAAAGCACGCAGGAGTCATGCTTCTCCCCCGCCGCCACCCAATAATGTATTTTGTTTCAGTTCCTTGAGCCAGCAGAGTGCAGTGGGGAAAGATCCCCTTTTCACAGCGGCCACAGGCCTTTCTGAATAGCAATGCGTCAGTTCTTCAGCGCAACCTCTAGGTGGCAGTGCAGCCCAAGACAATGTGCCTGGTCCCCTGCCTCCTCCCCTCCCCATTGCTCTGGGTGGGCAGCACAGGTTGGATTGGCAGGCAGGGAAAATAATCATTAAATATAAACGCAATCAAAAGAAGTAGGTTATTATAGTGGCACACTGGAACTGCTTTAGTTAGAAGTCTGTCGGCCCCCCGTTAGAAATGTCGTTTGGGAAGAGTGTACCACTGGCTGTGAAAATTTACTAGAGGTTAAAAGTGACATTCTCTAGTTCTCAAACTTGTGGCCTATTTAATCCTAAGAAGTCTGATTTCAGACGGTCGAGTGGCTTTGAAGTAGCACGCAAAGACACACAGATGGATTTGTTTTTCTTAAAGGCAATTCACAACTGTTTTTTTTTAATTTGTTATTGAACCAATTATTATTTTTTTAAATATTTTATTTATTCATTGGACAGACAGAGATCACAAGTAGGCAGAGAAGCAGGCAGAGAGAGGAGGAAGCAGGCTCCCCGCTGAGCAGAGAGCCCGATGTGGAGCTCAATCCCAGGACCCTGGGATCATGACCTGAGCCGAAGGCAGAGGCTTTAACCCACTGAGCCACCCAGGTGCCCCTCACAACTGTTTTTGTAGCCTTGATATGCACTATGACCCCATGACCTAATGTGGTTTTGTTGGCCAAATGAGGGTGTATGTCCTTAGTAGGATCTTAAGATTAAATTCTGAAAAATACTGAAGTGTGAGGAGGGAAAATATTAGAAAGTGCCGCTTAGTTACACATTTCGGTTGGTTTCATAACAACCCCCACCTCCCACTTTAGCTGAGGCCAATCCTTTCTCCGACTCCTTTTGACACCGTGGTTTCTTCCACTTTAAAATGTGGTATCACGCTCCGTGAACATTATCATCCTGAGTGCGTCAGGATGTTTGGGTTACGGTATGGTAACAAGCAGCTCCCCAGTCTGAGTGATGTACTACCACCAAAATGAATTCCCAGCTTGTACAGTGGTGTAACTTGGGTGACACATTATCCCGGAAAGTCTACCATCTT
Organism: Mustela lutreola; assembly: GCF_030435805.1. NCBI lineage: Eukaryota > Metazoa > Chordata > Mammalia > Carnivora > Mustelidae > Mustela > Mustela lutreola. The sequence continues at coordinate 76,980,308 of NC_081301.1, read as the reverse complement.
GTACCTGCACCAGGGGAATATGTGCCCTTAGGCTTTCTTTTCTATACTCTGTTCTGGAATGTTCACATCACTTCTGCCCCATTCATCGCTTACCACTAGTTTTGTGGATACACTCAACAGCAAGGGAGTGGGGAAAGTACTAGGACAGCATCTCAGCCTCCAGCCTATGGCCCTTTCAGCTCTGTATTTTCTGTTTCTGTAATTCTGCTTGGATGTTAGCTTATTTATATTTTAGTGCCCTCAACCGTCAATACCAAGTGCATATTCATTCCTCAAAAACTAAATTGGATTGAATATCTTGATGACCTCCCAACTCCTCATCAAGGTAAATAAGACTATGGAATCTTTTCTGAGAACCCTATTCTCCTTTTCTAGGCAAAATCAATTGCTGCTTCTCTGTGCTTTTGTAGCACTTTGTTCATGCTGATGGTTTTGCATTTGCCACAGTCCATTTTGTTGCTATTCTATCTATTCTGATAGAATACAGTCTCCTTTTTCTTTTTAAGGTTTTTTATTTATTTAAAAATAAAAGAGTGATCGAGAGAGAGTCAGAGACAGAGAGGGAGAGAGCATGAGCAGGGTGGGGAGGAGGAGCAGAGGGAGAGGGAGAAGCAGGCGACCCGCTGAGCAGGGCACCGCCAGATGTGGGGTTTGATCCCTGGACTCTCGGATCATGACCTGAGCTGAAGGCAGGCAATCAACCACTGAGCCACCCAGGCACCCCTAGAATATAATCTCCTTGACAAAGGCACTCATTTTTGTTTCTTTTAAGATTTATTTATTTATTTGTCTGTATATGTGTGTGTGTCTTAGAGAGAAAGAGAGCGAGCACAAGTGGGAGGGACAGAGGAAAAAGGACAGAGAATCTCAACTAATTCCACACTGAACATGGAGCTGGACGTGGGGCTTGATCTGAAGACCCTGAGATCATGACCCAAACTGAAACCGAGTCGGACACTTACCCAACTGTGCAACCCAGATGCTCCCGCAGACACTCATTTTTATCCAAATTTGTATTGCTGATGTCTGAAAAGACACACACACACACACACACACACACACACAAGGATAAAAAGTTAATCTATGAAAAAGCATGATAAAAATAATATTTTTGAGCTCTGTGTATTCAAAATAAGTTTTAAATGTATGGAATATGCATTGATACCTCATCTCTTTCAATTCCTATAATAATTCTATAATGTAGATCGATGAGGAAACTGCATTTTGAATATTTATTTTTATTTTTTCTTAAAGAATTTATTTATTTATTTGATAGAGAGAGGGGAGGAAAGCTTGAGCAGGGAGACCAGCAGGCAGGGGGAGAAACAGCCACCCTGCTGAACAGGGTGCCTGACTGAGGGCTTGATCCCAGAACCCTGGGATCATGACCCGAGCCAAAGGCAGACACTTAACCAACTGACCACCCAGGCACCCGGAGAAAACTGCATTTTAGAGTAGTCAAATTACTTTCCCAAGTTTATGAGGTAGAAAATGCTAAAGCTGAGATTCAAGTCAAGGTCTCTTTGATTACAGTGTAGTATTTCTGAAGCATTACGCTATATTTACTTATCTTCTGATTTGTACGTTGTAATATCTGTCCAGAGATCTGGATTCTGCTTCCATCTGAAGGACGCCTGTTCCAGAGAGCTCACCCCCAGGGAGCTCTGGTGGGTTATCTACTTCTGTCCCAACAATCATAGGCATTGACCCCTCCAGCTTGTCAGTTTTAGACCTCCCTTGGTGGCAAACACATGCCAGAAACTTCTTCCCTTCAACCCTGGCTCCACGTGCTTTCCATCAAGAGTTTATGGCCCGCCATTCTTCCGAGGCTTCTTCCAGGGGAGACCCTGCAGCCAACCTTGTAGAGCCTGGTACCCTCTCACTTCTCAGCCCTGATGCCCTTGGCACTTCTAGAGAAACAAGTCCAAAAGAGGAGTGACTTCCTCAGGTGGAAGGAAACAAAGCCTTCTTTTCCAAAACAAACAAGTGCTGATGAGCATGATTTGGCATCCTCCCTTCCTTTCTGGAGCAGCAAAGACCAATCAAAGGAGCTGCCTATGCAGCAGCAGCGCCCATATCCTGCAACCTTGGAGGAGGGCCAGTCACAGCAAACCCACATGCAGCTCTTCTGGGGGTCTCACAACTCTGCATAGTGAGTCCTTGTTCTCTGCTGCAGATGTCTCAGATAATTGTTCCTCCATCTTTATTTTCAATAAAATCTCAAATGCCTCTACAGAAGAGGAATCCCCAGTAGTTCCCCATCCACTTCCTCCATCCTTGCCTCAGAACCAACCTCAATGCCTGCCTCAAACCTAGTGCCAACCAATCCCTCAGGTCCAGCCTCAGGTCCAGCCCCAGGCCCACTTTCAATCCTCACTCCCAATCCTGCCATCTGGTCCTCTACCCCACATCAAGATCTGTGGAGACCTCAGAATGAATCAGAGAGTCTCAAATCAAATGAAATGCAACATCTGGAATGGAACGTGTTGCAGAAAGAGCAGGAACGTGTGTGGGGTTTACCACTATTGTCCAAAGATCCCAGGAGGAATTTTGTCCTTTAGCTCCTAACCATTCTCTCACACACCAGGCCTCCCAGGCCTATGCTGCAATCTCTATCCCTCCTAGACAGCTTTCTATCAGTGTTGAGCTTCGGAAAAAACTAGAGAGTCATTTTCAAAAGAGGCTCATCCAACACCAGTGGGACCTGCCCCACAGGATCATTGAGTCTCTAACAATGCCGATGCGTCCAAGTACTCTTCCACAGCTACCTGAGTCACAGCGTTACCGTGGACGCTCATGGATCTCTAAGAAACAAAGAAAATTGAGTGACTATGAAAGTATTTATGAGGAGGACTCAGAAATGCTTCAGCTAGATAACAATGACCTGGAAAAGTACAAAGGTGACATGGAGAAGCATAACAATGACCTGGAGAAGTACAGTGATGACGTGGAGAAGAACAATGATTACCTGGAGAAGGATCAGGGACACAACCCAGAGAATGGCCCAAAAAATCTGTTGAGTGACCCAAAGAGCTCTTTAGATAATGATATGGGGTATGATTCTGAGAAAAAACTGAGGAGCCCATCAGAGAAAAACTCCATGGTGTCTGTGGAGACCATAGATCAGAGACAACTTGAAAATGTCCTGAAAATACATTTGTGCAAAAGGTCTGTGGAAATCACTGAGGGTCAGTTGTCTGGGACTGTGCTTAATTCATGGCATACAATGAAGCAAAGATCACTTCTTTTCTGAGAAATCCCAGGCTGAAGTAAAACAGAGAAAACTTGCCACTGTCAGAGGTTGAGGACTACTCCCTGAATACCTTCCAGGAGCTTCCCTTTGTTGAATCTAGTGCAGAACAGATGCTGGAAGCCCATATTAAAAGATTTCATTGGAGGATGCTATGGGGCCTTCCCTCCAGGGTTCTTGAATCCATAGAGATCTTTAAATTGAGAAAGGCCACATTCCCTTGAAGCTTTTCCTGTTCAACCAACCCCATTCCTGCAGCAAATTCTAAAGCTGAGGGCTTCATCTCCTATAGAGGAAGCTTGAAATCTCCCCATGGAGACAAAGCAGGAACAGCAAATTCAGCCCCCATTCCGGATGGTCCTCGCCCTGCCATCTCAACTGTGGGCAAAGAAGAACAGAGAATTCTGAGGGAATCACTCTCTATTATCAAACATCAGTTTGCAGAGGATGTCCGGAAAACTAAGGATGGCAGACAGACTCTTACACCTGTCTCACATGTCACCATTAGCAACGGACAGTCCTCAAAGCCACCTGTAAGCTGGGGCCAGACGTGAGCCAAAGGATAAAAGTGCAAATTCCAGTGGTAGAAGAGGAGGGCAACAAGGAAGAGATGAGGAATCCAGAACCTGTTGTTATGCCCACTGTGTCCAGGAAGATATCCAGGGCCAAGGAACTTGATGCAGGTCAACCACAATCTAGAATTTTGACAACCAGCAAGACAGTAAGGCCTCATATTATAAAGCAGAATGAGCATCAAGTCAAAACCACTATCCCATCAAACTTACCAGTTCCGCAGGATCCTGAATCATTGAATCTCAAAGAACAACTCTTGCCTGAGTTAAAGCTTATGCTGGAGAAGAGGGAGCATAGCTGGGTCAAAGCCCAATGCACTGGCCTACCCCCTGCATCAGATTCTTTGACTTAGAGGGCCTCACTGACTCCTGCCCAGGGTGTCTCCCCCAGGGGCACGAGAGCTTCCCAGGTGCTGCATGTCCATCCAGAGGACACAGGAATTACTGTGGAACAATAGCAGGAGCCCTGGGTGCCTAACCATGTCTTAAGAAAGTGCCAGAATAAGAATCCCCCACCTGCTGCATAGACCATGAGGCCTCTGGTCCCAAGGCACAAGAGCATGGTGGAGGGGATGCAGGACTGGGAACATCCCAACCGAGAATGAACAGGTTCCCTACTGAAGATGTGGCATCAAAGAATAGGTTCCCTACTCAGGACACAGGTATGGAAGGTAAAGCTGGGGAATCCAGCCTTCCCAGACCCTATCACAGAAGGGTCAGCTGCCTCCTGAAAGCCTTTCCCGGAAGGGTCAGGCTCCTTCTATTTTCAGTAAAAAAAAATGAAGGATTTTTTGCAATGACTTACTCTTGGGATAAAATGCAAAAGTCAAGGAAACTCCCAGGAGAAGCATAGTCCCCTATCTGTGGAAAGCAGAGGCCTGTTTAATGGTAGAGCTACCTTTACTGGGATACCTGAAGCTCAGAAAATCATGACAGCTGTTGGGAAGTTCCAAGAGGAGAAAATGGGGCGTTGGCATGCAATAGGCAGCACCTGCCCTCAGCAGCCCATTCCCTCCCCAACCAAGTTTGGAAAAACTCAGCAGAAAGCACAAGTGCAGGCTGTCCCAGGGTTTCCTTTCAACTCCAGGCTTCCTGCCTGAAAGGAGGCAAATACCATATCTTGTAAGGAAAAAGCTGTCTCTGCTGGCCAAGGCCTTCCTGGAAGTAACAGACAGCTCAGAAACAAGGACACACAGCCCCAGAAAGTTGTGGCATTTAAGGAGCAGCTACCACATCAGAGGTATCCCCTCTCCATTCCCCTCAGGGAGCCTGCACCCCACCCAAAGGCCATTTGTGGGCATCAAGCTATGCAGTGGCCTCCAGCTACTCTCAAGATTCCTGAAGGCACTGTGTGCAGAGATGTGTGTCTACTATTTATTTAGACAGAAAACCCTTCTCCAGAATTTCCAGTGAGAGGGTTTTTTTTTTTTTTGGGGGGGGGGGATTTCCTACCCCAAAATAATGGCTTGTGAGGAATAAATATTTCTCTAATAACATGTTGTCTGTTCTGTGTACTGTCTTGGGAGCATGGGTTTGGGTAAATCAGTTCAGCTATTACTGATTGCTTCCTTCAGCTTCTAAAAGGTGACCAATCTCCTGGACCTCTTGAGAAATATGTATCATGTGCCCCCAAAAGCCCCCAAAAGCCCATTCCCTCTCTGATGAAGCCTGTCCCATGGCTTAGCCTTACTGAAAACGTATAGTAGCTCACACCTCTCCCCTCATTGGATGTTTTACACCCTCAGCAAGTCTTCTATATCTGAGGAAGATTAAAGACAGAAATAGTTTTCAGAAAATAATGATTAAGCCACTGTTGTTTCTTCACAGTTATTGTGTTACAATAGCTTAATCATTATTTAGAAGTCAGTGATCAGAGGTTCCCACAAGTGAGTGAACTCTGAATGGGAGTGTTTTTGGGGGGCGGAGTGTTGTTCGGGTTGATCTTGGGCTGGTTGGGGTAGCATCAAAGAATACCCTAGATGCTGCTGAAGAATCTGTCCTTTAAGTCAGGTTAAACTTGACATTGAGCTTTCCTACTGGAAGTGCTTCCCCTCCCTGGGTGTTTCTTCAGGCTGCTGGACTGAGGATGTTTTTTTGCAGAACAAAAGCATCACTTAGCTGTTAGTGGTAGGAATGTTGACAAGGCAGCTACCACCTTCCAGGATAAGACACCTTTGAAGAAATGAAAAAGTGAAAGAGGTAGAACAAAAGTTTATGTCTACTCATCCCCTTCTCAGGACCCTGTCCCGCTCCCCTCCTTCCTCAGTCTGATCCAGGCACCACCACTTTGAGGCAGACTGGAATCTGGCACAGCCTACCGATGCCTTATACCAAAAAGGCATGGCTCTGTTCCTTGAGTATGCAAGCAATACCTGCAGGCTGTCAGGCACGGCATCCCCTTTGGGGGAAGGTGATCTTGGTGCCTGCCTTATATCCACACTTGATGACAATATATAAGATACAGCCTTTACTATGGCTAGGATGGCAGTATGCCACCTTCAATATTCACGGCCTTAGTAGAGCCACGGTAGCTCTTCCCCAGAACAAGTGCAACTTAAGAACCAGAGGTGAGTTCTAGATTGTGTGCCAGGATACAGATATTTGGGGGCTTATCATGGAACTCCATGGAATGCTTTTTTGGGGGGGAGGTGAGGGGGGCCATGACGGCACACATTCCCACACTTAAAACAGGGCTCTGGAGGGAAGGCAACCCCACCTCAGACTGGGACTCAAAATGGGGTGAGTGTGCTAGAGAACATCCGAGGTAATCTTCTGGACAGTCTCAGGATGCTCAGTGCTAAAACAAAAAACCAGGTGTCCATGACCTCGCTCACTTACCACACTTGTAGCTTCTTGTCCAGGTTATCGTTGACCCTACACTATCTGAATGTTGGGGTCTCAGAAAGAATGCAGATTTGATGCGGTGGAGGCCCTGAGGGGGACAATAGGTGGGATGGGGCCCCGGCCAAGAAACCTGGAGAGGTGAGGAGAGGGTGCAGGAGGCTCTAAATCTATGCGGACAGACCAGCCAGTAACGCAGCCTGCCGGTTCCTACATAATCTCATTTTAGAGTCCATTATGGCCAATCCAGTGCACTTCTTGCAACCCTGTAGAGCTCATTACTGGGAATACTTCTGGAATCAGAATCCTATAGTTTGACATTCTGTCCCTCTGCCTCATGCCCCTGTCCTTCCAGCTTCTATGTCCCTGTTAATTTTTCTACTCTACCTCATCCACTTTCCACTTCTTGCCTATCCCGCAAGGCCTTGTTCTTCCTTTCCTCACTGATGGATTGTTAGGTAACCAACATGTAAAAAGTGAAAGAGCCCTCTCCCCTTGCTAAAGGCTTGTTTAAGTAACCTGATGTCCCCAAAGCACCCCCTATCCCCTTGCTGAAGGCTTGATTGTTCCCATAGCCGGATGGCAACACATACCAGGATGTCTATTGTCTGTGATCACCCAGTCTGTCAAGAGAAAAGACAAATGAGGAATAGAGTGTACCTGGGACTTTCCAGAGTGCTGAGCCAAGGCCCACCAGAACAAACCGTTGTGTCCTTGCCTTAAACCCAGCGCCTGACAATGCTTGATTTAAGTTAACCAATCAGATCCCTGTAACCAAGCATCTGCTTCTGTAAGCTCGCTTCCCGCCACCCCAACCTTGCCCTATATAATCTGCTCCCCAACTTAGTCCGGCGCGCTCAGCCCACAAAGGCTGATGCGTCCGCAGGTGCCTGTGTAACCAATAAACCTCTTGCAATTTGCATCCAGCGGAGGCTTGGTGTCTGCTTCTTGGGTGGGGATCGAGGGTCTTTCATTTGGAGGTCCCACCGAGATCTCTTGGAATCCTACCCAAGACCCTGGCCAATCCCCACCGGGAGGTAAGCTGGCCAGCATCTGTGTCTCTGTCTCTCTGTTTGTCTGTTTTTATGTTCTTGCGCCACAACCTTTCAGCAACTACGTAGTTGATCTGTGTTTATGGGCAGCTGGAGAAGGAGTTGACGAACTTGGACTTCTCCCCTGCCACCCCGGGGGGACGCCTCGGGGGTCTGTGAGTTAGGAGGAAACCTCTGTGCTCCTCCTGACCGTCTGTGAGTCAGGAAGGAGCCTCTGTGCTCCTCCTAACCGTCTGTGAGTCAGGAAGGATCCTCCTGACCGTCTGAATCAGTTAGCTGTTTTTGTCTCCTATGTCTAATGTCTAAATTGTCCTATTAATGTCTTTAAATGTGGTTATATGTTCCTTACACTGGTCATAAAGGTTACATTTTGTTTAAAGGGAGGGTGTCTAACCTGTTTGAATCTGAGGAATGCCTGATTGTGTGAATGTGTTTGTGTGGCTCCACCGCCTTCGGCTACGGAGTCTGACTGGGCTGCACCCTGAGTCTCGCGGAGCGTCATACGGCATAATGGTCATCTACTCCATGGAGTAGCCTGGTCCGGGGTTTATACGGATAGACCTTAGCTAAGACGCTCCTAAGTTCCCGCGAGGGACGCGAGCAGGACAGCATCTGAAAGGTCCTCCTCCCCCTGTCTGCAACATCGTACATATTGGGAGGGAATATAAGAGATAGGTATTAAGAGCTAAAACCAGATTCGATGAGTCAGCTAGTAAATTTCCTCCTGACATATTGGATGATAATTATGTAAATAAGCCTTCTTTTAGTAATCCCAGGTTGCTGGGCCATCCCTAGCAAAGGGGACTCTGACTTTATTTCTCTCTGCTTCTCCTAATAGATGTGGGAGCTTCTCCCTTACTCACTTCCTGTGTTGATGGCTATAACTGGAGCCAACTGGGGTTGGTCTGACTCGAGACAGAGACTATAGGGAATATTCCCAAGCAGCTGCTGAAATTCTTTGTTTCGGGGAGGTTTCCCTGTGTTCTCTGGCCTGACTTAGACTGCCTAACCCCTCCCCCCTGGCTAATGGGAAAGCATGGCATCTGCTCCTCTGTTGGGGCTTAGGAGCTCCAAAACTGGGAATCCTTTCTCTGCCTCCTGGCAGCACTTTGTTTCTTCTGTTTCCCTCTTCTCCTATTTCTGTACCAATGTGTGTGCAGCCTGCATGACTGGCCTCTAGATCATGCACCACAGCTCCTTCTCTCTTCACTGTCAAGGAGCAAGAAGAGCACCCCCTGGACCTAACACCCCCTCACTCCAGATCTTCCCAACCATGTCTCAGGTAAACATTCAAAGTGGAGTGGGTCCAGATGGAACGTAAATCAATGTTGGAACTAAGTCAAGTTTGTTGATTTAATTAAAATAAGACCTGTCTTTTAAGTTATCAGCAGTAAATGTGAAACCTCAAAGTTTACTGAAAGTCAAATAAACTCACGTTATTTATTAAAATTTGTTAGCAAAGAAATGACTAAACTGATGGTTAATTGTCTGTCTCAAAGTTCTAAAGGGTAATTGCTGAAGTAGCTTTCAAAGTCTTTGATAATCTGAAAACTTTAAAGTTCCGCTTGGATGACAAATGGAATTAAATTGTGGACATCTAGGTCTTAACCAAACAGGATAAAATGCTAGGTCATTAATTACTGGATATAGGTTTGTGCTTTTGACTTCTTACTGCAAAGAAACTAAGAGTATTTAAATCTGTTGGTAAACTTGTTTGCCACTTAACTGATTCATAAATTTGCCACCTGAAGAATCCTGTTGTAACAGTTCACAATTGGTTAATAACTAAAGGTGTTTCTAAGAATACAAAGTTCTGCTTAATATAACTGAGACTAATAAAAATAAGGAAAACTCTGTATGTAGGAAAATAGGAAATATATAAGAAAAATTTTTAAAAAATGGGAATACATTTTGTTAAAGGTAATTTTATCCTAAATGAGATAATTGTTTAAAAGGAAATGGCTTGGGACAAAACCTGAATGCAAAGAAAAGTTGTAGATGGTCAAGAATGGACTAAAATTAAAATGAATGGGTTTTAAAGGTACATTACATTAATACAAGACTGAAATTCTCTGTTCAAAGGACAAAGTTTTCTTAGATTAATTGATCTCCTGTTACGAGAATGTAAATGATTTTCTCTTTGCCTGCCCAGAAAAACCAGTTTCTATGTTTTGTTTTATCAGGTGTTCAATCCCTATTATATTTAGGCATGTGCTTCAAAACTTTCTAAGATCTTAGCAAATGTTGACAAGATTTAAATTGTAAAATCTCTTTAACTCAGGCTTTTCCTTGATATACGAAGTTGCTCATAAAATACTACTGAACCAATGATAAACCTTGGATTACATTTGGGAAAATACTATAATTATTCTAGAGATTCTACGCACTTCCTAAAGTTTTAATGTTTTGAGAGATCACCGCTTGATACTGTAATTATGGAAATGTTATATATCACAAAAATAACCTGATTTCCTTGCAGCTAAATTGTAAACTCCCGTGTCTCTTTAGCTTTAACCATATCCATACTGGGTTTTTATCATTTATAATTGTTTTAATTCTCTTGAAAATGAGTTTTATCTTCAAGGAGATTCCTATAAAGGACTTTCAGGACAAATAGAGATTTTTGATCTACTTAAAAATCCTAAAACTGAAATGGGTAAGAATTTCCAAAACAGACTAAAGCCACATTCACTAGATTTAGTAACATGGGACTAAATGAACTAAAAAAAAAAAAAAAATTATAATGTTATATCTCTTAATGTTTTGTCTTACTTTAAACATTGCTGGTTGTCTCTGATGTTTGCTCTTCCAGACTAGGGATACTTCCTCCTAGTTATCTGTAACTTACAGAGATGTAAAAGTGCTCATTTATAAAAGAGCTCAAAGCATTCAAGCTTTTCTCTCTATCTGAACCCTCTGAAACCAAAAGGTCTCAATAAGTAAGCATTCTTCCATGGCAATCAGTCATTTGCATAAGTCCAATAAGAATCTGTTCTCCTTGTAACAGGAAAGAATTGGAAACACGGGTTATTTTACCAAGGCTTTGACTGGAATGTCATATTTGAAAAGACTCGGATATGACCAGACAGTTTAAAGGAACTAAGGTTGACTTTATAAAACCTGGAGCCATAAAGCCCCTTGGGACTGTTGGCCTGATATCTTGCTTACAGAGTTCCCAGCAACCTCACCAGGTGAGTAAAGAATGTCACTCCTTGGTAGGTGCCATCTCAGAAGAGGAATTCGCCCACGGAGGAATTCGCCCAAATTGACAGGTATTGCAGGCATGCCTGATGGCAAGTATAGGGCTTGGCTTCTGGCCCGGAGAGGCTACTAAAAGTTCAACCTAGAGATTCCTTATTAAAAGTTCCAGCAAAGCAGATGCTAAAAGATCTATTGATCACACTCATTGTTCTTGCTGAGCTTATGTAAATAGTAGGCCAACTTTGTTAAAACTAAACTTGTTTCACAAGTGAATTAGTCCTGATTTGGCTATCTCTGTAAATGAGGGTTATTTTAGAGAGAAAAATTCTGTTTTAATAACACACCTTTATGGATGTTAAATTCTAGATTTGATTGTCTTTAAATGTTTGTTTACCTAAGCTATACAATTTGAGGTAAACTTCAGAGAAGTTGTACAATAGCTTCTTTAGTCAATCTTATTATTTTGTGGGGATATTAGCAGACCCCACGGCACATGATTAAACAACTGGAATAATGAAATTGCCTAAAAGCCAGCATACCGCACTCTTCTCCCACTTGACAGTGATCCTCTGTAATCAGGATATTGTTAAGGTTGGACCACTCAAAGGTCTTCTTAATGGTTTCATCCCTTAGTCATATTTATCTAGAGGCCACCTCCTTTGAGGTGCAATTACAAACAGATGCTTTAGCAAAACCTAAAACAGCCCTCATAAAAAAAGCCTCAAAGCTCACTATGGGACAGTCCCTAACTGTAATAATGTCACATCAGGTCCAGATTTGTCTTAGTAGCCAAAGGCCACCAATGGATGATGGAGGCCGACTTATTAAATACTGGGCTACACTAACAGAGATGCCAGAAATAAAACTTAAAATTTGTCAAACTTTAAACCTAGTTACCTGTATGCCTGAACCTGACCACTGTACTTCTTTCTCTATAGAGCAAAAATGTTCAGAGATTATTAATCTAGTTTATTCTATAAGGCCAGGTTTAAGATGCCCCTGTTAAAATTACGAATGACAGTTGGTTTTCTGATGAAAATAGTTTTCATAGAAAGAAGAAAAAAAGTTAGATGTGCCATAGTGCTCACTAGCACTTTGCAATTGCCAAAGCCTAAGAATTAACATTTATACTGACTCCAAATATGCCTTCCTGGTACCACATGCCCATAGAGCTATTTGGAAGGAAAGGGGATTTTCCTGGAATCATGGGTGCATTACTAAAACCATTACAACTCCTGCTAATCTCACCAACTTAAAACAAAGATGAACACGATCTGTTTTTAAATGGTATTTTTGTTCCATCTGCGGGACTAGGGGATGTCATGTGGCATGTAGAAGTCCTTAATAAATATACTACAAAGACACTCAATGATTCACTAAATAGCATCTCCCAGCTTAATACCGAAGTGTCACAGATACGCAAGGCAGTCCTACAAAATAGGATGGCTTTAGATGTCCTGACAGCAGCCCAGGGTAGCACATGTGCAATTATCAAGACAGAACATTGTGTGTACATTCCAGACTATCACAAAAATGTCACAGGACTAATAAAAGTTATGAATACCCAAATTAAGGCCTACAAGATCCTCCTCTCTCTCTCAGTAAATGGTTAAGTTCCTGGTTTAAAGGAGGACTATGGCCGAATCTCCTTTTCGGGCTTCTCATTCTTATCACCTCATTAACCTTAATATGTTGCTTTGTTCCATGTTTCTCTACTTGGTGCCGAGACTCCATTGCTACAATGACTACACCACGACAGACGATCCTTGTCGCGCACGAGGACACCTCTTTACTGTCAGCGCTGGATTCAACTGCCTCCACCTTTCGAAACTCCCTTATACATTCCTACCCTGATCAATATTAACCCCAGTAGGTAGGGACAGCTCTACGCCCCTATTCAGCACGAAGAAGTTATAGAAGATGAGACCTTCCACCTTCAACCACCTTAAAAATTTAAGGGTCTTTAAAAGCTGGCGCCTTGCATCCCCCCTTCACCCGCTCCCCTCCATATGTGTAGCATTCCTCAGGCACCCCTGATTGCCATAAAATGATAAATAGTTGACTTGCTGAGATCACAATCCTGCAAGACAGGAGCCTCCCTTGGTTTGCAAATGTCCTTGAGATTACAACAAAGAAATTACCTTATCAATAGCCCAATTTTCAATCGGCCCTTGTATCTTAAATAAACTCTTACAGTTTGTAAAAGATCCCTTGTCAGTAATCCGGACAATGGTACTGACACAGCAATATCAACTAATTAAACAGACCGGATCTCAAACTGACTTACTTCATAAACAAAGCAAATGGATATAAGATTCTATCCATGATAAAGAAAAAGGGGGAAATGAAAGACCCCTCTCCCCTTGCTAAAGGCTTGTTTAAGTAACCTGATGTCCCCAAAGCACCCCCTATCCCCTTGCTGAAGGCTTGATTGTTCCCATAGCCGGATGGCAACACATACCAGGATGTCTATTGTCTGTGATCACCCAGTCTGTCAAGAGAAAAGACAAATGAGGAATAGAGTGTACCTGGGACTTTCCAGAGTGCTGAGCCAAGGCCCACCAGAACAAACCGTTGTGTCCTTGCCTTAAACCCAGCGCCTGACAATGCTTGATTTAAGTTAACCAATCAGATCCCTGTAACCAAGCATCTGCTTCTGTAAGCTCGCTTCCCGCCACCCCAACCTTGCCCTATATAATCTGCTCCCCAACTTAGTCCGGCGCGCTCAGCCCACAAAGGCTGATGCGTCCGCAGGTGCCTGTGTAACCAATAAACCTCTTGCAATTTGCATCCAGTGGAGGCTTGGTGTCTGCTTCTTGGGTGCGGATCGAGGGTCTTTCAAAAGCACCAGTCCAGCAAAGGAGACAGAGTCCAATGTACTGTAACAGCGTAATCTGGTGACATGTGGTAGCCACAGTTGTGATGAGCACAGCAGAGCATAGAGTTGCATACCTGACACTAATGTGATATTGCATCAGCCATTCTTCAGTTAAAAAACAAAACAAAACAAAACAAAACAGGCTCTAGTACAAGTGAATGACCCCATCTAATCCCCTTCAGTCCTTCCTGTGTGGCAAAATCTTGTCTATCTGCCGTATTTAGAAATGCCTTTCTATATGTAACTGATTATTGTTGGATTAAATCTCCCATGTCAAAACTGAGTCTACTCACAACAGAGTCGACTGATGCCACATGAAATTCAGCCCCAGCACTACCTGGAAATCATTCATTCATTCCACATATATTTATCCAAGACTTATTAACTTGAACAAAATAAATGGAGTTAGGTCACTATTTCCTTAGTACATTCTCTCCTCAGTGTACTCAGATCTAATTTATTTTATTTGACAGAGAGCAGGGGCACAATCAGAGGGAGTGACAGAGGTAGAGGGAGAAGCAGGCTTCCTACCAAGCAGGATCAGGACTCAATTCCAGGACACCCGGGTCATCACCGGAATCGAAGGCAGATTCTTAACCGACTGAGACACCCAGGTGGCCCTCAGATCTATTTCAAATTTCCTTTACTTTCCTCAAACTTAGGCCATCTTCACTTGCCCAGCGGATGTGCTGGATCAGAGCTCACAGAAGAGCAAGAAAGTAGTGATCGAGCCTCTCACAAAACAAAGCAAACCCAAATCCTTTCAAAAAAGTCTCCCCATTCTTCTTTTTCCTCTTCCTTCCTGTTATACGGAAAGAGGTTTCCTTCCCAATCTCAAAGGAAATATACTTTCTGAGATGTCTTTATTCAGAGAGCTAACTTCTGGTCTTGATGGACTGATCCACCCTTGCCAGGTCTCCTTCTGACCCCTCCTCCCTCTCCCTTTGAGGCACCCAACATCTTTGTTTTTTATTTATGGTTTTACTACATCTATTTTTTTCTTTTAATGGCTTTTACTACAGAAACATGTCCAAGAGCACATATAACAACATGACTTCGCACATATCTGCCACCCAATTTGTACTGTTATCATTGGGCGGGTGTGATACACTGTGACTAAAGTGCAAAAGCCCCTTTAAAACACCTTGCCTAGGGAAGCAAGGGCAAAAATGAACTATTGGGATTTCATCAAGATCAAAAGCTTTTGCACAGCAAAGGAAACAGTTAACAAAATCAAAAGACAACCGACAGAATGGGAGAAGATATTTGCAAATGACATATCACATAAAGGACTAGTGTCCAAAATCTATAGAGAACATAGCAAACTCAACACCCAAAGAACACATAATCCAATCAAGAAATGGGCAGAGGACATGAACAGACATTTCTGCAAAGAAGACATCCAGATGGCCAACAGACACATGAAAAAGTGCTCCATCTCACTCGGCATCAGGGAAATGCAAATCAAAACCACAATGTGATATCACCTCACACCAGTCAGAATGACTAAAATCAACAAGTCAGGAAATGACAGATGCTGGCGAGCATGCGGAGAAAGGGGAACCCTCCTACACTGTTGGTAGGAATGCAAGCTGGTGCAGCCACTCTGGAAAACAGCATGGAGGTTCCTCAGAATGTTGAAAATAGAACTGCCCTATGACCCAGCAATTGCACTACTGGGTATTTACCCTAAGGATACAAACGTAGTGATCCAAAGGGGCACGTGCACCCGAATGTTTATAGCAGCAATTTCCACAATAGGCAAACTATGGAAAGAACCTAGATGTCCATCAACAGATGAATGGATCAAGAAGATGTGGTATATATACACAATGGAATACTATGCAGCCATCCAAAGAAATGAAATCTTGCCATTTGCGACAACATGGATGGAACTAGAGCGTATCATGCTTAGCGAAATAAGTCAAACAGAGAAAGACAACTATCATATGATCTCCCTGATATGAGGAAGTGGTGATGCAACATGGGGGCTTAAATGGGTAGGAGAAGAATCAATGAAACAAGATGGGATTGGGAGGGAGACAAACCATAAGTGACTCTTAATCTTACAAAACAAACTGAGGGCTGCTGGGGGGAGGGGGGTTGGGAGAAGGGGCGGTGGGGTTATGGACATTGGCGAGGGTATATGCTTTGGTGAGTGCTGATTCACAGACCTGTAACCCTGGGGATAAAAATACATGTTTATAAAAAATAAAAAATTAAAAAAAAAAACCACCTTGCCTTCCATCTCTGAGACATATGCTATGCGTCCACGTCGAAGCCCTCAAATTTCTTTGATATTTATCACCTGTGCTACACACTTATTCACAACAGATGCATGGAACTTAGTGTTAAAAAGGCCCTGGGCTTTAGAGGCTTTGGCAATCAGTCTGCTCTGCCTTATAGTAAACGCTGAGGAGCCATCTGAGTGAATTCCTCAACCCCACAGAAGAAGTAATCTTACAGAGCAAATTAAGGGCAGAATTTCACTGTCCCTTAATCACTCGGTAACTGTAATATGTA
Source organism: Mustela lutreola (assembly GCF_030435805.1). Classification (NCBI taxonomy): domain Eukaryota; kingdom Metazoa; phylum Chordata; class Mammalia; order Carnivora; family Mustelidae; genus Mustela; species Mustela lutreola. Next base: position 76,963,991 of record NC_081301.1, on the reverse strand, counting down.
AAAAGCATAGAAGAACACTTTATATGTTGTTAAAGGCTTGACATTGTGTGCTTTCAAATATTTAAAAGAAAAACTTGTCATGTTACTGTTTAAATAAGCTACTGTGTATCACCTTAAATGAAATAGACCAAACACTCCCCTCTTTCCAAAATTCCATTAAGAGTTAAAGATTAGATGAAAACGGCTCAATATCATTAACCATCAGGAAAATGCAAATCAAAATCAATATTTACCAAAACTTCACACCTACAACGCTGGCTAAAATCAAAAAGAACACAAATGTTGGTGGGAATGTGGAGAAATTAGAACCCCCATGCAATGTCGGTGGGAATGAAAAATGGTGCAGCCAATTTGGAAACAGTGTGGCAGTTGATCAAAAAGTTCAACATAGAGTTAACATAAGACCCAGCAATTCCACTTCTCGGTATATACTCCCCAGAAATGAAAACATGGGTCTACACAAAAACTTGTAAACAAATGTTTATAGCTATCTTATTTATAAGGTCAAAAGATGGAAACAATTCAAACATCCATCAACTGAGAAATGGGTGAATTAAAGATAACATATTCCTATGATACAATATTTTGGGGAATAAAAAAGACCAAGCCGTGCCACTACAGGGATGAACCTTGAAAACATGTTATATGAAAGAAGCCATTCACTAATGGTCACATATGACTCTATTCACATGAGGTGTCCAGAATAGTAAAATCTACAACACAGAAAATAGAGTCATCTTAGAGCTTGAGGGAGGAGAGAAAGGAGAATGATAGCAAAAGGTTGCAGATTTGTTTCTCTTAAGTCATGACAATGTTTTAAAATTGACTGTGGTGATGCCTATACTGAAAATCAAGGAATTATACGTGTTAATGGGTAAATTTTATGGTATGTGAACTGTATTTCAGTAAGGCTGTTAAAACAAGTAAAGGATTTAAAAATAAGTGCTTAAGGATGACAAGAAGGGGAGCATAAAGAACAAAAGCTGTCAACACATTTTTGGAAAATGGAAATCTGGTGGAGGAGTGGAAACTGACTCCCAGAGCAAACAAAGTGCTGGCAAATCAATTCACACTGCAAAACCCAGGAGAAGAGCAACGTGGTGGCACCAGAGAAAAATGAAATTAGGGGTTTTGTGTTAGTAAACATGTAGAATTTTTGTTCTTTGTTGTTTTTTTTTTTTTTATATTGCATATAATTTCTAAATTTTTTTTGAAAGGGGGCACTCTTTGCCAGTTTTGTAAAAACTTGCTGAAATGTTAGCATGTTCCAAATGTGCAGAGAGGATCCCAGGTTTCCTGCATAGGACAGAACCTGAGACAACTGTTTTAAAGTTGGCATTGCACACATCTGGGGTCAGAGTATGGTGGAGGCACTAGCTTCTGGAATCAAAGTCAGAAATCTAAAAGGTTGGGTTAAAAACATTTTTAAAATGTATTTGAAAATACAGTTGTGGAAAAGTTGCATAGATGGTAAAGCCATAGATGGTAAAGCCATATCCCCTTTATCCAGATGTTCCTATTATGATTTTGACCTGTTTACAATCTCTCTCTCCTTTCTTCCTTCCCCTTCTCTCTCTATAGGAAGACATGTATATGCCTAGGAAAACTATGCATACATTCTTGAGTATTTGAGAATACATGTCATGAATCATGCACTTTTTCCCTGAATATTTCCTTGTGTGTTTCTTAAGAAAAAGAATATTCTCTAACACCACAGTTATCTCCTTCGGTAAATTTCATATTGACATAAAATTTTTAACTAATCTCTCACTCATATTCCATTTTTATCAATTTATCAAGTAACGCTTGTGTGTGTGTTTGTGTGTGTGTGTGTGTGTGTGTACCTCTTTACAAGATCTAGTCTAGGATGACCTACTACATCCAGTTCCTGTGCATCTTTAGTTTCCTTTAATATGGATCAGTTTCTCAGCCTCTTTTAGAACGAGGCCAGGTTTGAAAAATAAAATCATTGTGCCATATTTAAACCCCTTCTCACCTGGAAATGTTTTGGGGTGGAACTTATCTTGCTCAGACTTTAAAGGATGTTTTTATAGTTGTGAGTCCTAGGGGCCTTAGGGACAGTTAAGACCACACTTTCTATTTGAAAACAATTCCAGAAACTCAAAGATATGTGGAGGGATTTTTTTTTTTAAGATTTTATTTATTTATTTGATAGAGAGAGATCACAAGTAGGCAGAGAGGCAGGCAGAGAGAGAGAGAGAGAGAGAGAGAGAGGAGGAAGCAGGCTCCTTGCTGAGCAGAGAGCCGGATGGGGGACTCGATCCCGGGACCCTGAGATCACGACCCGAGCCGAAGGCAGCGGCTTAACCCACTGAGCCACCCAGGCGCCCCTGGAGGGATTTTTCTTAACCGACATCCGTCTGAAGTCAAGGAGGGTATGTGAAGAGGGGTGGGCTTGAAGAGTACCTTCCTTTGGGTAGAGACAATGGTGAAGGAAGTACCTTCCCTTGGGTAGAGACAATGGTGAAACTGTGGATGCAGGATAAGAGAGGGGAAAAAAAGGAACTGTCATTATAGGCAAAACTTCTTCAAATGGCAGGGAAAGGATTGGGTGTCTAGGGCCAAGACTGATTCATCATCAGCAAGGGAATGTAGGCGAGTCAAGTAAGGAAATGATACAGGGCTTAATTTCAACAGTTTATAATCTAAATAATGAAGCTGTAAGAGTTCCAACAATGAAATGACTAGGTAGCATGGGGAGAAGAAATAAATACATATAACCATCAAAAAAATGAGATTATTGTTTAAAATCAGTAGAGATGACAATAAGGTATTTTGGTGAAAAGGTAGAAGGTATGTGGGAAAAAAAACTTTTCTTGGAAGAAATAAACATAGGTGTCATTCAAAAAACAACAACAACAACAAAAAACTTGTCAGCATTGAATAGAAAAAGTGGATACTATTTGTATCCACATGGCTGCTTTAATTTTAGGACTAAGGTGGCTTTTTAGGATATCACTTATTATTTAAAATAGAGGTGTTGAGAACATTGGGGATTTCATCGTCAGTGCTCTACGAGTTACAGCTGAGTGATCTAGAGAAGTCACTTACCCTCTCCGAGCTTCGGTTTTGTTCTTTCATAATAGAGGCACACTAATACCTGAGCTGCTTACACCATGGGGTGATTGTGAGGTTGCTCTCAGTAAACTTCTTGAAAAGGTAGCAAATCATTTAAACTTGCTGTTAGTGTAGGAGGAGAAGTGCTGTGAACCTCCCTACTGAACCTCAGTGGAGGTTATTTTTGGTGAGATTCTATATATATTTACCTTTCAGGTCTTGTTCCTGAAAATAGAACTGCCCTATGACCCAGCAATTGCACTATTGGGTATTTACCCTAAAGATACAAACGTAGTGATCCAAAGGGGCACATGCACCCGAATGTTTATAGTAGCAATGTCCACAATAGGCAAACTATGGAAAGAACCTAGATGTCCATCAACAGATGAATGGATCAAGAAGATGTGGTATATATACACAATGGAATACTATGCAGCCATCCAAAGAAATGAAATCTTGCCATTTGCGACAACATGGATGGAACTAGAGCGTATCATGCTTAGCGAAATAAGTCAAACAGAGAAAGACAACTATCATATGATCTCCCTGATATGAGGAAGTGGGGATGCAACATGGGAGCTTAAGTGGGTAGGAGAAGAATCAATGAAACAAGATGGGAATGGGAGGGAGACAAACCATAAGTTCCTTTAAATTTTGAAGGAACTTCTACCAGGTTCTCAGAAAAGATTTAACTCAAGGCACAGAAATGTACGTAAGGATATCTAGCCAACACATGCCCTTTTAAAAGAGAAAAACCATTCTTCGACTATCCTCTCAAAGAGCCATTAACCTGTATCAGATAATCGCAGAGATTAGACATGCAGAGTTGCCTTTCTAAGGAGCATGGTGTGTGCGAGCATTTGTGACCCACAGTACCTGTCACTTTGTTCCTCTGTTCCAGAGATCACCTGGCAATTCCCAAATGCGGCAGGATACCTGTCCTGGGTCCTGTGTAACTCTGAGCCTGCACAGGGCTTTTCCCTAGAACAGCACCATGAGGTCCTTAAGGACGGAGACCAGGACTTAACAGGTGTTTGTGTCTCTTGGCTTCCAAAAGTAACTATTTATTAAATGAAAATGTGGCTGAGACTGCATGTCAGGATGAGGAAGAAGCGGTGCCTCTGGGCGGGTCTGATTATCCAGGCAGGTGACCTGTTCCTGCAGAACCAAAAAGAGACTCTGCTGGGCCAGGGTGAAGGCTGTCCTACCCTTTCACAGATGACCAAGTTCATAATGCTAGGCCAGGGGTGTCAAATAAAGGGCATCCCAGTTTAAGAAAGATGTGTGAGAAGTTAGGAACAGTTCAGAGGACAGCTGCTGTGAAGATAAAGGAAGATGGAGGAAGAGTGGGATTATTTAAACCTGACAAAAAGGAACCTGGAAAACCTGTCACAGGTAGTTGATTTTCAAACATAGGTGGGGATGATAATCTAGGGTGGAGCTTCTCAACCACTTTTCCTGTAAGGCGCTCCTAGGAAAGGATATACAAGGCCCACAAGGGCAATCAGCAAGACTACATTCTGCAGGAAGGCTGTGACACTCCTGGGTCCCACCCTGCCACCACAGGAGGGGATCAGTAGCTTACTTAGCAGCCTGTAACCTATCCCAGCCTTTGGGGAGTTTATGAACTGTATGTTTGTGCTCCTCCCCAAATTCATATGATGAAACCCTAATCCCAGTGTGATGGTATTAGGAGATGGGGACTTTGGGAGGTGATTAGGTCATGAGGGTGGGGCCCTCATAAATGAGTTTAGTGTCCTTAGTATAGAGACCCCAGAAACCTCTCACCCACTTTTTCTGCCACATCAGGTTGTAGGGAGAAGATGCACCTGCGTGTGAATCATGAGGAAGGTGTCAACAGACACTGAATCTTCTGTGCCTTGACCTTGGAATTCCCGTCCTCCCGAACTATGAAAAATATATGTGTGTCGTTTAAACCACCCGGTCTATGGCATTTGTTACAGGGCTGCAACTCACTGAGAAGGAACTTGTACAACTATTAGGGTGTTGATGTACAGAACACAGTATTTTAGGTAGAGTAAGAAGACCTGGGGTCAATATTTTATGAAATACTGAAATAAAAGGAGAAAACACTTTATTCTTCAATATGAAATATACTGGATTGTTTTGTCAAAGGGTGTGTGTGTGTGTATGTGTGTGTGTGTTAGCTTGTCCCTAAACCTTTTATGCAGTTTAGCTTCACTAACTTTAGGAATACGAGTGCTACACAGTTACCCCCAAGACTATTTGAAGGTTTAATTATTTACAGTCATTTTACACTGACTTTGGTTTGGGGATTATTGAATAATGCATTATTGAGTTTAATGGAGTCAGCCTCTCTGACGGAAGATACTAAAGGCCGAATGAAACAAAAACTGAAATGTGCTGTGCAACATGTACAGAACTAAGTGAGTGTGAAAGAACGTTAAGGTCTCTATCTGGGCTCATGGAAGCCAAACACATTTTCTTTTAAAGGTTTTATTTATTTGACAGAGAGCACACAATCAGGGGAGCTGCAGGCAGAGGGAGTGGGGGAATCAGGCTCCCCGTGCCGTGGAGCAAGGAGCCAGATGTGGAGCTTGATCTCAGAACCCTCAGATCATGACCTGAGCTGAGGGCGATTACTTAGCCGACTGAGCCACCCAGGTTTCCCAGGCAAACACATTGTATATGAAAGCTGGATCTGAGGACCTATGTGATCCAGGGTACAAGCAAAAACTCCAGGTAGCCTTGCAGACTTTCAAGGCACAGACCTGGTAAGACCAAAGCCAAGTTCTCAAACAGTGAAGAGGGACCCAGGTAACATATGAATTATACATGGAACGACAGAAAATTTCATAAGTTTCATAAGTGATGAAAAGGAGTAGGAAAATAGGATGGCAGACCTGAAGGACCAGGAGGATGGAGGGGTCTTCTGAGCTAGTAGGTGGGGAGGGGCTCTGGACACACCTTGTTCAACTGTCCCCTCCCTCACCCTCAGAAACTCTTTGTGACAGTGCTCTGTGATGTAAGCCTGGGGAGGATATAAATTCAGCGTGTGCACAGTATAGGCTGTCTTGTGATTTAGACTATGGATTTCCAACACTGGAATGTTCTCTCATTTATGAATAGCGATACCAAACCATGTCTGAGCTCTGGCTCAACATGTTGGGAGATGGATCCCAACTTCACCTTCCTGTGTGGTTTGGGATTGCTCCTTCTGTTCCTGTGCTACCTGGTGGGGATTCCATTACCAAATTGGAAAATCAAAACTACCCAAAAGGTAAGAAAACCTTGGAGAGGGGGGGAACTCAACATGGCTTATTACGGTTTCCATTTCTAATCCCAAATCTTATTCCTTTTTTTTTTTTTTTTTTTTTTTTTTAGATTTTATTTAAGACGAAGAGAGCACAAGTGGGGTAGAGGGGCAGAGGGAGGGCAAAACAGGGAGTGCAATGTGGGGCTATATCCCAAGACCCTGGAACCCTGACCTGACCCCAAGGCAGACACTTAACCAACTGAGCCATCCAGGAGCCCTAATCCCAGGTTTTAAAAGGAGGTTGGTAGAGTGGGAGAAACACCTAAAATGGGAAGTCTTAAGAGAACAGACATTCACTCCTCTAGGAAAAGAGGCCTGGCAGGGGTAAGTGTTAAGAAAGGACTAGGGGTTCTAATTGAAACTACAGTCTATCTGGGTATGGTGGTGGTTCTTGGATAAGATCCCAAACTCAGGGATTCTGTAGTCCTGGATTGGGTTATTTTGAGAGGATGGGGTCTGTGTAAGAGAACAAAGTTTCCCAGCACTCGACCATATCAAGTCACATTCCCATGTCCAGCATCACTCGATCAAGCCTTCCTTCATGCTGAGCTGATCAGGAGAACACTGCTAAGCCTCTGAGAAGACAGTGAGGTCGGAGCTATGACCTAGTTTACAGGGTCCTACCTGAGGCAGCACAGGTGTGACTGTTGGGCTTCCTTTTCTATGTCCTCAATGAACAAAGGACTTCTGATTGGGAATACCAAGTGTGGACCTCCTAGACAAAGTCGTCCCCTGGGTTTTCTAAAGAGTAAATATTGACAACATTTTATCATCTTTAAAACTGAAAAAAGCAAGGAACACAAAGTTCTACTAAAGTCCTAGAATTCTTGCATAAAGGACGTTTCCATTTCTGAGAGAAGAGTAAGACATGGATCCCAACCCCCCTCATTGTTCATTTTTCTTCTAGCATCAGGGCAGAGCCAAGAGGAGGAGGAAAGGAGGGACACTGGAAGGTAAGGTTCTGCCTATTCCACCTGAGCTCTCTCCAAGGCTGATGCTTGCTGTCCTCTCCATGAGGGCCCGGTCCATGAACTCTGAGGATGCGAGCTGCTGGATACATTCCCTCAGAGGAGAGGCTCATGGAAATGTAGCCAGAGGGCAAAACCCGTCTCAGATCCCTGCCCTGACCATTATTGAGCATGAAGCAGTGATGGATCTGGACAAGTGCTTCCCACTAGGTGGCCGTGTGAGATGACGAGTCAGAACTTCTGTCTCCTGACTTTGTGAAAGCTCTCTGACATCATGGACCTTCAGGAGTCTTCCCTGACCTCTCTGCTTCATAGAGGTGGTCTGATCATCACATGGATAATTTACATGAAAGTACTTTATACAGGAAGCTAGATTACTAACCAGCTTCACATCACTGGCCATTTGCCCTCATCTATTGATTGTTGGGGCTTTCAGAGTCCAACATCCCAAGGCTGTCCTATAAGGGGACTCCTGGATTAATACCTATGTTTCTGCTTTCACTATATAACACAGTCTCCTGTTTCCCCAGATGGCAGATGGTACCAACGGGAAGTGGAGGAGGCCCGGAAGCTGATCTCGATTTTAAGAAGGTGACCAGTTTTCCCCCTTGATCCTATTGCCTCTTAGAGCAGGTTTTATGCAATTGCAGGATTCACTGCAGTCTGTCATAGCCATGGGGTGGGGGTAGCCATAGGAACAGATATTGGGGTCAATGCTACTGAGTATACTGCCAGGTCATAAAAGTGGGGCATTGTGAAGGGATAGCAGGCTTCAGGTGGCCCCTCCCTTGTCAGGTCTGCATGGCCGCCTCCCCTTGTTCTGGTCCTGGCTGCAGTTTTTTACCTCCTGTCTCCTGCAGCCCCCTCGGCCGGCATCATGATACCATCCACTTTCGTCAACTGTTATGTCCAGACCCCTCCTGTGAGATATGTAACAGCACATCTGCGGAGATCGATCGGCTGCTATTCCTGCAGGCTCTGGAAGATTCTACTCCCTTGGCTTCCACAGCTTCTGTGACTTCTTCATCATTCACTCTCTCCACTGACTTCTCAGCAGTCCCTCCAGGAGAGCTAATACCAGCTTCGCTGTCTGAGTCTTCCCCACCACCTGCCTCCATCTTCTCACCTAACCCAGTGATCCCTGTGGCTGATTTCTTTCCACCCTCACCACCGGGTGATTCTGTGCCACCAGAGCCCTTTCCTCCCTTGGATTCCAAATTCCCAATGGACCATTTCCCAGCCCAGCCCCCTGCCTTTCCACCTCCTGTCCCACCCCATCATGCCCATTCAGTGGACCGTAGCGTCCAAACAGAGACAGTGTCTCTAAATACCCTTTCCCAAGATGTCAGCCCCTTACCGGAGTTGTGGGAGCAGTGTCCATATCCTACCACCTCGGAAGAGGGCCATTTACAGCAAACCCCCATCCAGTTCTTCTGGGGTCTCCAAACTCCAAGCAGGTCCTTCTTCCCTGCTGCCTCCCCAGAGCAGGAATCCCCAGGAGTTCCCCATCCACTTCCTCCATCCTTGCCTGAGAACCCGCCTCAACTCCTGCCTCAAACCCAGCCCCTACCTCTCCCTCATGTCCAGCCCCAGGCCCACCTTCAATCCCCACTCCCAATCCTGCCATCTGGTCCTCTACCTGACATCAAAATCTGTGGAGCTTGTTTCCACAGACCTCAAAATGAGTCTGAGAGTCTGCCATCAACAGAAATGGAACATCTGGAATCGAACGTGTTGCAGAAGATACAGAAACGTGTGTGGGGTTTACCCACTATAGTCCAAAGATCCCAGGAGGACTACTGTTCTTCTGCGTCTAACCCTTGTTTCAGCCACAAGGCCACCAAGGCTCATGCTGCAGTTTCTGTCCCTCCTGGGCAGTTTCCTCTGAATGAAGAGCTTCAGAGAAAACTGGAGTCTCATCTTGAAGACAGGCTCATCCTACACCAGAGGGGCCTAACCCGCAGGATCTATGAGTCTCTAGCACTGACTCTTCCACAGCTACCTGAGTCTCAGCGCCATGGTGGACGCTCGGCAATCTCTAATAAGAGTCCGATCAGAAGGAGTATGTCAAAAAGCGTCTATGTGGAGCTCCCAGAAATTCTTCTAGAGGAGAGTTCCTGCAAAGATGACCTGGACAAGGATCAGGGACACAACACCAAGAATGATATGGGGTATGGTTCTGACCAAGAACATAGCCCATCCGTGAAAAACTCGATGGTGGCTGTGGAGACTACGGGACAGAGACAACTTAATGCCATGAAAACTCTCCATAATTCATGGCACTCCGTGGAGCAGACATCACTCACTTCTAAAAAATCCCAGAAAGAAAGAAGACAGGGAAGTTTGCCACCATCACAGGTTGAGGATGACTCCCTGAATAACTTCCAGGAGCTTCCCCTTGTTACACCTACGGCAGCACAGATGCTGGAAGATCACATTAAAAAGCTTAGTAAGAGGTTGACTTGGGGCCTTCCCCCTAGGGTCCTTGAATCCATACAGCACTTTAAATACAAAGAGTTCAATGGAAGCTTAACATCTCTCCGTGGACACAAAGCAGGAACAGCAAATTCAGCCCCCATCCCCGATCATCCTTTCCCTGCCACCTCAACTGCGGGCAAGGAGGAACAAAGAATTTTGAGGCCATTAGCCTCTAATATAACCCATCAGACTCCTACATCTGTCAAACGTGACTCCATAGGCAACAGATGGCCCCCAAGGCCACCTAAAAGGCAAGGTGCACTCAGACGGCCTACAAGGCAAGGTGTGCTCACATGGGAGCCAAAGGTCAAAAGTGCAAATGCCGATACTGGAAGGGGACAGTAACCAGGCATAAAGGGGAAGAAGCCAGAACCTGGTGGTGTGCCCAGAGAGTAAATATTTCTCTAGTAACATGTTGTCTGTTCTGTGTACTGTCTTGGGAGCAATGGTTTTGGGCAAATCAGTTCAGCCGTTACTGATTGCTTCCTTCATCTTCTAAAAGGTGACCAATCTCCTGGACCTCTTGGGAAATATGTATCATGTGCCCCCGAAAGCCCCAAAAGCCCATTCTCCCTCTGATGGGCTCTCTCTCCTGTCCCATGGCTTAGCCTTCCTGAAAATATACAGTAGCTCACACCTCTCCCCCTGAATGTTTTACACCCTTTACAGTAAGTCTTCTATATCGGAGGAGAATCAAAGACAGGTATAGCTTTCAGAAAATAATGATTAAGACACTGTTGTTTCTTCACTGTTACTGTGTTAGCTTAATTATGACTTAAAAGTCAGTGTTCAGAGGATCCCACAGGTGGATGAACTCTGAATGGGAATGTTTTTGGGGAATGGGGTGTTGTTCTTGGGCTGGTTGGGTCACTTAGCTGTTAGTGATAGGAATGTTGACAAGGCAGCTACCACCTTCCAGGATAAG